>NC_086340.1:41168259-41499816 GCF_032445375.1 Bacillus rossius redtenbacheri | reverse complement strand
GTACAGAGGGAACAATCATGTACCATTGGTAGGGTTTGTTGATGCTGACTTTGCCAATCGATCTGACAGAAAGTCTGTAACAGGTTTTCTGTTCGAAATGTATGGTGATGTTATTTGTTGGGCAACTAGGAAACGGAAAACAGTTGCTTTGTCTACAACTGAATCCGAGTTTGTTGCTCTCGCTTCAGCTACCTCAGAGCTTCTCTGGCTGATGCAATTGTTCAAGGAGCTAGGTGTTGAGTGTAGCGGGCCAGTTACCATGTTTGAGGACAACCAATCCTGCATATGTGCTCTGGGAAATTGGGAACAGAACCGTTTGAAACATATTGATGTTAAATACAACTTTGTGAAGGATCTGTGTCACAACAATGTAATTTCTGTAAGGTATGTACCATCAGAGGATCAGAAAGCATATATTTTGACCAAAGGATTGGCAAACAATCCATTTGCAAGGCATCGGAAGAACTTGGGAATGAGTGTAGTAAACTGAAAAAAAAATATATGTATTGTTTATGATAAATTGAGGAGGGGTGTTGAAATGACAATTTATCTACTATTTTGTTTTGTAGTTGGTATATTTGGTTCTGTTATGTTTGGTTTTTTGTCACATGCTTTTTGATATGTGTGCTTTTTGTTTTTTTTGTTTTAACGAACAAGCTGGAGAATGGGCAGTGTGAATGTAAGTGTGCAGTAATAAAGTATTCAGATCAAGATAAATGAATCATGTTACTTTCACTATACTGCTACCAGCCTAAATGTTATCATAATTTACAAAATAATATTGAACAATATGATACCAGAAAATTTACTGTTTCTACATATTTTTCCCCATAACACAGCTATTTAAATAACTGGCGTCATTCACATACATATAATGTTACAATAGCTTTTTTTCCAGACTTGTCTTGCCTTAAAACGCACATTATTAAAAAAAAAAATGCTAGCAAAGCTGGAATAGACACACATACAACACAATTATAGACCAAATTTATTTTAACCTTGCAAATTCTATTTTATTATCACTGCAAACAATATACCTGACACACCAACTAAACTTTATTAATACCTACAAGCCTAGATAGAACAAATACACTAATTTGTTAGTAGTATGTTTAATTTTAATAGTAATCAATATTTAAGCACTCTAATTCTAAAACTTGCTTTACCCTTTAAAAAAAGTGTTAAAATTACACACACACATACACATGCTCAAAATATTCAAAATAACCATTCTGTTTGATTATTTAAAGAATTTGTTTCAAAACGAACCATATTTTTGTTTTTAGAAACATCCACATTAGTTTGTTTCATTTTCAAAATTTATTTTTTTACAGTGATTTTTACATAATTATAATTAATTAGATAACATAACTTTTTAAAAAAAAATACAATTAGGTACATTTTTGTGGAACACATACTGAAATATTTTTTCAAGTAGTCTCGCTTATCTAACAAACTGGGTCACAGAATGTTGGCTATGCAAAAATGTCAGACAATAGGGAGGTGTTAAGAAAAGACCTACCTATTAAAAGTAAACTAAGTTATTATATTACACATAAAAGTCTTAATAATCAGGTTTTACAACAAAACAGAAAAATTAATTAGTTGCAGAAGTGTTGGGAGCAACAAAAAATATGAGTAACCTCACAATTGCAATTTTCAGATTTATGTATTTTTGCAGTAGAGTGTAGGATAATACTGAATGTCAGATAAGCAAAGGTTGAATAAACAAGACTACTATACTCATTTAGCAAAAGCAAATATTTCTCATAAGTTTTAATATTTTACACTTATTTACGTATGCTAGAAAATTTCAAACAATTATATTATTCTATTATATTACTAAACTAGCTTAAGTTATGTTATGAACTTAAGGGATAAATATATAGCTATTTGTTATATTAGTCACCTACACAAAGAACATAGGTGAATCTTTGCAGATAACATCCTGGATGCGCCTACGTTTTTGCTCTTCCGGTAATTTGTCCAACTGTATTCTTTGGCCTTCTATGTAGACTCGGGCTCTATATGCTGCAAGATGAGCATAATACGTGGGTGTTGGATATGATACGGCACGGGTACATCTTGAGAACATGTGGCACAAATAATATGTGAGCTGTTCAACGTCATCTTCCGACATATTACTGTCGTCCCACAACCTACGATACTTGGTAGGTCGACTCGTTCCTTGAATGCTGGCATGACTCACAAGATAGAAATCCATTTCTGTCGGGTGTGTTATTTCCATGTCTACCACAGTACCTGGAGGCACATTGTTATTTCTTCCATCAAAGTCTTCTGGTTTTAGTGGAAAGAAACGTGTATGATGCCTTTTCTGTACCACCAAAAAGGTAATTTGTGGCTGATAATCTGAACTCATGGATTGACAAGCACGCCGGATTGCTTGCAGTTCTTCATTCAGAACTTGGGCAAACTGTCCTTCACTAACACCATCACGGTAGAAGATTATTTTCTCTGGCTTATAACCTTTAGTCCGCTTGAAGAAAAACTTAAGATGTTCCTTCATTATGTTTTCAAGGTCCTTTATAATCTCTTCATGAGGCCCTTGCAGTCTATATTGAATGTTGTAACAAAATGCTTTTGGATCATGACTTGCACAGACTGCAGCAACTGAAGGTATGTCATTTTGGTCCGGAGAAGGATGTGTAACATCTGCTCCTACTATCATTACTGGCCTCAACAAACACGGGGGTTTTGCGCTGGAATGTAGGGTATGATTGATACCATTCAGTTTGGAATTAACTTTTAGGAGAATGTTGCTGACAGTCGCAGGGTTCATTCGACCCATGGTACGGGCTTTAACACACTGAGTTAGAACACCTACCTGCAGCTCTGCTGTCTGTTTAACCTTGGCATAGACATCACCTCTATCAGGAACCACCACTACCACCAATTGGATACCTTTAACTTGCTGCAAATATTCTTCCAGCTTACGCTGCATCTCACGAGGCTGCCAATCAACAGAGCAAGGTGATCGAGATGGGCCAATTCTCATGCCCAAATTTTCACCTGTCCTTTTCATTTCAGTACAGAAACTTCTCAGCTGATCTTCTCTAATATAACGATTATTCAAATTAAGTATTATCCAGTCTGAAAGCTCTGAACCGTTTAAGAAAGGCTTTGCTCGCCACACACCTTTCATTGGTCTCTCAACTTGTTTGTTGTATTCCAATGGTGGAGCATCCAATATTCTTGCTGGAATCTTTTCAAACTGATCACTAACAGAGAATCCAAATTCCTGAACTGTCCTGGATCTGTTGAATCCTGCTTTCCTCAATGCATCCATAATCTTAGATTTTCGTCTATCTGCGCTGGTTGCAGCTACTTTTATCATGTTAGAAGTTTGATTTTCAGTCATTTTACGAACAATCACTTGACTTCTTACTGTGCAGAGTTCTACTGGTAAAAATATAGGGTTTGGCCTATTTGGTGATCCCACATGAAGACATGGTAAATCTGGGAACTGCAAATTCAATCTCTTTTCCTGTCTGAAATACTCAAAAACAGTCATTTCCTGGCCATTTTCAAGTTTAAATTTCAACCTACGTGGTGAATCAACCACTTTGTTAACTCTGTAACATCTCTTTGTGTTTGGCTGAGTAGGTAGTTCATAATCTACTTTGAGTGTTCTTAAGTACTTGTTTAGGTCATCAATTTGATATGTGTTTAATGCCTGCAGGCTTCTAGGGTCACAACGAAATAAATCACCAATTAATTGTACAACATTCTGATGTTTGGGAAAACCTTTATGTGCTACATCAATGTTTACAAATGGTCGCCACCCTAAAATAGCACTTTGGTAAAACCCATACCATAACTCCAAGCCTTCTTCAAGGTCTATAAGTTGATCTGATGGTGGTGTGAAGAAAGACCGCCCAACCTGTACAAAACTCCTAGAAGATGCTGATGCTTCACGAAGAACAATATCAACTGCCTGAATCACCTCCATTGGAGTATCCTGTGAGTTACCTTGTTGCATGTAAGTTTTTAGCTGGTCTAAGTTAACCATGTTAGCAAAATTTATAGTTACTTTGAATTCTTTTGGATTTCTACTCTCTTCATCTTGTATAACGACATTTCCTGATGTGTGTGTCTGAAAAGGTAAATATCCTGAGCTATACAGATTTTTCTTTCCATCAAAAGCAGGATATCTATCAGGGTAATTGTCTACACGAAACTGCTCCATCACGAATCGAATCAGCCTCTTTGGCTTGTCTGGATCTATTGCCACATCATAATGGATGATTCTATTGTTTCTGGCTTTACTGATATCCAGTGCAAGGTGATTGGTCTCTATTATGGTCTTTCTTCCCTTAGTACCTCCTCCACGAATATTGGTACGTGGTGGTACTTTTAAACTCAAAGCTCTTACACCTTTCGTTACTATCGTAGCATCAACTTTTGGTTGTGGTTGTCGTGCAGCAGGAACTGCAGGCTGAGAAGGTTGTTTCTGCTGTGTTTGTGGCCCATGTTGCTGCCCCAGGCCATCTGCTGGTCTTTGCTGCTGCTGCTGCCCTCGGATACCTGGTGGTGCTTGTTGCTGCTGCCCTTGAATACCTGGTGGTCCTTGTCTCTGCTGTCCCCGTCCCCTCCCACCTGGTGGTCCTTGTTGCTGCTGCTCTTGAAGACCTAGTGGTCCTTGTTGCTGCTGCCCTCGGATACCTGGTGGTGCTTGTTGCTGCTGCCCTTGAACACCTGGTGGTCCTTGTCTCTGCTGTCCCCGTCCTCTCCCACCTGGTGGTCCTTGTTGCTGCTGCTCTTGAAGACCTAGTGGTCCTTGTTGCTGCTGCTCTTGAAGACCTAGTGGTCCTTGTTGCTGCTGCCCTTGAACACCTGGTGATACTTGTCTCTGCTGTCCCCGTCCTCTCCCACCTGGTGGTCCTTGTTGCTGCTGCCCTTGAATACCTGGTGGAACTTCTCTCTTTTGACCCCATGCTGTTTGAGGTGGTTGTGCCTGACGTTCATGGCTACTAAGGGGGGTTTGTTGTACATCTGGTAACTGCAAACCTGGTGGTACTTGTTGCTGACATAGAAGCTGGAAGCCTGGTGGCCCTCGCTGTTGTTGTGATAGTGGATGAAGGCCTGGTGGTTCCTGACGCAGTTGTCCCTCTACTGGAGTATGCAGCTGTTGCTGTTGGAATCCTTCAGGCTGTCCTGCAGTTGTTGGCTGTGATTCGTGTTGTACCACAGCTGGTTGTAGCAATTCACTTAATTGCTTAACATTTTTCTTTTGTTTTTTTCCTCCTGAAGTTTTTGGTTGGGTATCACCTGAAGGTGGATGCTCTTCTGGCTTAACTGCAGGTGGTGGCGTCGGCTGCGGCTGCTGCTGCTGCTGCTGCTGCTGCTGCTGTTGTTGTTGTTGCTGTTGTTGTGCTGGTTCTTGGCTCGTACTAGATTTCTTCTTATTCTTTTTCCCCATTGCAAATCACTGAAAACAAAATCCAAAAAATTAGTAAAAAATAATGTAATAGCTGATGTACCAATACGTCACAAACTATCCTTTCTTGGTGCTGTTATAAGATCTATAAAGAACCTATGTACCTATTTTACCTAGCTAATAATTCTATACCAAAATTTATCAATTATTGTCAAAAAGTAATGTTAAAAATCATTAGAGATTATTGTGTTTTGGGCTTAGTTTGGTTGCTACAGTGTTTAAACGTCTGTGCCTTGCTCGTTTCCTGCTTTCCACCGAACATTTTAACATCACTCTACTGTGATCACGCATCTTCTCAGCCAATGGAGTTGACGTCGACCGGGGTTACCCCCTCCCCTCCCTAAGCCCGATGTGCCTCAAGTCTCGCTCGGCCCCTCCCCTCCCATCTTCTGGTTTCGAACCTCCCACCATCAGGAACCAGTTGTGTGTGTGCGTGTGTTGGTCCACCTTGCAAGAGGCGCATTTATAGAGCCTGTGCCACGCAACCTTTACATAATTACTATTTAAATAATTAATTGTCATTCTTTATATTTTCTTTAACTGTTCCCTTCTGTGTTTATGTTAACAGGCTAGACATAAGGACTGAGCAGCGCCCTGCGTGGCAGGTTTCAGAACTACCCTACGCGGGTAGACTATTATTTGAACTTAAGTAGAAATTAGTGATGTGTTTATGTACTGTTAATTCAGGGAAAATATGTTTAAATTTGTGTTAAGAGCTTTAAGGGCTTTGCTTCGCTACTTAGGTCCTCACGTCATTGTCAGTTGCCTAACGGTAAATCTGAATCTTCCTGCAGCCATGAAACCTTGACCGCAGCCAGTCTATCTCGATCGCCACCCGGAGCAGGACGCAGAGACCACGTGTGATTCCTTCCCATCCTCCAGCGTGTGGGGACACCTAGAAACCACTCTGGTTTCTTCTCGTGAGTTAAGGAGCGTGCCCACCGCTGAGAGCGGGTGGTTAGGCTAGATTTGAGAAGTATAGGGGGTTGCGAGCCTCGTCGCGCTTGTCTACATCACGACCCTGAGAGGGGATAGCCGGGTCCACGTGGTGGCGCCCATATTTAGTCTATGCTCACACACCGCATGACTATCAACCCTAGTGCGATAGCATTACTTTATAAATGCATTTTATTTGAAAATGTAAGGAGATACTCATAATAACAATCAGCAGATTCTGTTCTATATGATTCTTCAAGTTGTGAAAAGAATGGTGAGAAATAGTGGGTAGGTCTGTTGATTGTTTCATGAGCTGACAAGAGCTTCACAGTCAAGTGGAGACAGGCTTACTCTCAGTTCTCTCTTCTGTCTGTGTTAAATTGTTTTGAGTCTGCATCTGTAGTTGGTATGAGTAGGATGCCAGTATATAATGTAGGTGTTTATAGGTGAACAATCTTCTGTGTTGAAATAAGTTAAAATAGAAGTTCTATTAATTCCTGAAAAGTATTTTTATATTAGGTGAGTGTTTACAAGAATATTACTTTGTAAGTACTACATGATAAACATATACTGTAGTTCTTTGAAAAACACAATGAAAATACAATAACCTAGGTCTATATGATATCAGTGAGATGGTCTTTTTATAAAGTATAAAAACTTGTTTAAAACAGACAGTGGAAAGCAAAAACAAATTCATTAATTTACAATGTTTTAACCCGCTAAACAAAACTAATCACACAATTAGGGATAAAAAGAGACAGAAATGTAACATCTTGGATGTTAAGTTTATATCCTGAAATATCTAAAGAAGCCAAAATTTGTGATTTTTGTAGGAAAGAAATTGGAAATTTCAAGGTAGACAATCTGGCCCCTCTGGCCTGTCTTGTTCTCCAATCAAAAGGAGGAATACAGTTCTCAGCCACATGACCATCCTTTTCTTTGGATTCAAAAATTGTAACTGAACAATTTAATACTTCAACAGTTGAACTAGAAGAGTCTCCTATTAACGTTAATAAAATTCACTCTAAGCATTATTCTACAGAGAAAGTACAAAAGATAAACTCTGCATTGAAGCATAAACTCTTTTTAGCAGCTGAAGATTCATCTACTGATGAGAATCTAAATGAGTCAGTTTTAAAAAACCTCAAAGAAAAGTTTTATACATAAAAAAATAGAGTTAAGAAGTTAATGATACTTATGTGTCTCCCAGAGAAATGGGGCATTAGAAAAATAATGCTGGAATTTAATGTACCAAATTATATGGTGAGACAGGGGGGAAAAAAAAAGAGGGAGGATGGGGTTTTTAGAAAGCCCTAACCCAAAGCATGAAAAGGCTCTTTCAAAAGCTATTGTCGATACCATTAAGTCATTTTATGAAAGTGATTATATAAGCAGAATAATGCCCGGTATTAAGAACTGTTTGAGTGTAGTCTATTCAAATGGAATTAAAACAAAAATGTCAAAACGACTAATATTCTGTAATCTGAAGGAAGCTTACTTATTGTTTAAGGAAAGATTCTCAAACACTACAATTGGTTTTTCAAAATTTGCCAAGCTGAGACCAAAACATTGCATACTGGAAGGCCAAAGTGGTACACATTCAGTTTGTGTATGCACAATCCACCAGAACTTTAAGTTAATTATTGAAAATACGAAATTTGGAGCTTTGAAAACTAAATACTTATAAACACTGTTTGGCAAAAATTCTGTGTAATCCACCAAACATTAATTGCATACAAGTGAATGTACAGAATGCCCCAGGTGTTGCCCCAATTCACAAAATCATTGAAGAGGCTTTTGAAAAAAAATCTTATAGAAAATGTCACTTATCGTCAGTGGGTGTCTGTTGATCGTTTCAGTCTCAAAACTTTACAAAAATCTAATGAGGATTTTATAAATATTTTATGTGACAATCTGACCATTTTACAAAAATAATGATTTTATTGCAAAGCAGCAGTCTTTATTCATTAATCACAAAAAAGAAAATATTGTTGTAAACCTAGATTTCTCTGAAAACTATAATATTGTCGTTCAGGACGAAGCTCAAAGTTTCCACTGGGGAAGTGATTGTGTGACAATACACTCTTTTGTGATTTATTACAGAGAGAATAATAAACTTAAGCATTTAAGTTGTGTTTAATTTCACCATGTTTGGAGCATAACACTTTCTGTGCATACATTCTAGAAACAAATTGTTGAAATCATGACAACAAAGTTTCAATTAGTGCCAAAAAAAGATTTTTTATTACTCAGATGGATGTGCTGCACAATATAAAAATAAGAAAAACTTTATCAACTTATGTTTTATTATAAGCAAGACTTTGGTGTAAAGGCAGAATGGCATTTTTCCGCTACTGCTCTCGGAAAGGAACCATGTGATGGAGTTAGGGGCTCAGTGAAGAAACTTGCTGCAAGAGCAAGCCTACAATTTCCATATGACGACCAAATTTTAACACCTATCCAACTTTATGAATGGGCAGTTGAAAATTTATCTGGAATTAATTTCACCTTCTCCACCAAGATGAGTATGTTGAATCTGAGAAATTTCTGAATAACCATTTCAATAACCATTAAGGGAACACAACAATACCATGCTTATATGCCTGTAAATTCAAGTGTATCAAAGATATGTATATTCTCTGAAGATACAACAGAGGAAACTGTGACCATCCAAAAATGCCCTGGAAAACTACAAATGACGAAGATAGTGGATATATCACCGCTGTATATGACCAAAAGTGGTGGCTGACATATGTGTTGGAGAATGAAGAAGATAAACTAAAAGTGAAATTTCTGCGTTGTAACCAGTACAACTGTTTACAGTTATATAATAATTATTTTTATTATGATTGTAATATTAATTGTATATGCCATGAGAGAATATTATGTATTTAATTGTTTTGATTGTAAAGAGGACAACCAAGGTATAACAGATATGACACATCTTATTGCCATAGACGACACACTTTCAACTTCAGGGTCTTCTAAGAATTATTCTTTGGAAACTTTATTCATTTGGTCTTAGTTCGATTCTCTTACACTCTAACATCCACGTTTTTATTTCACTATGCAGCTTATTCTGTTTGCTGATATCGATAGCTCCTTGGTTGCTAGGGACTGCCAGTAAATAGTTATAAGGAGGAAGAGGGGAGACGCCATCGCCATCTTGCAGAGAGAAGACGTTTCTCGGGCTGGGGCAAACCAAAGCCTTGGTTGCCGCCCGAGAAATATAAGATTTCGCGTCATCCATGATCGGGAACTGCTTAGAATTCTCCGCTCTACGCGTGGAGAGAATTGTATCTGGATTACATAAATTCGAGTGCCAACTTCCGCGTCGGTCCCGTTTTCGTACCGTAGTGGTTCCAGACATCTGAGGGCAGCGCCAGCTGTGATCTGCAACGACGATTGGTGAGACCAATCCAGATTAAACCAGACTTTCCAGGACGAGAGGGATGTCGAGTCTTCAGCAGATACCCGGCGACCTCAGCCCTTCTGTAGTTCGCTAATTACAGCATTACAGCATCCAGAGTTCCAGTGTAGCAGCAGACCACCTGGAGGTCCTGTGAAGAGAGCCTCAAGCCTCCGACAACGTATAGCTAGACCCGGCAGGATATTCAATGTGTTCTAGTGACGTCATTTGCATATAATTACCGACTCCTAGGTTTGACACCTTGGTTGTTTCTCGCTTAATCACATGTTAAACGTAACTTCACACCCATATTCCAGAAACCATTAAAATCATATGTTTTTCAATTATTATTATTTCATTTATATGCAAATTTCCACTATTCACGTAACACCACTAAATTTCCTTTTTATAATTACTCTCTATACAGTAACACAGGGCAGTGACGTGCTAGCTGGACTATCAGTCTGGGCAGACCATCCAGCAGCAGCGGTCCTGTTATTTACTGCGACGAGGGTAGGCGCCAAGAACCCCGTGAAAACACATCAATAATATAGAGCAAGGAGGCTTTATTACAGTTGCTACCACAACTAGGAGCAGCATAAACAGAGTTGTGTTTCAGTGGCGATCCAACTTAGGGGCATCGACGAGGGTCTACGCTCACTGGACCGTCTACCAAAAGTGCAATTGTGTAGTTTTGCTGTAGAGTATAATATCAGTACGTCGGAAGCATTACAAGATGGCCGACGAAGGTATGTATTTCCTGAGGCACAAAAAGACCAGCTCCGACAAGGAGGAAACGTCAGTCGAGGGCCAGAAAGAAATGCTAGGCGTTGTGGAAAGCGAAAACAAAGAGGACACACCCACACTAAGCGTTGAGGCAGATCGAGAAATTAGCTTTGCTCCCGAACCCGCGCGCATAGAGGAAAGTAACGCTTCCGAACCAGTTGTGCAGGCAGCTAAAGAAAACACGAATAATATTTCCATGGAGGATTTGATGCGAGCATTGAATGTGGTTACTATACAAATTAATACTGCGTTAGAATCACAGCGTATGGAAGTAACCGAACAAAACAAATTACAGTCGGAAATACTAACTAACGAAATGGCTAAGCAGAGGTCCCAAGCAGCGGAACAGGCAAAAACATTATCTGACGAAATGGCTAGGCAGAGGTCCGAAGCGGCGGAACAGGCAAAAACATTATCTGACGAAATGGCTAAGCAGAGGTCCGAAGCGGCGGAACAGGCTAAAATTTTGTCTGGAGAGCTAGCGCGACAACACTTTGACTTGATAGGCAAAGTAGAAGCTAAAATTGGTGACGTAACCAGACAGCTAGTTACGCAAATTCGCCACACACAGGAGGAAGTTCATAACATTTGTGAAACAGTAATGAACAGATTTGAAGAAATTGATGCGCAAGTAACCGAGTTACAACAACACGTAATTAACACGGAAACTACGTGCATAGAGGTTGCGAAACGTACTGCAGAGGAGCAGTTCAATAATTACATTCAGCTTAGCGAAACACAATTCGCGAACGTAAATACCGCGCTACAACGACATGAAGCGAGTACTGCAGACGACATTCGATACGTGAACAGAAAATTGATCCAGCTCGAGAACTGCGTGCAGCATTTGTCATTGTCTGGAGCGGCAGCTCACACACAGATAAACGTTGACACAACGAGCGCGTTGACGGCGGAAACGATGACGTCAGCGCAGCGAGACACGTCCGCGTCGTCACACCAGGCTACGCCTACTTACCGTTCACAAGACGTGATTACCAACACTGCGACCGGACAACAAGTAATAGTAGTGGATACAGCAGCCTTAAACCACCCTGCTAGGCATTGGTCAGAGGAAATGCCTATATTTTCCTCAAAATCCACGGAAAATCCACGTAAATTTATAAAATTATTTGAAGAATACGCGGAGAGATTTAATCTTTCGGACACGGAAAAATTGCGATGTTTGAACAACTGCTTGAAAAGTACCGCATATTATTGGTGGGAAGTTAACCAAACTTCCATATCGTCGTTTGGACAGTTTAAAGCAGCTTTTCTACAACAATACTGGAGCTTAAAAATTCAGGGGAATTTACGCGCTCAGTTACACGGAGAAAAGTATGATCCTAAGAAAAACAAAACGCTCGAGGCTCATTTAAGCGACATGTTTGAACGTACCCGCTATCTAGACGTTGTCATGAGCGACGATGAATTCGTGGCAATGATTCTAGGCCAACTTCCGATGCGCTACCAATTACATCTGACAGGTAGAAGCTTTGACGGAATAGCAGATTTCAGGGAACAGCTACTCGCGTACGACAGGCTCGACCGTCAGAATAGAAATAGCCAGCGAGAGGAATCTGAAAAATCACCGGTAAACAGACAACCACCGCTGTATCAGCCTTGGAATCAGTGGCATAATGAAAATTATCCAGACAACAACCAACGTAAACAGCCGCACGTGAACAGTCTAATTTGGGGCAAGAATAATCCGGCCCATAGACGAAACGCTTGGTATTCAGGCCGGAACAACAACGATGTTTACCATAGAGGTTCGAAGTCACGCGAGTTTGAACGCTCAAAACACAACCGCTCGTGGCGTAACAGCGAGGAACGCGGAGAATACAGACGCGGAGGAATTATTTATAATTCAACGCCTAGGCGAGAAGGTAGGGGCGAACAGTCTAGAACCCCACCTACCTCACCGAGACGGCCACCCAGGTCGCCGCGCTATAAGGACGACAGACATTCGCCCAAATATTCGAGTAAAAACTACGACAACTCGAAACATTATTATGAAAATCGAGGAGAAGCGAAGTCATCCGGTAGTCCGCGGAACCGACAGCCACACAAACCAAACTCCCCTAGCAAATTATCGGTTAACCAACTGAGAAGTGAAGCCGCCGGTAATGAAGCTATTCAATTTTCACAAAATACATTCCAGAATCAACCTTCATTTTCATTGCAGTACGCAGGGTATTTTGCGAGACAAGAACCCGTCAACCCTATCACCTACTATGCAAATCCACAAGGCATAGAACCGATACTGGCTAAGTCTACGTCAAATATCGTGACTTTTAGCGCCGGTAATCGACATGATTAACACCCCATGAGATTATTACTGCGGAACGATCAGAGGCGTTACCTATTACCATATTACCCGACCATGATAAAAACTCGAAAGACCCAGAATCGATAAGCGAAGATATGAGGGAACAAATAGAGAAGTTTGTTACAGCTCGTCTACATCTAGCTGCAGAACGTCGAAGTAAGCTACAGAAGCCTAAACGAATAACGAAGTTAAATATAGGAGACCTAGTGCTTAAACGAACTAATCCTGTTAGTGACATGTGGAAACAGGTGACGAAGAAGTTGTTTTTATTATACGAAGGACCATTTCAAGTTTGTGAACGAATAAATGAAAACTGTTACACTCTCAAGGAAACTGACAGCGACAAGGTCATCGGAAGATTTAATTTAACACAGCTAAGGTTTTATAAGCAACCTAAGGCTTAGACGCTGATCTATAACGTATATGTAAGAGATGATGTTTGGTCAAGTCATCAGTGACATTCGACATGAATTAGATTTATTGTTTGGCTTTAATTAATGTTTATCCCAACAGTAAGGGAGCACTATGTTGCATCGCTAAAACAAGCACGCATGCTTGAGGCTAATTTAGTGTCCACTGTGTCGGAGTACCAGTGAGGACATTTCTGTGCGTAGAGCACTTATCGACGATATGTTTTTGTCCACTGAGCGTGTAGGCCAGTGCGGACATTTTTCGCGGATATGCGATTTTCGTCGTCGATGTTTGTCACACCTATAGGTGGTGTGAATTTTTATTAGCCAGTGCGTAAGATTTGAGCCATGCCACATATTTATTTTATCTTTGAAATTATTGAAGAATTTGATATCTACTGTATGTCTACGTCATAGAAGATTTGAAGATCATGAAGATAACTCGTTAAGATCCAGTAGAGTTCGTCGAGAGGCGTCATCTAAGAAAGAAGAGCCAGCTGTTAGTCAGGCGAAACACGTCACTGTCACATACACAATTATTAATACCTGAGATTCTTTTGAGAGATAGTTCACGTTACCGTTCGTCCTTCAACCTACTTACATATCTGAACGCCGTTCTGTCACTATTGCACAGACACATACACTACTTTGTTTCATTTCTCCTAGCTTCGACATTCATATTATTTTCTATTTAGGAATTGTTCCTACTCTACACGCTAAGTTAAACAAAGAGCTAGTATTTCATTACTCTTGTTATGAAATATATGAATCTGATGAGATTTCATTTAACTGAAT
The DNA here is from genome assembly GCF_032445375.1 of Bacillus rossius redtenbacheri. Lineage (NCBI taxonomy): Eukaryota > Metazoa > Arthropoda > Insecta > Phasmatodea > Bacillidae > Bacillus > Bacillus rossius. The sequence continues at coordinate 41,485,693 of NC_086340.1, read as the reverse complement.
TGGTCATTTGACACATGCTTCTTACAAAAGAAAAAGCTTGCCTTATGAGCTAATTTTGAGAATCATTATACTCAACCATTAGTATTGAGCTTGTAATAAAGACATTTCAATACTATTATAAGCTATCTTGCATAAGCAGAGAACAACCATTTATTTAAAATATTTTTGTCAGACAAACTAAAGAAAGTGAACACTAGTGAGTGCATTTTCGTCGGATAAGATAAACTGTTCAAGAACACGAGTGCTTATACGTGATAACTACGTAATGTTTTATTTGTGATTCATAACTTCGTGCATTATCTGAATTGAAAACAGTGTCAGATATTTTGTCAACGATCTACGAATTTGTCAATAACATTTCTACGTACTTGTGTCTATTGTACATGTTTATTCTCAGCTAAATATTTTATTAATCTTTATCTACAACAGAAACAAAAACACTAAGTCACTTTATTCAGAACTAGATACAGATGATATGTGATATTGTGTATATATATTATGATAATTTGATTTGTTTTAAATAATTGATAATGTTGATTGAAGAGATAACAACATGTTACCTATTAGATTAAGACAAGGGATATGTTTAATTTTATTAGCTTGAATATGATGTTAATTATTATTATTTTTCTAATATGCTGAATGTAACTTCATGAAATTTATCTCACACAGACTCTGATAGACTTTCAACGAAGAGAAGTGAGAATTTAAGAATTGTTATTCAAGAAAAACATAGTCATGTTAATTCAATGTATATTTAGAAAGTTTATTTTGATTTTTCTGGAAGAAAAGATCACAACAAACATTGAAGCGGCTCTGTAACCAGTACAACTGTTTACAGTTATATAATTATTATTTTTATTATGATTGTAATATTAATTGTATATGCCATGAGAGAATATTATGTATTTAATTGTTTTGATTGTAAAGAGGACAACCAAGGTATAACAGATATTACACATCTTATTGCCATAGACGACACACTTTCAACTTCAGGGTCTTCTAAGAATTATTCTTTGGAAACTTTATTCATTTGGTCTTAGTTCGATTCTCTTACACTCTAACATCCACGTTTTTATTTCACTATGCAGCTTATTCTATTTGCTGATATCGATAGCTCCTTGGTTGCTAGGGACTGCCAGTAAATAGTTATAAGGAGGAAGAGGGGAGACGCCATCGCCATCTTGCAGAGAGAAGACGTTTCTCGGGCTGGGGCAAACCAAAGCCTTGGTTGCCGCCCGAGAAATAGAAGATTTCGCGTCATCCGCGATCGGGAACTGCTTAGAATTCTCCGCTCTACGCGTGGAGAGAATTGTATCTGGATTACATAAATCCTAGATAGGGAGTATCGGCGAATTCGAGTGCCAACTTCCGCGTCGGTCCCGTTTTCGTACCGTAGTGGTTCCAGACATCTGAGGGCAGCGCCAGCTGTGATCTGCAACGACGATTGGTGAGACCAATCCAGATTAAACCAGACTTTCCAGGACGAGAGGGATGTCGAGTCTTCAGCAGATACCCGGCGACCTCAGCCCTTCTGTAGTTCGCTAATTACAGCATTACAGCATCCAGAGTTCCAGTGTAGCAGCAGACCACCTGGAGGTCCTGTGAAGAGAGCCTCAAGCCTCCGACAACGTATAGCTAGACCCGGCAGGATATTCAATGTGTTCTAGTGACGTCATTTGCATATAATTACCGACTCCTAGGTTTGACACCTTGGTTGTTTCTCGCTTAATCACATGTTAAACGTAACTTCACACCCATATTCCAGAAACCATTAAAATCATATGTTTTTCAATTATTATTATTTCATTTATATGCAAATTTCCACTATTCACATAACACCACTAAATTTCCTTTTTATAATTACTCTCTATACAGTAACACAGGGCAGTGACGTGCTAGCTGGACTATCAGTCTGGGCAGACCATCCAGCAGCAGCGGTCCTGTTATTTACTGCGACGAGGGTAGGCGCCAAGAACCCCGTGAGAACACATCAATAATATAGAGCAAGGAGGCTTTATTACAGTTGCTACCACAACTAGGAGCAGCATAAACAGAGTTGTGTTTCAGCATCCTGCTGGTCCTTCATCATCATTTTCATATCCAAGAAAGCCAGACATATTGTGGATACCTCTGACCGATGTACTTTGTAAAGTTGATCCCACCACTCCTACAGGAAGGATTCATCTAATAACACCTGAAGAAGCCATATAATCTTCACAAATCATAAAGTTCGGAATAAATTTTGCCTAAGATGTAAGTGTTAAAAATTTAATTTTAAGTTCGTGAATAATGTAATAGGCCTATAGTAAAGAAATCTGTAGTAGGTAGGCGAACTAACAGTTTCATAAAATACCCTTTTTTTAAATTATTATTTAACTATGCACCCATTAGCCTCCCACTTTGAAATTTTGAGAATCACTTACAAAAGTATCAACTATTAAAATAAATTTTTAAAAAATTTTCAAAAGAGCACTTTTTGAGAAAATTAATAGCAAATTTTTGAATTTGATTTCTCAAAAACACTTCTTATAACAAAGTATGTTGTGTTGTACATCAAAAGAAAGAGCATTTAAAACTAAGTAAAATGACACCACTCCCATCTCTCTAGCTCAATTAGGAGAAATGCTATGGTGAACTCAAAATATGTTGGTTATGTTTTTTGGCGGATTTTGGAAAATTTTACATAGCTGTAATTTTGAAACTGTTATATATATTTGAAAAGAAAAAAAAAGGCTTTTAATTTAATTTCTATACGGACAACCTTCATAACCAATTTTATAAAATTCTGAGGTTGGCAAGTAAGATGATCCTTTTAAAAATCATGCTGGATTCTGAAAAACTCGTTAGTAAAAATGGTGATGAAGTCTAGCAAAATTGTACGGTAAGCAATCAAAAATGAGAAAATATTGATCTGAAGTTTTCTGCCAACTTCAACAGAATTAACAAGTACCAGATTTCTAGGATCCAGAAAAAAATAATTTTAAAAATTCCATTTTGACCCTATGTTTTATTACAATTTCAAGGTACTTTTAATGTAGGTACCATAACCAATCTTACCTCAAAAAGCAAAAAACTAACCTCCGAAATTTAATTATTTACCTAACCTTGAAAATTAAAATCACATCAAAACCTTTATTACCTGACCTCAAAATATAAATTGAAATGCAGTGGGCAAGGAATGGTGAAGACCCTGCATGAAAACTTTATATGCCCGAATAAAATCAAAGAAATATTCCACCAAATAATTCTTTTCTCAACCATTCCAAATATGTAACAATTTATTTTAATGGTTCTAAGCACATCAATTCAACTTCTAAAGTAAAATGAGCAGAAAACAAAACAAAGGAATTACATTACTTTAAAAAATAACATATAAAACTAAACTTTCTAAACACTAATACACATAACAAAATACAGCATTAAACATAACATTAGAACATAAGAATATTAAAATATAAGAAAAATTCATGAACGCTAAAATAAACCATAATCATCAAACTCTGACAGTGTCTGAATTCACCTGAAGTATATACTTAAACATACTCGTCCCCAGAAGATACACCCGAAAATGGAATTATTACGTTCATTGTTTTATTTCTAATGGTTATGAAGAGGTGCATTCAGATATTTTTAAGAATTAACCATTTTACATTCGCCTGTGCGGTGACTCGGCTACCGCCACTTTCGAGTCCATGTAAGTGTTTAATAGTATTTTCGGATAAAGGAATCATGTAAAATTAGTATAAATATTACGTGTAATGTAAATGTTTTGGGTTTTAATATCATAGCCGAGACTGTTTTCAATGGGATATCCCTGATTTTGTTGTCGCTGCTCTACTGTTTACTTTATACTGGCTGCAACATGATACTGTAGTTCTCCAGAGAACATTATGAATACAGCATATCTAACTGAGGCTGTTTTTAAAAAGAAAGGTTTGTTCAATTTCAGTGTCTTACTGCTAGGGTCAAGACTAATTTCTATCTTAACTGGTTTTCACTTGAAATGGAAAACCAATTAGGGTAGAAAAAAGTCTTGAACATGGCCATAACATACTGACATTAAATTCTCTGACTATTTGAAAATGGCCTCTGTTATGCTATATTCCTAAGGAGCTTTGAAGAACCACAGGATCAAGTTGCAGCTAGTAAAAAGTAAACAGTACAGTGGTGACAAAAGGATCAGTGATGTCGCTCGCTGAAAACAGTTCAGGCAACACTATTAAACACAACACCTCAATGACATCACTACACATACAACACAGATCACTTTCACAATAATTTTTCACCAACAGTTACCCTGAAAATACAATTTTTTCACATGTGGCTGGAATAGTAACGTATTCAACGTTTACTGGGACTCAATCACGGTGGTGTCCGACTTACTGCACAGGCTTACATAAAATAATTAATTACAAGTTACGTTCTTGAAAATATTTGAATGTGCCTCAACAGAATTAGGAATAAAACAAGGAACTGAATCAGATGTTCTCCCCCCCCCCCTTTTTTTTTATTGTAGCAGCCCTATAGTAGACCATTACCAAATTTACTAATTCTTTCAACAATGGGTTAAGAATTTCCAATTTAAAATGTAGCTAAATGAACATAACCACCTGTCCTTTATTTTATACATATATATATATATAATTAACTAACCTAACCAAAAACAACAGTATGCACAATTCTGTAAATTTTAAGTTCTAGAACACAACAGATATTCCTCTATTTTACCTAAAAAGAATGTTTCAAAATTCCTACAGGTTTCTGAGAAATTACCTCATAGGTTACATTAGGTCGCCTATGCACTGATGTGGCTGTCCCCATGTTGTGATTTATTTTTATTAGCTTATTCAAAACTGTTTTCCACGAGAGATTGGTCTGATCCCTGTTATTGCTATGGTGACGTAAATTTATTTGTGCTTTATTAACGTAGTCAAGGCTGTTTACCACAAGAGACTAACTTGATTGTAGTTGTCCCCCACTGAGGATAAGTTAGATTCGATTCTAGATTTGTTTTTAAATGAGTACCATAATTTTAGTACCGTACGATAAAACGAATCAAAATTGAAAAAATGACTTGGTGCAAGAACGACATATGTAAACCAAAGATAAAAATTTTATTTTAATTAAATTAAATAAGTATAGAACCCTTGTAAGATGTTCATATGTACATAAAAACTGGAAAAATAAATAATTCAATTTAAAAAGCAAAATGTAAACCTATTTTATCAGATTTAAAGGTTTTTGAACACTAGGCATCAATGCTATATAAAAATAATGTACTATAAAATAAAATAACAATGGTGTAACATTCTGCTTGGTGCAAAAGAAGGAGACCCTTGTCTACACCACACATATAGCAGAACCGGGTGACGTGGCACCATATATTACCAGTATGTCACACTAGCATTCTATGTGCTTCATATCTGGTCAACCTTGGAATTAAAAAAATATTAATATATAATAAAATAATAAAGGGTGCAACATTCCGCTTGGTGCAAAAGTTTAAGGAGACCCTTGTCTAGACCACACATATTGCAGAACCGGGTGATGTAGCACCATATTTTACCAGTACCTCACCCTAGCATTCTATGTGCTTCGTATCTGGTCAACCTTGGAATAAAAAAAAAATATAATAAAATAATAAAGGGTGCAACATTCCGCTTGGTGCAAAAGTTTAAGGAGACCCTTGTCTAGACCACACATATTGCAGAACCGGGTGACGTGGCACCATATTTTACCAGTACCTCACCCTAATTTCTATGTGCTTCGTATCTGGTCAACCTTGGAATAAAAAAAAATTATTATAAAATAAAATAATAAAGGGTTCAATATTCCTGCTGTACACGTGCTTTCCTCTGTCAGACTGTAGATCTTATTTAGACTATCTATTTGTTCACAACTTTTATAATTCCAGACCTAGAATTCCCAAAACAAATCTTGCCTCCTGTTTAGTGTATGTAGTATTTACAATAACGATAATCCTATTTATAGACTCTTCTCAAATTATAATAAACACAACATAGAGTCCGTAAATCTATAAAGTTATGTCAATAAAATATTTATCTACATAACTTTATTTGGTTGAGCCAATATATAAAAAAAAGATACCTAAGATACTAACTCTGATATGTACACAATATATGTTCTGTTCTTATGTGTCTTGCAGTCAATCATATTGCCCAAAAATTCTGTTTGTCTGTCAAAACATTGCCAAGCTTTGAAAATGTGCATGATATATATATAAATGCAAACTATATATTTTTAAAAAAATTTTCAGTCATTCAACCATTTATAAGTGTTTAGCGTGCATGATAGTCAAAGTGGCAAAAGTTAACAACATAAATGTCCTTGAAATTTTTTGTCTTAGTCACTAATCGGGAATAACATGTGTAAAACAAGATATTGGCATAATTTCAGAATATAGATTATATTTTCATAATTAGGTATGTAAGGTTTCCTCGTAGTTTTGAGTAACCATTGCTATAAGTATAAAATAAAACACTTTCTATGTCAATAATTCGGAATCAATACTTTTAGTCTGTTTAGCTGTAATGATAGCTTAATTAGAAAAATCTATTGATTATTTGTGAATAAATTAGCAATATTATAGTTACAAAATCGTAGTTCTGCAATAAATTAATTTAAACAATCACCAACAACTACGGCTCTACCTTCAAAGTGCTGCACTTATCTTGACACTCACTTGTTAAAAACAGGTTACAAGTATAAAATCAAATGTACATATGTTCTTACCAATGCTGGTCTGAGAGTTAAATTTAATAGCATACTGTTATTTAGGCCTACACTGTATGCAGTAGGTAACAGCCATTTTGATTGAGTTCATAGAAACAATGGTAGTAGGTATTGAAATCCAATGTAGGTAAGAATACAAAAGCCATAATAATTTTACTTGTTGATAATTATTTATTTATTTAATGTTGTGAGATGACTAACGACAGCAATGAGCCAAGGTGATAGCCACCAAACATAAAAACAAACAAGTACCAAAAAAGTAACAAATGACAAAATAAAATTTACGATATTACATAATGTAGGATCTACTAATTGCATTGTTACAGTAGCTAACAAATAAGAACAGAACATATGTTGTGTACATATCAGGGTTAGTATCCTTAGGTATCTTTTTTTTATATATTGGCTGAACCAAATAAAGTTATGTAGATAAATAGGTACTTTATTGACATAACTTTATAGATTTACGGACTCTATGTTGCGTTTATTATGATTTGAGAAGAGTCTATAAAAAGGATTATCGTTATTGTAAATACTACATAGGTACACTAAACAGGAGGCAAGATTTGTTTTGGGAATTCTAGGTCTGGAATTATAAAAGTTGTGAACAAATAGATAGTCTAAATAAGATCTACGGTCTGACAGAGGAAAGCACGTGTACAGCAGGAATATTGAACCCTTTATTATTTTATTTTATAATAATTTTTTTTTATTCCAAGGTAGACCAGATATGAAGCACATAGAATGCTAGGGGGTGATTGCCAAAATAAGGTAGGTACCTAAACTATGTATGGTTTGAAAAAAAAAATTATTATATTTTATACACCTGTAAAGATTCTTAAATATTCCCCTGGTTTCGCCAAATTCAGTACAATAAGTGGTCAAGATCGATACATTAAATTGAATTAATAAAACGTAAATAGAATTTTGGGGCTGTCCACGGAGTGGACTCTACTGTCCACCGAGTGGACAAACCTTACCATTGATTTTGGTACTTTTTTTAGTCCGTGGTTATGTACACAGAGTCTGTACTTCTTGATAATTTTTCCAGTTAAAACACGTAACATAGTTCTAATTTTTTTTTAAGATTTCTCAGTTTTAAAACTGTCTTTTATTTGGTCATGGATAACTTCAGCAAAAAAACTTTCTTTTTTACTTATTCTGAATTAGTGTTGTTATTACTAAATAACTTTTCTACTCTCTTCCCAGGGGTTAGAGTATCTGCATTAGGTTGTAATGAATCTCGTATTCTCTTTATTCTTTTTTTGTATCTCAAGTTTTTTTCGTAGTCTCTCATTGTCCTTTTCCAACTTCCGTTTTTCTTCTTACATTTTCTTCCTGTTTTTCCTTGAACTCTTTTTTCCACATTAAACTCTGCAAGTTGAGGCTACTACAGCATCTGAAATTTCTGGTGTCATTTCAGGAGAATTAATTTTTAATTCTTCTTCAGTTTCTTTCACTTTTTTCTCTCTTTTCATTGATGTCGTTTCCGGTCTCTCCATTCTTTCCTCACTGATCGTTCATCCCTTTCACTCATATTCAAAATGAATTTTTTCCTCATGTGGTATCTTTCCCTTTCTTTAGCTTTATCTTCTTCATACTTTCTTGGGTTCTTAGTTAACTTTTCTCTAGCCTTTCTCATGCTGATCTTTTTCTGTTCCCATCGTTTTTTGATCTTATCAGCGAAATTTGAAGTTTTCTTTTTTATGGGAGCCATTATTCTGCAAGATAAATACTAAATCTATCAGAGCGTTTATTGGGCTCTGTTGTAATGATAAAACATTTGAAAGAGTAAAATTAATGCTTTTTTTTTAATGAGGATAGACAGACCACAACCGTGCTGCATGAACATTTGTCAAAGCAGAAAATAATCAATTCAGCAGATTGCAAGGTAAATTATTATTAACATTTAAGCATTTAAGGTATTACAAAAAAATGTACCTGTGACAATATTTAAATTGTCAAATATCTTTCTACACAAGTATACTGGATCTAATGAATGTAACAAACACAGTACTTAGTGCAGCTCTATGGTAATTTTCATAATTAATGTATAAATTTCATCAATGATTAAGTACATAAATATGTTATGGTCTGTTAATAGGCCTATGCTGCAATGTCAGCAGTTCTGGTACTCGAAATAGCACTAACACTTCCATACAGTTCTCATTAATTCAACTCTGGAAATATTTCACTACATGTACAATGATGTCCCCTCCATAGCCTGTGAATTCCACGGAGGGGACGTCCACGGAGGTGACAGAAACTGTACTTTTGTTTTCTAGTCCTTTAATTTTTAAGGTTAGAATATCACTGCATTTGTAAAAGAAATTTATACGTAGTACTTTTTATCTATTCATCTATTAGAAGTGACAGATATCATTTCTCACCTTCAAAAAGTTGTCCACGGAGTGAACTAAGCGATCTTGACCAACCGTTATATCACATGGATCAACTAATGTAAGTACCAATAAATCACCAATCAACCACTTATGACTTGATAGAAAACAAGATAGATTCTTTTCCCTCCTTTTTTGTAGGGTTCAGTGACCAGTGCTGCACCCTGGAGGTTTATATTGAAACTATTTTGTATGTCCACACTAAGGACCCATTTCCTGGGGACAATTAATACACATTAATCTTACTTGAAAATTCAAACCTTTGCAGTCCAGCAATTTTATGATTTCTTTTTTAATCTTTGGACATTACAATTTAAAGAATTAATATTAAATAGCATAAAATTATATTGTTGTGGATAATTAAAATGTTATCAAACTGTACTTGGAGACAGTCCACGGAGGGGACATTTAGCACTTTCTTGGTCTCGCATCTTAAATACAAAAACATTTATTTAAGAAATAATATAAATAATATGCTTCTATTACATTCAAGCATATATCGTATTGTAAAAATTACTATTAATACAAATGTATAATATTTTTAAGGCCTAGGGACATGCTTTAGGTACCTTATTTTGGCAAACACCCTAGGGTGAGGTACTGGTAAAATATGGTGCTACGTCACCCGGTTCTGCAATATGTGTGGTCTAGACAAGGGTCTCCTTAAACTTTTGCACCAAGCGGAATGTTGCACCCTTTATTATTTTATTATATATTAATAATTTTTTAATTCCAAGGTTGACCAGATACGAAGCACATAGAATGCTAGGGTGAGGTACTGGTAATATATGGTGCCAAGTCACCCGGTTCTGCTATATGTGTAGTGTAGACAAGGGTCTCCTTAAACATTTGCACCAAGCTGAATGTTGCACCATTGTTATTTTATTTTATAGTACATTATTTTTGTATAGCATTGATGCCTAGTGTTCAAAAACCTTTAAATCTGATAAAATAGGTTTACATTTTGCCTTTTAAATTTAATTATATATTTTTTCTTGTTTTTATGTACATATAAACATCGTACAAGGGTTCTATACTTATTTAATTAAAATAAAATTTTTAACTTTGGTTTACATATGTCGTTCTTGCACCAAGTCATTGTTCAGTTTTGATTCGTTTTTATCGTACGGTACTACAATTATGGTACTCATTTTAAAAACAAATCTGAGATTCGAATCTAACTTATCCTCAGTTTCCCCCCCCCCCCCCCCCCAAATCCTTTTTCAACACCCACCCAGAATAAAATTCTTCTTAAGGTGGACTCACAATGATCTATTGCCTTTCCATTAACGAGCGATTCACAATGATTTGAATGTCCACCAAACACTTTACCTTTTAGATGCTGTCAATTGACTGGAAGGGTTAAACAGTGGTGAAAATATCTCATGTATACGTTGGCACTAATGCGAAAGGATTACCGAGATGTTTAATGTTAGTCATTACACTCCTACGCATTAGGACCCACAGCGTAGTATTTATAGATTATACGATATCAGATATAAATTATATTTTCATATACATTTTCAACAAAATTAAGAAAATATAAACCATATTGACATATTTTGCACAACACACATCAAATGGCCAAAATATAAAATACTAAATTAGTGGTTGAAACTAACAGCAACTTACCTCACTGCATTAAAAACAGCATGAATAACTACACAGAAAATACAATACGTTCACATTACACTAACCACATACAAAAAAGACTAACGGAGCAAATATCAATTCTCATAACATAACATCCATAAACCATAACTTTCCATTCTTCCCCACCAAAGACATTAAACCAAATACTGTAGAGGAGAATACAGGACAGCTCTATACTAATAGCACAGCCGCGCGGGCGAAGAGCGTCAGCGCTGCTACCTAGCGGCTCGGCGTGATAACAGCACCCACGGCCATGCATTCCAAGCCTAAAATGTATTAAATTCAACTCGTCATTGCACCTAGACTAATCAGCAGATTCTTTCGGAAAAAATTGTGTTGACCCTCGTATCCTTTGCGGCCATGCAGATGTAAATTTATCTGCTGAAAAGTTAGTTGCTTTCGATGTAAAAAATAGTTAACAATTAACAGCATATTTTCAAGGAAAATTGAAGTAAAAATTTTCAAATCATTCTATTGCTAATCATCGTTCATTTAGGGAATTATCTAATGAATTAATTAAATTATCCGAATTTTTTAGCCACTAAATACTATTGATTTGCTATCGATCAACAGCCTATTAGTTAAAAGTTCTTTTATGAATATGTGCAATATACCTAATGAGTACAGTTGTTCATATAGTGTATAATACGTATATAATAATTATATTATTATATGCACAGTTAACAGAGATGAAAAAATACATAATTTCAGTATGACATAAATCTGTAGAAGTACATAGCGTTTGACACAATGTAAATAAACAATATAATCCTTAAATTAGAACTTACAATTGCACTATCTTAAGCTACCATAAATATTAAATATGTATTAATACCTCGTTACTTTAAAATAATAATATTTAAATAAATGCATTATTACAATGGTATCAGAGCTAGAACAAGTTTACAAGATTCACTTCCATTGTAAATGAAAAAGGCAAATAATATACAAGAGACGAATATGCTTGTAAAATTTTATCCAGCTGTACCTAAATAGGTAGCAAGAAGTTTATTTTCCCTGATCATACCTTATAACCACTGCTATGCTAGATATTCCATACAATTTACATGTGCATGACTTTTTTTTTGCTTTTTTGTTTTCTTTACTCCGGGTTCTCCCACATTCATCGTAAAACAAATAGGCCTATTTTAATGTCATAATCAATTGTTTTATAAAAGGTGTAAACGATGCTTTTGCGAGGAAATACATTATCTGAAAATGAATGGTGTGAAAATAAGAAGAAGAAAAAAAGCATAAAATCACTATAATATCAACAAACCAAGAAATAAGGCATATTTAGTTAACAATGAAAGCGGGAAGTGGGAAATATTACAACTCACGATAGTATGTTTTTCTAAAAGAAATATTTTGACTTGGGGAAAATTTTTACGTTCTATAAGGCAATAGAATTTTAAAAAAAAATATTTAATAATAATTCCTTTCAATTCTGACGGTTACTCTTTGTACTTCAGCGAGTTTAGTTTCAGAGGTTTTCGTATGGCGCGGCCGTGGTCGCGGCAGCTAGGGGCAGTCATCACGCCGAGCCGCGAGAGCGCAGCACCGTCGGTTTCTCGCGAAAACGAGCGAGCTGTCCTGTATTCTCCCTCTACAGTATTTGATTAAACACAAAACGTTGCTAAAAGCAGTGTCACCACTTCACTTCACATTTTCTTCACAACAGAGATTAGAGAAAGTTACAGATGGAGCATAAACACAGTTTGTTGGTATCACTGCTGAAGCCAGGGTACATAAGGGGAAAGCAGGTCGCCGCCATGTTGTTCCATGAACAAAATCACATTTTCTCATAAGTAATGTATGTATGGTGGTGGAAAAGTGCATGAATATTAAACAAATAAAGAATGTTGACTCGAGAAAAATGATTGTGTACAAGAGTATGTAGTAAACTACATTTCTATATACTATATAAACAAATGGCCGCCATCTTATTACGTGAACAAACTGGCCACAGTGCTCAGAGCTTATGCTCCATCTGTAACTTTCTCTAATCTCTGCTTCACAATGGGTCCTTGCCTACGTGTCCGTTTCAGCCATAAGCGAGTCTGGTGCTCCGAAACACGGGCAGTAGGAAACAAAAGACGTGTGCACAGAGAATATGTATTGGTACAAAAGGAACGATCGATGATCTCTCCAGAGGATGCAAGAATGTTGCAAACATTGCGAATGCTTTATCGGCAACTATGATGTCACCGCCCAGTGACGTAATGTGTAAACAATGAATGAAAATGCAGTGTCACAACGACAGAAGGAAATAAAGACAGATGGGACACATGGACGAAATCGAAAGCTAAGAGGACGACATTATTGACGCACAAAAATCCATAAACAGCATCATAGGCATGAAAGTGCAATGAGGACAATATATATTCCCTATTATAAGGAGGGTACAAACCACATTATATAAGTTGCTGATACAGGACATCCCTAGCTTGCAATAAAGAAGCAGTGCTACCAGAATATCACCAAAATAAAAACGTCACACAGTGTGCAATATGACCTGACGCCAACTGCCAGTGCTTCCTCTGGTTCGCACAGGCCGTTATGTCACAACAACACCTCTGAAGTGCATCGAACACGCCCGAAAGTGATGTCCGCCGAGTGTGTAAAAGTGCGCCGCGACGAACACCAAAGCGACGACAGCGCCCGGCCAGGTGTGGCAATGCGCCTAATTAAATATGTAATTATTCTGTTCAAATCAAAAACAACCAATTTAATAACAATTAAAAAGATAATTAATTCAAGGGAAATCATGTCTAATTGTTTTATAATCATATATTGTGTAACATGTCTTTTAAGCCCAAAACTGGCCGGATCTGTTTTCCCGCGCTCCACGCGTTAAGGCGCGAGGCCACAGGGCGGTCTAGAGTGGAGTTACCATTGGGAGCTCGCGGGGGTCGGATGCTCCGCGAACGCAGAGCCATCAACTTTCGCGTTACATCCACATATCAGCAATAGTGTAAGTTTTAAAATCCTTTTACCAGTTCTGCGCCGACTCCACCCAGTCGCACGATATTTCGTGCGACTCGTAACTAATTAATTTTATCCCAAAAGGGAACTTTACATTTTCTACGTAATTTCGTGTCCAGAGATTAAGGACAGCGTAATTGAGTTACGCAGTTTCGGCTTCACAGCCACTTAATTGTTATCATCGAAGACTCTTAGCAACGTGTGTCGAGTTCTTACTCGCTAACTTTCGCCTTCTAACTTTCATCGTCTGTAAATGTGTAACTTGTAATGTGCAATATAACCGAGTAATTTCCAATTAGAAAGTGACTGTAACGTGTATGAGTCCAGCGTACCGGGTTACGTACTTTTCGGGACCTCAATATTTCGCCACAGGTTAGATTGCAAATAACTTTGAAAGGTCCGTTTGTATGTGCTGTTTTCCATGTTAACGTAACGGCCTGTAGAAGCTCTTGCAGCACAGGAGATCTGTGGCTATCCGCCGCACATTTCACATTTATAATCGGCCACTGTATATTTCCGTGTACACCACTTTGCAACCTATCCTGGTCGCGCGTACCGTTTACGTAGAGAGATACGCGTGTCGCAGCGGTAAGACAACAGAAGCGGCCATTACCTGGACCAATAAGTGTATCGGTTCTGAATAAAGTGCAGTGTCGTGTCAAATCGTTTACCAGTTATTTATAAGGCGTCCTGGGTGGCCTGAACAGCCCGGGTAGGTTGCGAACCGCGACGCGCTCCTGCCTGCAGCCACGAGGCCGAACCCCCGTTAAAACCCCTGAGATCACTTTCAACATTAATAATCAACTATAAAACTTAGACAGGCAGCGGAAGTGGCGTCAGACCAATCTAGAGGGACAAAATTATTTTTTTCGACTTTTTAATTATGGGTTGTGGTTATTGAAATATTATTGTAGAGACTTCAGACCATTCTTTAATGTGCTTGGTTGACCATTTTAAAAATGCTGCGTGCCAACTGAAGTGCTGATAAGAGAGCTGTATAGGAGGAGCGCTCCCGGCAGGGGTAGTATATGGTGGGGAGTGCGCTCTTTCAAGAGCGGTTACAGTTAGTGCGAGTGGTATTTTCTTGTTTTATGATCATAGAAGACATTCATAAAGGTATGTTCTTTAATTTGTATGAGTAACGCATACTTAATTGTGAATATTTATCCATACACTTATAATTTATTAACTGATGGAAAAAAAATGTAAACTTCATAAATTTCAATTTGACTTATTAAAAAATGTCCTCAATATACCCTCATGAAACTTCTGCAGTGCAAAATTACTATTCTATATTAAATGTTTTCGCTTTAACATTCTGCGCATATATGCGCGATTGATGGTTTTTGATTTTTTTCAGAGGTACTGCACATGTCACTTGCCGATCTCTTGACGCTGCCCGTCAGTGCTCCCTCTGGTCGTACAGGCCGTTGTGTGTCCTCAACACCCGACTAGAACGTGTGCAACGAATGCGCCCACGCGTGTTGTGTAGAGTGAGTTAGGGCAGTGCGCAAAACGCTTGGAAGTAATCCTGACTTGCGGTGTTGTGTGACGCGCTCGGCCGGGTGTGGCTTTGCGCTATCAAAACATAGTGCCCACGTAATTTTATGTCAGAAAAAAAACTAAAACTTTTTATATTCTTAAAACTTTAATTAATAAAGTAAGGTTGATTCAGGCGCATTTTCGTCATAACGCTGGCCGTCACCATCTTCCCGTGCTCTGTATTCTTCCGCGGGAGGTTGAGCCCTCCATGGCCAGGTCGCCAGGGAGCGAAGAGTTGCAGTCGATGACTCATCAAGGCCGGCAGCCCTGCGCGCGTGGAGCATTCATTCTCGCGCCAAAACCGACATGTAGAGTTCAATAATAGGCAAATTTTCTTAATTAGTTTTCATCCGTTCCACGGCCAGCCAAAACCGACCGTGCGATGTTTCGCGCGGTTCTTGTGTTACGTAATTTCACTTTGTTAAGAGTACCACACCAATGGGCCCGCGCTCAACGATTTAGTAAATCCGCTACTAGTCTGGACTTTTCCCATGCGGGGCTGCTTAGTAGCTAAACGCATTTAGCGGCATTAATTAACGACTCAGTTTCTGGTATGTGCGGCGGTACTGTGTGAGTTCTTCGTGCCTTCGGTACCATTGCGTCCGCGCCCAGCATTTCGTGTCCGCTACGCCACAGCAAGGATGGAACTCTGGTAACTATTTCCAATCCAACCTGAACTGTACTTATTTAACGGATTCACTTCGCACCTCAGAATGCTTCCATGTCAAGCTTTAGTCATACGGTGGTAATTCTAGTGTTAGTTTCGGCCATCAGCCGCATGCGTTGTCTGCCTGTGCCAAGGGCGTGTTAAGTGTGGAAGCATCTGCCACGTGTACTTTGCAACTCCATAATTCTCTAGGTTAACTTATAGGCAGTTTAATTATTTAGTCTTGTGTATTCAACTGCTCCGCCGTCCGGCATAAGTCTCCCGACGCGTCACGCACCACCATCTTTCATATAGCTAGTTTCAGGACAGCCTACGACACCTTGTTGAGTATTTCGCTGCTTTCTGCAAGATGTTAATCAGTGCTGCCATTCGAGGGCTGCATGTGCGGAGAATAAAAGGTAGACAATGATGCGGCCAGTTGCGTGACGGCGCCATGTACTATGTGACTTGTTAATTAATTCAGTTGTACTCAAGTGTTTTCTCTTAATCATCACGGCGTCCTGGGTGGCCTAAACAGCCCAGGGGGTCCTTCGTCGACGCGTCCCTGCCTGCAGCCACGTGGCACAGAACCCCGCCCTCGAGTTAAAATTCCACATTCTAAGTTCTTTAATTCAGGAATCAGGCAGCGGGGACGGTGTCAAAGTAAAGCGCGCACTGACATTTATTGCTATTCTGTGTCTTTAGATAAGTGTAAATAAAAATTCCAAAACACCTTTATTGTGTGTAATGGATCTTCCACTATTTTTTACCATAAGTGGAGATACAAAATTCGTAATGTTTGAGAAATTGATGTTAATATGAAAATGTACAGGACCCGTTAAGTAAGGTGCAAACCGACATTTATTGCTATTCTGTGTAATTAGGTAAGTGTTATCCTGCATACTTTTCAATTATGCTAACGTTTCTTATTTTAGTGTAACATCAAATTAGGTACTTGATTTGCATTTTGTTTTTACATTAATATTATTACGATGCTTAAATCACGACATTGCTGTATTCTTGTAGCTGTAGGTAGGTAGCCATTTCTTGTTTTCGAGTATCAAATTTTTTTCTTGTAATTGGAGAATGTTGTCATATGAATGTTAGCAAATAGGTGATTACGTATTCATTAATTAAATACGGTGGCTGCGTGCATGCATGTTTTGAACAACTTATATTTAAAAATGTCAATTGACTACATTATAAATACTTTAAAACACTGCGGACGGTTAGTTAGGTTAGTATAGCTACATTGAAAATACTGTCAAATCATTTTAATGGTTGTTTAGGAATTTCTAATTTAATGTGTAGCTATCCTGACCTACCAAAACATTCACACAATCTCCCAATGTTTTTTTATGTAGCTATACTAACCTAATTAACCGTTCAAAATAATTATTTTTATGGTTTTAGAAGTATAACAACACGTGTGTGTTTGTTGTTTTTTAAACAGCTGTTCATTTAAACAATTTCTCAGCTACATAGGCGCCATACTGCTTAGTGAAATCCAGCTTCAAGAAGTATCAGTTATGTTCCATCTGATCCATTTACTTATCTCTGCTCTGAAAACTGTGGCCAGTTTGTTCACGTAAGAAGATGGCGGCCATTTGTTTATATTTGCGAACAGCTGGTATGTGCGTAAGATGTCATAATAACTCTCATCTGACGGAAAGCAAAATAAATACAATGTCAAGACATCGTATGTATTTCAGCGATTTCCGGGAGAAATTTTTAAATTATATTATCTGGTACCCCCAAAATGCTATAATAAAGGGGAATGGACATATATAATGATCAACCAGCTTAAAAGTTCATGTGACCTGGCCGCAGCTACGTTTGACAAACATATAGCCTTATATAGATTCGAAATGTAATGTCCTTCCCCTTTTTTGTGACATAATTAATTGGTCTTTCCGACAAAAATTGCATCCAGGTTAACTGATTTACCGACTTGCCGAACATATCATTAATTGGATTTTCGCACTAAATTTGAATCGAAAATGATTACCGTCACCACGTGTAGAGTCGAAATTTTTTTCTCAGCTTTTTACTTTATCAAAGACAACATTTAACATATGGTAAACTACAAAGATGTTTAGCGCCCTTAACACAATTAAAGATCTTCCAAGGAATGTGATATCAAGTCATACTATTTATTCTATTACCAATCTTATAAATGTTCATACTGTAGCATTTTTTTTTAAACAAATGTTACAACTGAATACAGAATCAAAAAAATTGCTGGTTAGGTCTGTAAAAGATTTTAATTAATTTGATTGGCTCATATAAATGTAATGACAATAAGACTGTCATCTATAGTACACTTCTAATGAAACATAAATTAGACCTACAAAATTCTGTATCTCGTTTATTATCAAAATTGTGTTGCAAAACACATAGAAGTAGGCCTACTTCTATTTTGCCAAAAATGTGTATGTATGTATTCGGTATCCAGTATTAAAATATATTTATACTCTACTAGGCCCAAACAAGAGGCATGTTTTAACCTAACATGAACACTCGTGGACAATTATTAAACTTATTGTGAAAAGTTATTTTCTTCTGTTTTTCTACTTCCAGCTGTTCAGCCCCCTTCCTTGCACTCCTGTTCGTGCACCTATATGGTGAACAAGACGACATTTCATGTAAATACATCCTCCTAGAGCTTAAATTCACATCCAACATAATCCGACGTTAACACAACTGTCCTAATTTAAGTAAAACACTTCCAATTTGGTGCTAAAAATTGACGTCGTCCGACCGAAGGCCACCCTAAAGCCCGACCTGCAACCGCCAGTATTCAACCCCGCTGACGGAACGCGCCCCTAGTCATGGCCCACCCGAGTCAGGCGAGCCACCAGCAGCCAAGGTAGAACACGGCCCCATTATAAACAGACCGACATTACAGCCGACCACGTTGATAAAACACACACAGAATATAAACAATATTACGTATAAATTAAACGTTCGCTTAACGAAAGTGCGACGTAGGATTGCCCGGGCACTCACGTGTGTAAATGTGTCGATACGTGTGTGAGTGTCCCCCTGGCGGCCTTCTGCCTAGATTAGTTAATTAACCCATGTGACATAATTATTAACCCCTTGTGTTTCGTTATTACCCCCCACCGGAGCAGTCCGGCAAGAAACGAACAGTCTCTGGTGTGACGTATAATTTAAAGGACATAATTCGTAAACATATTAACTCTAAATTGTAAAAGGGATGAGTAATGTTAATTTAGCCTTAATAATTAATGTAGGAATTTAGCGCCCATTAAATCTCATATTAACGTGTTACATTAGAAAATAACGTAATGAGGTCAACCCTAGCGCGAGGGGCACCGAGCCTCGGCCGGACGCCATGACATCACGCCAGTACAGCGCGACTCGTGGACTGGGGCGGACGCACGTCCCACGGAGAGACATCATCCATTGTCTGCATTGAACTCACTTCTGGTAATTATAGTCACCTCCTCGAAACCTCTTTTTACTAATCTCTCCGTGCGTACCCGGTCCAAATTTCGGTCCAGGACTTAATCCGGCCGCATAAATTTGAAAACCCCCTGCACCACACTTGGTCTGCAGGGTAGTTTTCAGTATACGGCACAGGCCGCCTTCCGAACCACAGAACTTGAACTAAAACCAGTCGCCCCGGTGCTGAAACCACCCCGTAAGGGAACTTGGACGAATTTAGCTGCGGTCCACGCTCCACTACAGTGGACGCGAACACCGCCTCGATACATTGATATACAGGATTGGCCGCCTCCAATCGCCCTCACCCCTCTTTTGGGTAACCAGGCTCAGAACCGCCTAGTGCCACGCTAATACGTTACATTTAGTAATTTTGTGCGACGCCTTGAACCTGGAACATTCTTGAGTAAACTTGTGCGACGCGCCACCACGTAACATTCAGTAAACTTGTGCAACGCACCATAACGTAACATTTTTGTAAACTTGTGCCAAGCCTTCAATACGTAACTTTTCAGAATAACTTTGTGTAATTGTGTAACGTCACCCTCTGTACGACGTGGTGTGTAATCAACGGTATTACACGAAATCCACAGTCGCATGAATAAACGACGCACGTCATTTGTTGCATTACTTTAGCGCCTAATCAATTAACCATACGACTCCCAACCACCACCAAGTAGGGAATTCCTCATATCCCACGCAACACCGCCGATGGTCCTAGTGGGCCACGCAGGGCAAGCGACCCCACGACCCACCTATCGACTAGAAATAGAGCTAGTTTGGCGCCCACCCGGAAACACTACATCGACAACAGCCATTCCCACTAGGAGCCGCACCGGGACTCGAGCCCGAGACCCCGGACGACGGCATTTGGCGCCCAACGTTGGGCGAAGATAGGAAAAATAAGTTTTTCTTCACACAAATTTACAAAGAACTTTCACGAAAACACGAAAATTTTTAGCTATTATCAAGTCAGATTTTTTTTTTGGCCAAACCAAGCCACAGCACAGATACGGGATGGCCATTTTGCACAGGCAAATGTAATTAGGGCCAGACAGGCTGGCGCGACGCCAGCGCCACTCGCGACGCAGAAGCCTACGTCACAGCCCAACTCCCCCTCCACAGCGGCCATCATTGGCCTCCGCTTTGTGTGAGTGTCCGGTCGCCCTCGCCCATTGCCCCACACGCCCATCAGCACCCCCTCCCCCGCCGCGGACAGTTTTCGACCTCCGCTTTGTGCGGCTGCCCGGGCGCTCTCGGCCGTCGCTGCGCACAACAATCTGCGCATCACCTCCGCCACGGCTATTCTCAGCCTCCGTTTTGTGCGGCTGTCCGGGCACCTGCCCAGCCGGCGAGCGCGACCCCGCGTGCAGACCTGCCCCGCGCACACAGAGCCACGAGTGAGAAGCACGAACCAACACCGCTAAACATGCACCATAACTGGAGCAAATTGCAAACCTGGAACTCCGATGTTGTGTGCGCCCAGTGCTTATTGCCTAGGGGAACGGATCTGCTGACGGGGTCGAGACCATGGTACATGACCTGGTAATGCACCCCCCACAGTAACGACCCACTCGACCACTCATGGGTACAGCCGTGGGACGGACAGTTCCCGAGAAAGAACCACGCACAACCCGTAAAGACGGAAATGGAAACTAGCACCACCGTGGTGAGCACTCGCCCGACCACCTGCATGACGTGCACAAATGCCACACAAGGGGAACGCCACGCACAACAGCCAACACCACTTGCTGACCCGAATCTCGTTACGTACAACCGCCCCCAGGGTTACCAGGGCAAGTTCACACTACCTGAATTCGGTGGCCTCACACATGAGGACCCACAGAGTTTCGTGGAGAACTGTGAAGTGCGATTAACCCGGGCAGGTATACCCGTAGACGAGTGGTCGGGACAGGCCAGCGGGCAGCTGCGAGGCACAGCCTATGAATGGTGGGACATATGGGGACGTTTCGGCATGCCGTGGGCAGAATTCGCCGGCACACTAACTCGCCGCTTCGACACCGAACAGGCATTGGTCGACTGCACTTCGCAGTTCTATGGCGAGCGGCAGAAAGACGGCGAAACGGCCGAACAGTTCGTGGCACAAAAACTATGTCTCTTCACGCGCGTCAACCCACACGCTCGACCCACGACAGCGCTACCCACCGTGACGGCGTTACTACACACCGGCCTCCAGCCATTCATGCGTTGTTGTCGCCCGGAGTCGGTAGAAGAATATCTGCAGCAGGCAGCTGCCATCGAGCAGAACCTGCGCGATCTCTGGCAACGGGGCACACCGGGCACGAGTCGGGGACGCCTCAGTCAGACACCACAACAGGGGGGAGCTGATACCCAGCCACCGACCCGACGACGAGCTATCGAGAACACACCTCAAACCGACGCAACACCCACCAGGGTAGCACTACAGGACGCCCTGGGGCTGCCACTGTGCCAGCGAGGTTGCCCCAATGGTACACGCACCTGGCACAAAGACTGCCCATTGCCACCTCCTCGCGCGAGTAAACCGCCGGGAAACGCCAGCCCGGGGGCGGACCATTAGAACCACCGCTCCCGGTTACCACGGGAGGGGAAAGACCCCCCCATTTGTACCAGCTGACCCGGCCCCGGGACAGCCTTCTTCGCATCCCCGTGGTGGTCGACGGGAGAGCCGTGGCTGCTCTAGTCGACACGAAGGCGAGTCTCGTATTTGTAGCCCCCCACCTGGTACAGTCCGGGAAACTTCAACCGCAACAAGCGGAGTTACAACTAGCCACAAATACCCGGCCAGGCCTGACCGTAGGGCGAGCAACACTACAGGTCAGCATAAGGGGCTATATCACCACCGTGATCGCCCTCGTAGTCAAGGACCTCCGCGAGGAGATAGTCCTGGGGCAGCCCTGGCTGGCTGAGCAGGATGTCGTAATCGAGACCAAGGCCACCCGGGTACACATCGGTACGCAAGAGCGGCTAGCAGTC
This sequence comes from Bacillus rossius redtenbacheri, assembly GCF_032445375.1. Lineage (NCBI taxonomy): Eukaryota > Metazoa > Arthropoda > Insecta > Phasmatodea > Bacillidae > Bacillus > Bacillus rossius. Next base: position 41,463,268 of record NC_086340.1, on the reverse strand, counting down.
TATGCAGTCGAGTCACTACCTGCAAGGGCTAAGGAAGCCGTAACACTCCACCAGATACTTCACGACGTCCCACTCGAGTACCGCGCCGCCGTAGACCATGTACTAGCAGAGCGAAAAGAGATATTCACGGTGTCCGACCCACTCAGCCGAACTACGGTCACCGAACACCACATACCGACCACCCACAACAACCCGGTGTACGAGCCCCCCAGAGGGTACGGTTTCCGGGAGCAACGCGCCATCAGGGAACAGGTCGCAGAGATGCACCGGGATGGTGTTATTGAACCGTCGAACAGTCGCTACAATGCTTGCATTGTACTCGCGCCGAAGACGGACGGGTCACTACGGTTCTGCGTGGACTTCTGGCCATTGAACACAATCACGGTTAGCGCCCCGCCACCCCAGATCAGCGTAGAGAACGCGGTAGTAGGACTAGTACGAGCAACAGTGTTCAGTACCCTTGACCTTAAATCGGGGTACTGGCAGTTCCCCATACGGACCGAGGACCGCGAGAAGACCACGTTCACCATCCCCGACGGCCGCAAATTTCAATTTCGAGCGATGCCATTCGGGCTGAATTGTGCCCCCGCGACGTTCCAGGGGATGATGACGTGCGTACTAGAGGGCTATGTCGATCGCTTCGCGCTGGCTTACCTTCACGACGTAATTATATTCTCGGAGACCTGGGAGGAACACATCGGGCACCTTACGTTAGTTATAGATCACCTCGCTACCCAGCACTTGACCGTCGCGCACCACAAGTGCCACATCGGGACACAGGAGATAGAGTTCCTGGGACATGTCGTGAGCGCCGCGGGTAACCGGGCACAAGCGGGCCACCTCAAAAAGATCGCCGAAGCCGAGGTACCACGAACGCGGAAACAGCTCCAACGCTTCGTCGGCTTGATTAACTGGCTCCGGTGCTACGTCCCTAACTTCTCAAGGACAATAGCCCCCCTGATGGACCTCCTGTTACCACAGTCACGGTACAGATGGAACGACCACGCCCAGCGCGCATTCGAAGAGGTTAAACTCGCCTTCACACAGTGCCACAAGCTCACGCAGGGTAAACCCGGAACGTTGCCTCTACCTACAGATGGACGCAAGTACCCTCGGCGTGGGCGCGGTACTATACCACGTAGGCCCGGACAGCAGGCGTGAGGTTACAGACTATGCTAGTTCAAAGCTCGGCTCGGCAGAGCGCAGATATCATAGTAACGAGCAGGAGTGCCTAGCCGTAGTCTGGGCCATGAAGAAGTACCAGCCAACACCTCGAGGGAAAAAACTTCACACTTAGAATGGATAACCGATGTCTGACGTGGCTGCACACAATGCAGGGCAGGAAGGGCAAGCTGATTCGGTGGGCCTTGTTTCTCCAATCATTTGATTTTGAAGTAGAGCATGTCCCCGGAATCGATAATCAGCTGCCCGACCTGTTATCACGAGAACCCGACCAGAACACCGAACTGCGGGACGACGACGACTGGGACGCCATGCTACCACCAGTCACACCGAACCCAACCGAAAACGGCAACTCGTCGTGTGGCCGCCTCACGGCCGAAGCCAATGACGAGGAGGGACCGCCCAACACTGCTGCCGACTTGTACCGACGCGTATGCCAAGCCCAAGAGACATCACCCGACGCCGACCGCCGGCATCGTAAGATCCCCGCGGCTGAGCACGGCACCTGGCGCGTGCAGGACGGCATATTAATGACACGGACCCCGGGCAACCACGGCGACTGGCGGACCTACGTCCCCACGGAGGCGCGAGAGGCCACATTACGATTCCATCATGACCTGACCTTGCCGGGCATCCCGGGACGGATCAGACCCGCCGCGAAGTGGGCCGACACTACCACTGGCCAGGCCTGACCCACGACGTCCGTGAATATGTACGCGAGTGCGAGGTCTGTCAGAGACGGAAGGCACGTCGACGGGACGGGGAGGAACAACAACAGCCTAGGGAGCCCACCACCGCCTTCCAGACCATCGCGCTGGACGTGATGGGCCCCTATCCCTGCACGCCCCGCAGGAAACGCTTCCTGCTAGTCGTGACTGACCTGTTAACGCGGTGGACCGAAGCATACCCGTGCAGTAACATCAGGGCCACCACTCTTCTCCACATCCTGACCAACGAGTTCCTGTTACGTTGGGGCTACCCCCAGTCCATCTTAACGGACAACGCCAGTCAGTTCCTGGGCTGCCAGTGGAACACCTGGTGCACCGACCACGAGGTCGAACATCACACGACGCCGGCATACCACCCAAGGGCAAATCCCACCGAACGACGGAACCAGGAACTGAAGGCGCAACTGCTCATACGACTGGGGGCAGACCATACCCAGTGGGACATTCACGTACCAGACGCCCTGTTCTGCGTCCGGAGACGCACCAACGCTGCCACAGGCAGCACACCGGCAGAGATGGTGCAGGGGCACAACCTGCCACTGCCGGGGGAATGGACCACACACGGACCACCCCACCTGGTTGAAGATGCAGAAGACCGCGACCAATGACGCACCGTCGAACACGGCAAGGCTCGGCAATGTCAGAGACAATACGCCCAGGAGATAAAACCCACGACTGAGCACCCCCCGCCCGCGGTGCGGGTAGGCGACCAGGTGTTTATCCGCGTGCACCCCCTCTCCAGCGCGCCCCGCAACTACTGCGCTGGACTCGCCCCAAGGTGGAGCTGTCCCCACCCCGTACGCCGACGGCTCGGGAGGACCACTTTCCTAGTACGAACCAGTGGAAGGCGGGACAAAAAGGAGCACCACGACGATCTGCGGCTGGCCCACCTACCCGGGGAGAACTCCCCCGACGAGGAAGCAACACTCACACCCGACACCGAGGGAGCACCTGAGGGGGACACGCCCCCCGTGACCACCCCTGTACGAAGACGAACTGTTCAGAGCCGACCATATACGCCCGTGTACGAACACACGACAGCCACACCGGCATCGGAGGTAGCCGGCGAGCCCAGCGGGACACCTTCCTTCGAGGACGAGCCTCAAGGACCTCTCATCGAGTGGCCCCCCGACACTGACACGGACGAACCCACGACTACACCGGGACCGCCAGAGGACGGCGTCGGGGCACTCTCAATCACCAAGATCTCTGACCCCCCCGGCACCCCGACAGAAGACTGCGATGCCGAGACCACCCCCGTGGTGACAGTACCAGACGACGAGGCCACCGACCCGGGGCCGCCTGGCATCCCAGAGCGGAAGCGGCGCCCGTACCAATCTACGCCGCGCCGGGGCCCGGACGATCTACGGCCAAACATCACCACGTCTCCCTATGGGCCCCGGGGCCAGGAGACGTCCCAGGGAACCTTCCCCAGAGGACCCGCCGACCGCCTAGGTACCTGGACGACTACGTACGGGAGAAGGCGCCACGGGCCTCCACCAACGCTCCACTACCCGGTCATCCGACGCGGGACGATCCAGGTCCAGAGCGCAGGCCCTACTAGCTGCCGGACAACCCCGGACATTCGACGCGGGATGATCCAAGTCCAGAGAGCAGGCCCTATTAGCTGCTGGACCACCCCGGACATTCGACGCAGGACGAACCAGGTCCAGAGCGCAGGCCCTACCAGCTGCCGGACCACCCCGGACATTCGACGAAGGACGAACCAGGTCCAGAGCGCAGGCCCTACCAGCTGCCGGACCACCCCGGACATTCGACGTGGGACGATCCAGGTCTGGAGCGCAGGCCCTGACAATTGCCGGACCAACACCCGGCTGTTCGAAATGGCACGACCTGGGCCCAGTACGGAGGACCTACCAGCTGCAGCCACCGCGAGCACCACCTGGATGGAGCTGCTGCCTAAGCTAGGGTGTCCCCACATGGCGGGGTCACTAGCGGCGCATGGTCGGTCTTCTCGAGGGCAGGGCCCTGGGGGGGGGGGGGGGGGGGCGTTTGACGTCGTCCGACCGAAGGCCACCCTAAAGCCCGACCTGCAACCGCCAGTATTCAACCCCGCTAACGGAACAGGCCCCTAGTTATGGCCCACCCGAGTCAGGCGAGCCACCAGCAGCCAAGGTAGAACCCGGCCCCATTATAAACAGACCGACATTACAGCCGACCACGTTGATAAAACACACACAGAATATAAACAATATTACGTATAAATTAAAGTTCGCTTAACGAAAGTGCGAATTAGGATTGCCCGGGCACTCACGTGTGTAAATGTGTCGATACGTGTGTGAGTGTCCCCCTGGCGGCCTTCTGCCTAGATTAGTTAATTAACCCATGTGACATAATTATTAACCCCTTGTGTTTCGTTATTACCCCCCACCGGAGCAGTCCGGCAAGAAACGAACAGTCTCTGGTGTGACGTATAATTTAAAGGACATAATTCGTAAACATACTAACTCTAAATTGTAGAAGGGATGAGTAATGTTAATTTAGCCTTAATAATTAATGTAGGAATTTAGCGCCCATAAAATCTCTTATTTACGTGTTACATTAGAAAATAACGTAATGAGGTCAACCCTAGCGCGAGGGGCACCGACCCTTGGCCGGACGCTATGACATCACACCAGTACAGCGCGACTCGTGGACTGGGGCGGACGCACGTCCCACGGAGAGACATCATCCATTGTCTGCATTGAACTCACTTCTGGTAATTATAGTCACTTCCTCGAAACCTCTTTTTACTAATCTCTCCGTGCGTACCCGGTCTAATTTTCTGTTCAGGACTTAATCCGGCCGCATTAATTTTAAAACCCCCTGCACCACACTTGGTCTGCGGGGTAGTTTCAGTATACGGCACGGGCCGCCTCCCGAACCACAGAACCTGAACCAGTCGCCCCGGTGCTGACACCACCCAGTAAGGGAACTTGGACGAATTTAGCTGCGGTCCACGCTCCACTACAGTGGACGCGAACACCGCCTCGATACATTGATATACGGGATTGGCCGCCTCCAATCGCCCTCACCCCTCTTTTGGGTAACCAGGCTCAGAACCGCCCAGTGCCACGCATATACGTTACATTTAGTAATTTTGTGCGACGCCTTGAACCTGGAACGTTCTTGAGTAAACTTGTGCGACGCGCCACCACGTAACATTCAGTAAACTTGTGCAACGCACCATAACGTAACATTTTTGTAAACTTGTGCCAAGCTTTCAATACGTAACTTTTCAGAATAACTTTGTGTAATTGTGTAACTTATGTATTGTGTGACGTCACCCTCTGTACGACGTGGTGTGTAATCAACGGTATTACACGAAATCCACAGTCGCATGAATAAACGACGCACGTCATTTGTTGCATTACTTTAGCGCCTAATCAATTAACCATACGACTCCCAACCACCACCAAGTAGGGAATTCCTCATATCCCACGCAACACCGCCGACGGTCCTAGTGGGCAAGCGACCCCACGACCCACCTATCGACTAGAAACAGAGCTAGTCTGGCGCCCACCCGGAAACACTACATCGACAACAGCCATTCCCGCTAGGAGCCGCACCGGGACCCCGGACGACGGCAAAGTTATCACTTAGTAGTTATATAGAAATGTAGTTTACTTCATACTCTTGTACACAATCATTTTTCTCGAATCAACAGTCTTTATTTGTTTAATATTCATGCATTTTTCCACCACCATACATACATCACTATGAGAAAATTCGAATTTCTTCATGTCACAATAGGGAAGCCTAAATTTCACAAAGGGTTGAGGACCAACCCGAACATGCCCGAAGACTTCACCTTCGGCCAACTTCGTGACTTTGTTTTTATTTTCATAACAGCACGGCCATGTTGGTGGATATCAAAAACACTTATTAATAATAATTGTGAGGTTAAGTGTTTAATTCATAGAAAGAAAGTGCATATTTAGTAATAATCTTAAGATTATTATTCACTGTTATATTACAAGTATTCGTTATGTTCAGGATCTTTCAACGCACTAAATTAAAACAGCAAGCATCATGTACCTCGGGATCAAGTGAAAAACTTGGATATGCGATACTGAACTTTAACTAACTTTCAGATTTGCGTGTAAATTAAGAGATGTATCCTCATTTAGTTCATATTTTCTCTCTACAGGTTTTAAAGGTTAGCCTAGGTTGACGTAATTTTTTTCGTATCACGTGTCCAAATTGATCCCTTGGTTTTGTGGTACAAGATGCTTGCTGTTTTAATTTGTTACGTCGAAAGAGTATGGACATAACAAATACTAGAACATCACTAGACAAACAAATTATCTCAGGTGTTGTGAAATAATTTCTTTTGTAACTGTTTTACATTCATATATAAATTGTAATAACACAAGTTAGTATGCCCATGTTCTTTCAATGTACCAAATCAAAACATCAAGCAAAATGTACCACAGGAACAATGTATACAAGATCATGCCTTCTGGATCAAGGGATGAATTTGAATATGTTATACGGAACTTTGTGGCCAACCCCCCTTATACCGGGGTAGTTGAACACGTCCGCACCCGCCACGCCAGTCCCGTATACGCGTCTCCACTGACATATTGATAACGAAAGTGTAGTAAAATTAACTTAAATAGACGCGCATGGACTGGCTTAAAATTTGACCAGTGCGCAAAAGCAATCATTAACGTACTAAATTGACCGACAGCCCTGCTAAACTTATTGTGATAGTTAATACATATATAATGAATTACCAGAAATAAAATGACCAGCATTAAGTACGGTAAAAAAGGAAAGCAACCTATAAATCCAATTCGTGATACCATTTCAATTGCTATAATTAAATTTAATGTACGTTGGTGACATTCGCATACAAACACTCTTACACTATACTTAAAATAAACCAAAGTCCCATAAAGTCTATTACGGAGGAGGGGAGAGTGGAAAAACGAAATAGTGACGTCTAGATAGTTCTACCAGTAATTTCCATCGCCGCACTCTGTTTTAAACACGTTGCCCGCAAGTCAAACCAGCGGAACCAAAAGTTACAAATCCAGTTCTCGCACTTACTTGTTCTAGAGGCATACCTCTGTAGTCGGTGTGCGCCGGGGTCGGATGTAAACCCCGCTCACCTTGTAGCGCCTGCAGCATCGCGCTACATTGATGACCAGTGCACTAGGCCCACGATATCGCATTCTCATACACCACGACTGGTGTTACTTCGCCGAGGGTGTCGTGGCATTACCGTCCTCTTCAATATTAATCACGTAACGTCACACTCGTAGCTCATCACTGAAAAGCCAATTCTCGTCTCTGCCGGATAGTTCCGCGGCCCGCGGTCAACACACACTACGTCCAAAACAGCTGGCCGCCACCTCCCCTCTCACGTCAGCTGACGTCACCCCCCTCCTCTACTGCCACCCCTCACTCCGCTCGATCGTTCTAGTTATTTCTAGCGGTTGCCACTACCGAATAAGAATAATAAGCGTACAACAAAACAACAAATAAATAATTTACATACACCATTAACCTAACTAGTATAATACTATAAATAATACTATAAAACATCTTAAAACAAACTTTACGCACCATAAAAGTTATAATAAAAATCAAGACGACAGAGGCCGCCACAAATGGCCTCAACTTTTACCAATTTCACTTTCGGGACAAGTATGTATCACAATATCATTATCACATTAATAACATGGCACATTTATGTCATTACCATATCTGCATTATTATGTGACTAGCATGATTATATGGGGGTTTTAGTTGGGGAGTATTCTAATGCTTGTTTTGCACAAAATATGTTTGTGTATTAAACTAGCTTTCTGGTAACGTATTTTATGCTATGGCCATGCTTATTCTAGATTTAGAACATACCTACTACAGTATATATTTTACCTGTGGTATCATATTCTATACATAAGAACAAGCCCTACCTGTACTAGTATAATAGAACACCATACTGAAGATATATTACATTTCATTATTATTTCTCAAGATATATATCTGATGTAACAGAAGCATATGAATGTCCTCCGTCCAAAAGTTTTTTTTCCAGTGTTTGTACTTTAAGAATGTACAGGTATGTGTGAATGCACAGGTATTATAATGTAAGCTTTAAACTTTGATTACTTGCTAACCTGTAGAAATTTAAAGTCTGTTTTCAGGATAAATTCAGGGCTATGACTAGTGTCAAAAAAAGTTTTTGTCTCCTAACAGCAAATAAAATGCACAGAGTAATTGTATTGTTTTGCGGCTTTTAAATGAATAAAGAAAAAAATTCTGAAAAACTTTTTTTCACATCCTGACATGTATCGAAATATTTCCCAAGAGAATGTTGAGGTACTTTAAGTTGTTTATCGTTTTTAAAACTGCACAAGATTTTATTAAGTTTGTTTTAATCAACAAAAGTAAGAAGAGTAAAAATTATAACTTTTTTTTTTTTACTTCCTGATATGTTTTTCAGTCATTACCCAAGAGAGCAATACTTGCAGCAAGAAACACATAACTCCATATGTGACAAAATCTGATTATGAGGCCCTTGTTTTTATTGAAGCAAGCTTTTTGCAAGCACAGCAGGGACTCGCACATGGCGGCGCTTGCGATATCGCAATCATGAATGTTAAAACTATAAAACTATTGGTAGACTGCTTGATGTAACACAGTGCTGTCTTACAAAATGATTCCAAAGCATTTCAGGAAGCAAAAGGTATTTTGTAATTTTTATTTTCTTATTTGCAAAAAATCTGATAAACTATAAAATTACAATGAACACAAAACACTACTACTTAATTACTATAACATTTTATAAAATCATAAAAATAAACCACCTACTTTTCTGGCTGCTTGTCTTAAGTTTACACAAAAAATATTTACTGTTCTGCCATTAATCTCACTTAGTGTTGCAGCATACAGTATCGCAAAATGCAGTCACTACTACAATCACCACACATTTATATTCTATACATCTACCTGAGAAACATTAAGAGCTAAGTGCTGTTAACTATTGTTACCACTTGTATTTATAAGCAGTAGTGGTTTTTTTTTTAAATTAATGTGTGTAGGTGCTAATTTTGCCATTGCATTAAATCACCAAACACTGTTTGTGATGTAGGTATACGATATTTCCAATTTTTTATGTAACTGAATGTTTGACAAATATTAAAAACAAAAAAAAAATATTGAAAGCTGTGAATACATGAAGAACAGTATACATTTAAATAAGATAGGCCTACCAAAACTATTGAGCTTATCAAATTATACATATACTTACCAAATGAAATGTGTTGACCATCTGGTGTGTATCATGTTGCCATGAATATTATTTTTCTGCTATATAGTTTTTGTTAAATACTATGTATTACTTTATTGCTCTACAGTTTCTGTTATGGACTTTGTCTCCAGATTGCCATTTATATGACGTATTCTCTACATTCTCAGTACTTGTAATTGTTTCTGTTTGTTGCAGGTATGTAAGGAAATTAGAAAATGAGCTGAAACATTAAACTCCTTGGACACTCCATAGAAAGGAAGAATTATTTTCTGTTTAATGCTGGCATGTGAAGACATTAGAACATTTTCTTGTAGATTAAATTCTATGGACATTCAATGAAAATGAATTATTTTGTGAATTTTTGTTATAATAGTGCTTTTTTATTTCACTTAAAATTTTATTTCATTGCCAGTTAATTGATAGTAACTAAGAAAGTGAAATAAATTTTTTTTTGGAGAAATAAAGAGTATTTTTTACAACCTTATATTTCATGATTGTCTATCTTCAAAACTTACCAAACTTGGGTGATTCATATGGAAAAAATAATGCTGTCATTTAAAGGAAAGAAAAGTGTAAAGATTTTTGCTGAACGTTCATAATAAATAATTTTACCTTTTGACATGTCAGTTATCTTTAAAACACATTGTAGTTATTAGTATGTACAAGAAAGAAAGTGCAAGATTTTATGCCTTTAAAATATTAGAGTTTAAATATTCAATTTGTCTTCGTTTTTTTCATTCCACAGCACATAAATAAATTTTTTTTATAAAGTGAACATATAAATTTAAATGTAACATGTAACCTTTTATGTGGTATCGCTTTCAAGATACATTCACCCACTGTGTTGGTACATATCAAGTAAACCAACGAATAAGTGTTGGTACATATCAAGTAAACCAATGAACAATTAGGAAAGCTACAATGATAGGATTTTTTATACAGGAATGTTACGGATAAAATAATACAATGGAAAGAGATTACTGTGGACACAAAAAAAATTTAATATTTAAGGTTTTTTTTTTCATAAAAAAATATTCTTTAGTGACAATCTAGGCTGCAAATGTCTCATACATTACTGAATTTCTATACTGAGCATTACCAACACAGAGCTTACACAGTAATATTTCCTCTTTACATTATACCATCAGGTGACACTACAAAGTCTCATAACATGCTATTGTTTTAAACAACCTCAGTATGTACCTTTATGGACAATTACTTTTATGGTGAGAAACATAATGTAGTAATTTGTGCATAAAATAATTGTTTATATAATTTACTTAATAGTCATGCAGTATAGCTGCACAGTATGAACCTCACAAATATAATGAAACCAGTTTTTAGTGAATGACCACAATATTAACTCTCAGCATTTTCACACACGTCTTGAAATATTGTGGTAAATGTTTTATAGACTTTCTCACCTCTAAATCTTTTTTCTCTCGTTACCCACACATCCCTGGGTCATCTTTGCGGAGCCGGGCTTATCCCAACCGCCTTAGATTTAACCCTGCCACGTGACCACGCCGCAGGGTCGACAATTATGGAACTCGCTGACTCCAGAGGTAAGCGTTTTAATTTAATGTAGCCGTGCATATGTCTGCTGGCCCAAACAAACACATTAAAGCACTTGTAGATTCACGGCTCGTAGAGCCTGTTCGAGTCGTAATTCAAAAACTTACGGGTATGGCCGACTCCATGCAAATCCCCAATAAGACTGCTGTTAGATGTAACGTAAGCACATAACGAAGCAATCAGAAACTTTTGTCAGGGTAAAGTATAAGGTATAACACATAGTGTAACACCGCAATGCATAGCATGCCAATAAATGCGAGAACAAATTGACAGTGATTTCCAGTGCCCCCTTACCTAAGTTAGGCATCAGCCAACCATGCTGCCTGAGGAGTGTGATACTACTTCCCTAGTTAGTAATCCAACCACCGCCACGATCCTAGTGAACAAAGCTGGGGCCGACGACCCACCAAACAGCTGCATAAGTTAGCCTGGCACCCTCCCGGAAAGAAAATAAAATTTTAATCTGTAAATATATAAAGATGATTTTGAATTTTCCATGAAAAAAAATTGAAACATGCTATAGATACAACACTAAATATAATTATCCTGAAACATGTTGAATTCAGTTAAGTTCTGTTACATAGTTGAACAGTGACGAGATTCTGCAAGATAAGAATAGCCTCTGTCCTTAAGTATGGGCGGTGGGCCTTCACTAATCAAAATTCCCGCGCGTCTTGTTAAAAGAAAAACAAAGTCCCGAAGTTGACCGAAGGTTAAGTTTTCGGGCATGTTCGGGTTGGTCCTCAACCCTTTGTGAAATGTAGGCTTCCCGTCACAATATGGCGGCGACCTGCTTCCCCCTTACGTCCACGGACTTCAGCAGAGATACCAACAACCTGTGTTTATGCTCCATCTGTAACTTTCTCTAATCTCTGTTGGCCCGACATGTGGAATGGCGTAATATATACTTTGGCTGAAACTATGGCGACATCTGAAAGAAATATACAATGAAGGAAGCGATTAGCTATTGAGGAAAGAGCCGAATATTGTTTGTCGTTCCGACACATTATTAATTTGTTGCATTACGAATTAATTTCATTGGATTTAATGTTACACAAGTTTTGTTACCATTATGCACACACGGACATAAAAATTTAAAAAGGCAAAAATGGTTTTTATGTTTTATGGAAGTGAAATATGCCACGGTTAACCCGCAAATCTGATAATCCGCACCCGTATAATCGGGAGTCTACTGTACTGATAAAAATGTTCTGAAACATTTGTTATTTATTGTTTTAATTCATGAATAGTTCTTTAATGTACACATAGCTTGTACAAAGCAGTAGAGAAAGCTTATTGTAACCAAACTGAAATGTACCAAAACAACTAAAAATATTACGATTTTATTATTAAAAATAGCTTTAGAAAAATGGAAATCTTTTGTAACAATAACACAATTCCAATATGAATGATTACATTTCTGGTGTAAAACTCCTCTGTTACAACTATCTGAAGACTATGCGATTGTTGCAAGCCATCCCCTGTCTATTGTAAAACTAAAAATTGTTACTCATGGGTTACACCATTTTTACTTTATTCTTTTTTAGACTTCACACCTTTAGTTTTAATAGTACCTATCCAGTGTAAGTCTTTATATGTGAGATTATTTTCCATATGTGCCCAGGTAGGGAGCAAAGATCCAGGGTAGTTTATTATCCAGTACTAACACTGATCTTAAGTAATATCCTATATGGACATATAAAATCACATCACACAGACATTCCATTTTTACCCCTCCACACGACAATCCTAGATGCTAGATGTTGACGTCGACCCAAGTGTGTCCTCGGCTCCTTCAGGCCGTTATGGCTCGTCAACGTCCTCCCTTGCAATACTAGTGCACCGACGGTGAAGTGCGACGGTCAGGGACACACCCGCGTGCACCCTAGTATGCCAGTGGGCTTCTTTTGTGTAAATAATTATGCTTTTTATGTAGTTTTAAATGGTCACGAGCCTCAACAATGGTGTATATTATGTAATCGTAACTAATTAATTCATGTGTAAATTTGCTTTTTAATTAATTACTCGCTAAAGTTGTGTTAATAATTCTGTGATTTTCTCAAGTGCTTATGCCGTGCTAGTAATGTAATCGCAGCCTGGCGCGTCGCGGGGAGGGCCTCTCCCACGCTGGCCGATTTCTCCCCTCCCCTCCCCTGCGGCCCGCGGGCCTCGGTCTGCTGGCGGGTGGGAGAGCGCAGTGGTGTTCTGGGCGCGCTAGAGAGCAGACGTGCACGCCGCTCCGCGCTGCTCGTGAGGCGTGTTTTGTCATCTCGCAGTCCGCCGACTGTGAAACATCACGGGTCGTCTCTGCAGCTGAGCTGCATTCGTTGTATCGCTGGCCGTATTGAGTTTTACGAGTTTTCCGGGACGTCACCAGCCGAACGTCATAGGCCGTGTACGCGCATCTACGGACCGCCGAACCTCTCAGTCAGTACGAATCCCTTACGTGACGGACCGTGCACGCGCTGTGCATTATTACAGGACAATCGTAACCGGGACGATAGTGACGGGATTACCTTCCCAGTTTGTGTCGGGACGTATTAAAACGACGAGACTTTCATCCGGGAGTCCGGGTCGTAGCGGGGAGGGCGCTCATTCCGCGACTTGTCCGCCAGGCTGCGGCAGGCTCTCTATGCGACAATAAAAGGGGCTCGTGGAACGGACAACACCGAGTTTTCCTCGGAGCTGCTTACCATTCTTCCTTCTCACCTAAAATTCCCTCCAGGTCCCGTTTTTCCCAGTCCCGGCCACGTTGGCCTGGACCCACACCTCACCGACGAGAGCTGCACGGGCAAGACAGGGCAATTACGCAAACGAGTAACCAGGGACCTTAAGCAGAGGGATGTCAATGTCTTCTCCAGATGTGACATAATACTAATAGGATGCTTCAGCAGTTTTGTTAACTTGAAAAAATGAATTAAGCACTTGATTGTAAAGAAGAAATCTAGTGTGAGTAACATAGTAAGAAAAATGTGTGGATGAAGTCCACAGGCAACAGAAGAGAGACTTCTTGCTTATTATATTGTCGCGGGTTGAAATTTTGCAGGGTTGTTGAAATCAAATTTAGGGACTTTACTGACGGGACTCTGGGCTGGCTGCTCTGTTCACTCGTCAGCGCAAGTGGCGTGACCATGTAATTGGGGCACGGGGCCGGCGCGGCGCGCTGCGGGCTTGCAGAATTTTGTTTGTTTGTTTGGCCGCACGCTGGCGCAGCCACGGGCCGCGGTTACTGGGGCGCGCTGTCGTAACAAGCCGCGCGGTGTGGCCTGCACATTGGGGTAGAGGGGGGGTAGTCTTCCCAGATGTTCTAGTTAGTTGTTTAGTAAATTTGACTTCAATAACGAGCTTTTGTTATGGTAGGCGCGGCAGGGCGCGCGAATTTAAGCGCAAGTGATTGGTGACTCGGGGCTCACTCAGGCGGAGGCTATGCGTCTCACCTGTGGTCACGAGTTGTTAGTTCGTTCGTGATGTAGGAATTCAGGCTCACTCAGGCGGAGGCTATGCGTCTCACCTGTGGTCACGAGTTGTTAGTTCGTTCGTGATGTAGGAATTCAAGCTTTCGGGCGGAAGCTATGGTCGACGCCAGAGGCCACGAGTCGTTTAATTTAAGTTAGGTCATAATGTAGTCGTCAAGCTTTCGGGCGGAGGCTATGGCCCTCGTCAGGGGTCACGCGTCATAGTTTTTAAAATGTAATGTTCGTTCGGGATTTCAAGGGCAGGAGAGGCCCCTACGTTATTTTTTTAAAGTAATCGATCAAGAAAGGCTTTTCGGAAAATGTGAGTATGGACTTATCTTTGTTTTAATTTTAAGTATTAATTATGATTTGAGGTATTCGGAAGGACTAGGGAAGTGTTTAGTGAAGTTCTCTCATTCTCTCTCTTGTAAGGTCGTTCAATCGTTAAGGAAGTAAAGAGATTATTGTTTTAAATTGTAATCCTGCTATTTAAATGTTCTTTAAAATGATGTTGAGTATTTGACTTTAAGAATAAAATAATTTTAATTAAGTATTATGTTATTTTGCAAAATCTCCTTAGTTCAGCTCTCACCAGACATCCTGTACGGGATGACGAACCTATGATCCTAGGTACAGTAAAGTATTTTATGAAGTTAAGACTAGTTGATGCCAAGCGAGTTGTTTCTATGTAAAGAGCTACGATTCTCTCCCCCCTCCGAAAGTGGCACGTGACAGAAATGGCGGTGGCACCGGCTAGGTGCACGTGACAGAAATGGTAGAGTTCGCCGGATAGGTTCTATTTCTGGAGAGAGAGAGAGGTAGATTTTTATGTTTATTATTAAGTTAGTTTCAGCTTCTGATAGCAGGTTATTAAGAGTTTACTTGAGGAGAGGATTACGGAATTTTAGTCTATAGTGGAGGAAGTCTTTGAGATTTTTTTTTTGACGTAACAGATGTTTATTTGAGTATACTTGTAAGGATAAAGTTTATAGTGATAAGTTGTTTTAAGTCGTTGAGTTTATCAGGGATTTTTACGTGAGGAGAATACGTTATAATTTAAATGATTAATAGAGATAATGCAAGTGGTTTAATTTAATTGAAATTAATTTTAAGATTGTAGGTTAAGAGAGTTAAAATTTAAAATAAAGTTTTTTTCGTAAATAGGAATTATTTTCAAGAGAAGTTTGTTTTGTTTTCGTGCGCGTAGGAGACGAGACGTACGAATTAAATCAGTCGAGGGAAGGATAAACGTTAGAAAGGAATTAAAGAGAAAACGAGAGTTTATGTAAAAGAGAGTTATAGAATTTATAGTGATGTTTTGTTTTAATTAGAAAAATGTTGAGAGTTGTTTCAGAACGACACGTCAGTGGACGTGGCAGAGTGAACACGTGACGGGGAGGTGCTGAGACCTAGCGGAGAACGGAGGAACCGCAAGCGAGGGTTGGCGCACCTGATGGAATTCGGTGACGTCACGGGCTCATACGGAGACGTGGACAGGCCGTGACCTTGTTTTGATCAGCTGTACGGTAACTTAGCGATAAGAAAATAGACTATTGGTTAAATAAATTTAAATTTAAGTGTGTTTTAGGAGAAGAGGAACTTTCAGTATGTAAGTAATTTAATTTAAGAAGTGTATGATGTATAGGCTAGAAGTGTTTCGTTGTAAGTTGTTTATGTTTTTGTTAGTTAAATTCTACCTCGGTTTTAAAAATATTTTTTTGGGATTTGTAAACATTATTAAGGAGGTACATTATAAAATCGATAAGCATTGAGAAAAGTGGGAAGGATAGTTTTTGTGTGTAGAGGGAATTTACTCCAAGGGAACAGAGAGACAAAATTAATGTTTTCTTTAGGGCGAGGGACCCTAAGGTGAGGTGTTGTGTCCCTGGGAAGTAGGGATTGTAGAACAGACCCATAGGAGATGGGCTATCTACGTGAATTAAGGGTTAGGAGAATCCTGAGTGTTGTTAGTAGTTCGGGGCAGGAGTTCCCCATGGTAGTACCGAAGTGGCTATCCTGTATGGGATAGGGTACCATTTCAATGAAGTTTGTTGGTGGGGTTAGAGCCCCCTGTGTAGTGGGCCTATAGCAGATAGGCACTACAGTGAAATTTTTGGTTATTTTGTGAGGTAAATTCCCTGGAGGTTAAGTAAGATTGGATTCAGTTAGGAAGGAGGGAAATGAGAAACATTGCTGTAGAGAGTTAGTGTACTTGCCTAATGTGAAATTGAATGTTACTAAATTAATTTAGGAGAAAGTTTTGTTCGGTAAATAAATAATAATGGAAGATAGCTAGATAATTAATTAATTTTTTTTGAGTAAGGTGTTTTAAGTAATGAAATAAAATAAGGTGAAGTAATTTGAATAATTGGGGAGGAGTTTCTTTAAGAGTTTAGATAATTGTTTTTGAATTTATTGAGATATTCAGCCAGTGGAGTTTGAGTATGAGAGATACAGTGAGATTTCAAGGAAATTGGTTGTTTATTAATTAGGACGAATGAGATTTTATGATTTAGAGTCAGTAAGCATAGTTAAATTTACGACATAATATTTGTTGACAGTTTACAGTTATTAAGGAGAAAACAGAGTAATCTATTTATTTTTATTTTAAGGGTTTGAAGATAAGATTATGAATTTTTTTTTTGAAAGTTTCTTGGGCATGTTTGAATAATTTTTATTTGGATTTTAAGAAATTACAGAGAAAATTTAATTGATTTACATTAGTTTGGAAGTATGGAGGTTTAGTGTTCGATTAGCCCTAACTTGATGGTCGGATCCCAAAAGAATGCCGTAAAACCGATAGCCAATTGAGAGGAATGCGGTAGGCGCTTGTGTAGAGAGGGGTTGTGGGAAAACTCCTTGGGACTGATGGCAGATCAGGGGCCCTAAATAGTGTGTGATGCTGTAAAACCAGTGCAGAGAAAGCCTGGTATGCTTAAATTTTTGGGCACAGGTTATGTAAACCTGGGGTTCCATGGGATTTAGTCATGTTAGCTGCTGTGAGACATTAAGATTTCCAGGCTCCATAGTAAATTCAATGTAAATTTTTGTTTTCTTAAAATAATAAATTTGTTTTTAATTTTTTTTGAGATATTTGATTTGTAACAGTGAATACAGACCCCGAGGAATAAGAGTTATGCTGTGAGAGGAGAAGGTGGTAGGCCTAAAGGGTACAGGCACCACAGAGGTTATTTGTATTGCATAATTTAAATATAAGGAAACTTGAGAATTTGAAATTTTGTTGTTGGTTTGTACACCCATAAGAAGAGTATAGGCAGAATTTTTATTGTTATGAGATGTCTAATTTAATTGAAAAGAAGAAAGTTTAAAGATGCAAGGTAACATTATTATTGTAATAATTGAAAGAGATTAAGAGGTAGAGAGAAATAGGCAGTTTTTGTTTGTAAGTACTAAAGTTTACATATAGAAATTTAGTAACTAAGAATGAATAATAAGTTAAGTCTAGTGTAAAAGTTTTTTTTAAGTTTGTTAAGTTAAGAGTCACAAGTAAATTTTTTTTTAGAGAGAATGTCTTTGATAGGAAGTATTAGAAACTTATGGGAATTTTAGGGTAACATAAATAATGTAGGTAATGAATAATAAATAGATGGTAGGTCTTAAGTTAGGATTAACATTTGAAGCAGAATTTAATTAAGAAGAAGGAAAATAAATAGGCCTAATGAAAAGAACAAAAAAGGATTTTATGGTAAAGCATTTTTTTTAAGTAATAAACAATGAATAATAATGTTGTTTCAGGGTAATGTGTACTAATAATACAATTTTTTTTTTAGGACCAAAGAACAGGAATTATGTAATTTAAATTAACATGTATTTTTGAAACTGTTACAGATTCCTTAAGATGAGCTGAGCAGCAGTCCAGTTTACAAGATGACAAGAGTTCGAGAGACAAGATACAAGATCACTGAAACAAGAGCCAAGACTGAAGATTCAAGAGAAGAGAAAGCTGGCAGCCATGGACTTACAAGTGGAGATTAATAAGGTCATGTAAAGTTTTATTTTTTTTTATGGAAGACAGTAACTGGAGTTTTTTTTTTGTTATAAACATTATTTACAGAACTTTTTAGGTTATAGTAATGTAATGGAACTAGTGAGTTGTGGTAGCTGTCAAAAAGAACTAATACCTTAAGTTTAATTTTTAAAGTTAATTTTCTTAATTTACAGAGGGATTAGTAGTTTTTTTTAAACCTTATTTAGGTTGGAATTTAAATACAATAGCTTATTATAAATGTGTACGAACAGTTCAAGTTCACAGTACTGATAGGTAGGTCAGATGATCTTATTGATTTTGATGATTTGTTGTTTTGAGTTGATTTTTAAGTGTTGTGAATTAGACAATGAAATAGTTCTGAAAACTTAAATTATTTCAAGCT
The DNA here is from genome assembly GCF_032445375.1 of Bacillus rossius redtenbacheri. Classification (NCBI taxonomy): domain Eukaryota; kingdom Metazoa; phylum Arthropoda; class Insecta; order Phasmatodea; family Bacillidae; genus Bacillus; species Bacillus rossius. Next base: position 41,444,673 of record NC_086340.1, on the reverse strand, counting down.
AAGAAATAGTAAAGTTAATTTTAACTCAAAGGACACCAGAATTTAATTTTTTTTTGAATTAGTAATGTTTGAAAATTTTATACTTTACAAGAAAGGTTATAAACAAACAGATCGGATGGAACAAGGATGCAGTAAATCACAATTTCATTTAGAATTATTGATTAGCTTTTGAGGTTATGAAGTAAAAGTAATTATAGTTTAAAAGTTTGAATAAAAAAATGGTTTTTTTTTAATTTGTTTGAAATAGAAAGTTTAAAAGTTAATTAGTCATGATCTAGGTGGGTGATGGGGTGGGAATTGGCCACTCTTTTTCCCTATAACCTCCCTAACATGGCCTTCTATTACAACTAACAGAAATAAAGAAGAAGAAAAATGAAGAATTATTAGTTAGAATGTTTCTTTCATGAAGATACCTGATGAACTTTTACTGTTTGGAAGAATAGAAGCAAGGTTAGTCAGATATTTTTACTCAGAAGAAGAAGAAGATAAAGCAGTTTTATGACTCGACAAGCCAGAGATTGGTGTTTCCCCTCTGCGCTCCTATTGACTACGTTGTTTACTCTCATGGGATAGCTGGTTCGGCACCATGGAGAGAGATTGGTGGGCATTGTGGTTGCCCCCAGAAGAAAAGAAGAGTAGAAGAGGTTATGGGTGGGTCATGTGAACTGACCTTCAACCCAGTTACTTCGTGGGGACTATTTGCTGTATAGAGAAGATCAAGACTCAAGAGTTAGGGAAAATCATTGGAGGTCATGTTTCCCTTCCTTAAGTTTTTCCTATCAAATTATTTGCCTGATTAGATTATGCTAAGGGTGGGATACTTTATGTTAGCAGTTGAATTAATTAATTTTATTTTTTTGTGTGTTTGCATCCTTGCCCATCGATTGCAGTTTAGTAGTTAGTTTTGTATTTGTCAGGCGTGATGGTAATGCCTGTTGATGATGTTTCAGAATTGTAATCTGTTCGTGATGAGGATGGCACAACTCCGAAGCAGATGTGGGGAGAAGTTGTGAGCTGCCCTGGAAGCCAGTCCAGTAGCTGTTGGAGTTGAGTGGTGTTTGCTGATGGCCAGCCCAGGGAGCTACTCTTCTCGACAACACTGACTTCGAGGAGTTGCACCAACCTTCACGAGATAAGAGTTTAATTAATTGAAACACTGTAAGGACACTTAATTTTTTTTGAAGAACGAAAGAAGTATGGTAATAAACGGAAACCGAAAAAAAAAAAAATAATAATAATTATCAAGAATTTGCACATTGTTTAACGAATACTGAGAAACTAAGAACAGTAATTTAATTTGTAAAGAGAGCTTCACTAACAGAACAATTTTTTTAGAATTGAGAACTCGAGCCTCTGAAGGTTCCTGTGAGAACAAACCAGATAAAAGTTTTACATTTAATTTTATGAATACTTGTTGTTTTAAAATAAATCTTATGCAGAATCTAGATGTATGTTCAGACAGCAAGGAACTAAGAAAATTATTATTTTTGTGAAATGAGGAATTTATAGTTATGGTTTAATGGAAAAAGACAATTTGTAATTTTGAGGTAGCTCGATGGGGCTCGAGCTCTGTGAGGGGAGGTTTATGTCGCGGGTTGAAATTTTGCAGGGTTGTTGAAATCAAATTTAGGGACTTTACTGACGGGACTCTGGGCTGGCTGCTCTGTTCACTCGTCAGCGCAAGTGGCGTGACCATGTAATTGGGGCACGGGGCCGGCGCGGCGCGCTGCGGGCTTGCAGAATTTTGTTTGTTTGTTTGGCCGCACGCTGGCGCAGCCACGGGCCGCGGTTACTGGGGCGCGCTGTCGTAACAAGCCGCGCGGTGTGGCCTGCACATTGGGGTAGAGGGGGGGTAGTCTTCCCAGATGTTCTAGTTAGTTGTTTAGTAAATTTGACTTCAATAACGAGCTTTTGTTATGGTAGGCGCGGCAGGGCGCGCGAATTTAAGCGCAAGTGATTGGTGACTCGGGGCTCACTCAGGCGGAGGCTATGCGTCTCACCTGTGGTCACGAGTTGTTAGTTCGTTCGTGATGTAGGAATTCAGGCTCACTCAGGCGGAGGCTATGCGTCTCACCTGTGGTCACGAGTTGTTAGTTCGTTCGTGATGTAGGAATTCAAGCTTTCGGGCGGAAGCTATGGTCGACGCCAGAGGCCACGAGTCGTTTAATTTAAGTTAGGTCATAATGTAGTCGTCAAGCTTTCGGGCGGAGGCTATGGCCCTCGTCAGGGGTCACGCGTCATAGTTTTTAAAATGTAATGTTCGTTCGGGATTTCAAGGGCAGGAGAGGCCCCTACGTTATTTTTTTAAAGTAATCGATCAAGAAAGGCTTTTCGGAAAATGTGAGTATGGACTTATCTTTGTTTTAATTTTAAGTATTAATTATGATTTGAGGTATTCGGAAGGACTAGGGAAGTGTTTAGTGAAGTTCTCTCATTCTCTCTCTTGTAAGGTCGTTCAATCGTTAAGGAAGTAAAGAGATTATTGTTTTAAATTGTAATCCTGCTATTTAAATGTTCTTTAAAATGATGTTGAGTATTTGACTTTAAGAATAAAATAATTTTAATTAAGTATTATGTTATTTTGCAAAATCTCCTTAGTTCAGCTCTCACCAGACATCCTGTACGGGATGACGAACCTATGATCCTAGGTACAGTAAAGTATTTTATGAAGTTAAGACTAGTTGATGCCAAGCGAGTTGTTTCTATGTAAAGAGCTACGATTCTCGCCCCCCCCCCCCCTCTGAAGGTGGATCGTGACAATATTATTACCTAGGTATAGAAAACACAATTCTCTTTGGCTGAGGTTGCAAATAAAAAAAAACATATATATATGCATGTATGTGAGCACTTATTTATGCTATTGCACAAGTATGCAAGTGTGAAAGGGGGTCGCCGGGGGGGGGGGGCAGTTGCCCTCCCCCTAGAGCCTTAGAGATATAAAATAATGTAGCCAAAATACATACTTTTCCCACAACTTGCCAAACCCCCCCCCCCCCCCCCCCCACCAAGCCATAGGCTGGCGACGTCCTTGCAAGTGTGCAAGTATGCTGGGTCATTTCTACCTCTCCCCTGGCATCTTCTTCTCCACCAGTTCCCCGCCACATACCTAACTATTCCCCTCATGCAATCAGAATTTTCATTACCTTTGAAAATTGTGGCCCCCTCAGCGAAGAGTTTCACTTCAGAAACCACAGCACAAGGGATTCACTGGCAGATACTTGGGCTCTGATTAGTACAAAGGTGATTTGTTACAAGTTGTTTCTGAAAACAACACTGTTTCCATCAGTTGAATTGTCATTGCATCGGCAGAAGCTCAATGAGGATACCCGCTGTCTAAGACATTGAACTGAACAGAATCACACTTGCATGGGTTCTCAGATGCTAGCAAACAAGCTGTAAGCTTTCCAGTCGGGTTGACCAGCCAGTGAAATGTCTGTTTCCAAATCTCAGGTTGTTCTTGTTGGACAAAAAAGAATAACTGTTTTTATCCCAATTATTCAGTACTGCCCAATCAATTGCATCAAAATCCTTATCAAAGGTATTACCCGTATTATGCGTAAACACCCATAATACAGGTAAACAACAATTATACAGGTATATACAGGAATACACCAGTAATACGGGGAAACACTAATAATACAGGTAAACACCCATAACACGGGTATATACGTGTAAACATCCATAATACAGGTAATACCCATAATACGGGTAAACACACATAATAGAGGTTTAGACAGGTACACACCCATAATACGGGTAAACACCAATAATACAGGTATATACAGGAATACACCCGTAATACAGGAAACACTAATAATACAGGTAAACACCCATAACACGGGTATATACGTGTAAACATCCATAATACAGGTAACACCCATAATATGGGTAAACACATAATAGAGGTTTACAGGTAAACACCCATAATACGGGTAAACACTCATAATACGGGTAAACACCCATAATACTGATATACACACAGATACAGGTAAATGCCTGAATACGGGTAAACAAAATTAATACAAGTATATACGGGTAGACACCCATATTATGGGTAAACACCCATAATACGGGTATATATGGGAAAACACTCATAATATGGGTAAACACCATAATAAGGGTATATACGGGTAAACACCCATGATACGGGTATATACCAGTAATCACCAATAATACGGGTAAACACTCATAATACGGGTAAAGAATAGAATACGGGCAGAAGCTCAATGAGGATATCCGCTGTCTAAGACATTGAACTGAACAGAATCACACTTGCATGGGTTCTCAGATGCTAGCAAACGAGCTGTAAGCTTTCCATTCGGGTTGACGAGGCAGTGAAATGTCTGTTTCCAAATCTCAGGTTGTTCTTGTTGGACAAAAACAGAATAACTGTTTTTATCCCATTATTCAGCACTGCCCAATCAATTGCATCAAAATCCTTATCAAAGGTATTACCCGTATTATGGGTAAACACCCATAATACAGGTAAACACACATAACAGAGGTATATATAGGTATACACCCATAATACAGGTAAACACCCATTATATGGGTAAACACCCATTATACAGGTATATACAGGAATACACCCATAATACGGGGAAACACTAATAATACAGGTAAACACCTATAAACGGGTATATACGTGTAAACATCCATAATACAGGTAACACCCATAATACAGGTAAACACACATAATAGAGGTTTAGACAAGTAAACACCCATAATACAGGTAAACACCCATAATACTGATTACCTGTAATATGGGTGTTTACCCGTAATATGGGTGTCTACCCATATATACCTGTATTAATTTTGTTTACCCGTATTATGGGTGTTTACCCGTATCTGTGTGTATATCAGTATTATGGGTGTTATACACACATATAAGGGTAAACACCCATAATACGGGTAAACAAAATTAATACAGGTATATACGGGTACACCCATATTACAGGTAAACACCCATATACGGGTAAACACCCATTATACAGGTATATACAGGAATACACCCGTAATACAGGAAACACTAATAATACAGGTAAACACCCATAACACGGGTATATACGTGTAAACATCCATAATACAGGTAACACCCATAATATGGGTAAACACATAATAGAGGTTTAGACAGGTAAACACTCATAATACAGGTTAACACTCATAATACAGGTAAACACCCATAATACTGATATACACACAGATACAGGTAAATGCCTGAATACGGGTAAACAAAATTAATACAAGTATATACGTGTAGACACCCATATTATGGGTAAACACCCATAATACGGGTATATATGGGAAAACATAATATGGGTAAACACCATAATAAGGGTATATACAGGTAAACACCCATGATACGGGTATATACCAGTAATCACCAATAATACGGGTAAACACTCATAATACGGGTAAAGAATAGAATACGGGCAGAAGCTCAATGAGGATATCCACTGTCTAAGACAGTGAACTGAACAGAATCACACTTGCATGGGTTCTCAGATGCTAGCATATGAGCTGTAAGCTTTCCATTCGGGTTCACGAGGCAGTGAAATGTCTGTTTCCAAATCTCAGGTTGTTCTTGTTGGAAAAAAACAGAATAACTGTTTTTATCCCAATTATTCAGTACTGCCCAATCAATTGCATCAAAATCCTTATCAAAGGTATCTGTGAATTAAATTTCATACCTACTCTTAATAAAACCAGGCCTCCATGGTACTCCCAATTTTTAAAGTTTTTTAATATGGGAAACAAAAGACAAGTTTTGATTTTAAAACATTGGGATTTTGAGTCTTTTGATTTCATTGTAATTAACAATATTTGATAATTAACAGTTTTTGTTAACCAAGAAACGATTAAATCTCATTAGAGCGGTTTTATTATATTATCTCTTAAGATAAAAACAAAAAAAATGTGAAAATACGCGATAATAAAGAACAAAAACATACATATTTCTAATTTGTAAAAAATACTTTCTTATAAACAGTAAAAAACTTGGACGACAAATTTCCATATTATACTTTACTTAATAATCAAACATCGTTCTTTGTAACGTAAATTCATCGAATATGCGCGCGCATGCGTAAAACATACGAAAAATGCGAGTAACGAAATCCAGCCGTGTGTAACGTTTCGTTACTTGATACTAGATGGCGCTCCCGTTACTCAGTACCGAATACATACGGTTTGCTACAGCTCTAATGAGTAGGTTGCCAAGCCAGTCAAACGTAGTTGAAAGCATGAGGTTGTTAACCGTTCAACATGAAAGGAAGAATTAAAAATTTATATTTCTCTACAAGATTAATGTGTAAATACAGCTGTAAGGCGACAGTTTGCAGCAAAGAAGTGGGTTGAAAATCATGGCAGCTATATTGTGTTGAAAACATCGCCGGTATTTTTTATTAACTTTGTGTTGATTCTCAGGTAGGTACCTACATTTCTCTCTTTTTAATTAGTTTATGATTGCAATTACTGCTTTCGTTTCAAATTGTCATGATTACGTAATGGGAATACTGTAAATCATTATTTACTCTCATTACTACAAAGCGGCCATGTTGGAACTTAGAAAAATGGCGATGTGCCGTCAACGTCGTGTTTACTTGTTTTTCGCGAAGTCTTGCATGGGTGGTCTAATTCATTATTATCAGTTTTATTTCTCGATGCTGTGCGATTTCGGTGTTTTGTCGCGAATTAAGGTAAATTGCGGTGTTATTTCGCGATATCGCGATTCACGAAATTTCCGTGTCTCTACTTATGACTTGGGAGCATTTTCAATGTTACCTTCCCTTATAGCCAAGCGGCAATTTTGTTTACAATTTACTTTTGGCCAATATAATTGTTAAAGCTTATTTCCCCTTTTAATTCTTTCATTAACGTATTTTTTTATATATTTGTTTTCCGTATTTTGATTTTGATTATCTTATATTTGGTTTCATTGTAAGTTTAATTTACAGTCCTTAGTAATTTAAGTTTAATTTCCGTTGTAGCACGCAACTGCCGCTTGGGAGCGTGACCGCGCTGCAGTGGTTCACTGCGCGGACTAGAATCAAAGAGAGAGGAGCCCGTGGCTGCTACAAGACGGACGCGCGGGCCAGCGCTCTGCGAGGCATGACGACGTCACAAGCGGTGTACCGGGCAGCGCATCGAAGGGCCCGACAATGCCACACGAGGTAACGAGAACAGCTGCAACTCCCTTTACCGGTAACACCCGATACCGGCCGCAACTTTCACAAGCCTGCGCCAAGGGCGTGAATTTAACTTTGCCAGGTGTACGAGTTGTACTGACAGATATCTAATTTTTTTTAGTTTTTGGCAGCGATGGTTAATTCACGTAATTTTTTACGCTGATTTGGTGTTCAGATAGCTGTCTGGTAACGACTGGTTAGAATTCTCGGACAGCCCCAGTAAAATACGGTCGGTAAAAAAGTAAAGTTTTTTTTTTATGAAACCATAATGGATTGTGGTTCATCTTTATTAATTACGTATTTGTTTGAAGGTGTAATTTGGGAAAGCCTTTCTAAGTGAGTTTGTTTGGGACATGATTTTATTAAACACGTTAATAGTGAAAAGCGTGCCAAAAAATTACTGTGCCCAATTTTATGCACACTTGTGTCCATTTACCTCCTTCATTGTGTGTCACTAGACTATTGTGCTGCAGTCATCTCTATGAACATCGTAGTGGTTCCGGCTTATTAGTATTGCGTGATGACTATTAGGAACTTTCATTTTTTGGTAGTAAATAGCTCACCTCCCTTACTAAAGAACAGTATAAACTTTAGATACTATTTTTTTTTAGTATGAGTTGCTTAGGCTATCCACTGTGCAGTGATGAAAGTTTTTTACAATGGCCAATAATTCTTATAGAAGTATTTTAATGGAATTTTTTGCATCTATATTTTTATGATGGAATGTTTATTTTTATATATATCACATTTTTAATAAGTAGTGCAGGTTTGTGTGATAAGTCTTTTCTTTATATCAAGGAAGCTCTTCAGGTTATTTGTAAATATGTGTCAGATCTTTAAAGGCATATAAAATATGTTTGTGTTAATTTGTAATTTATCTGGATTTTTCGCACACCCCTACTTCAGGTCTCTGTAGTCCGTTCACGTTTTTCTCTGTTTTTGGATTCTCAGATAATATTTTGAATTGACCCTACACTTGGATTGTGGGTGGTTTTTATGTCAGCATTTGTTTTTTGCGCAAAATAAAATAAGTAAACATTGTTTATAATTTTGGCCACTTAGTTAAGACCGTCCACAGTGTTTCGGGGCTATCACTATCATTCTGGAAGAGCAGGGACAGTCACACACTGAAGTACTTTACAAAGTAGACATCAACTATTGCACAGGAAATTTCAATACAGTTTGGTGAGCATATAAGACGAAAATACACAAGTCAAATAATGTTTCTATATTTATCATAAACACAAGTATAAAATTTGCCTTGTCGGCTTATTTGACATTTACCACCTATCACATCACAGAAACTGCTTTATGTATTAATAAAGACAGGCACGATTTGGTATATAATCAGCCTTTCTGCATTCACACACATAAATACAGGAGCTCATTCTTCTTCCATTTGAAAAAAGGTTCTTATAGAGTTCTAATAGTAATAAATTTATGAAAAAAACACTAAAAAATAAAAGCAGTACAAAAGTAAATTACAACAAAATAGATTTTCACATTAAACTACACTTGTAGGTCTTTTAACAGCGCCACCTACAAAATTGCTAATACGTAACACACCACGAATGTTCAACTTATTGTCTCTCTTCGCTCACTTCTCATTGCACGTAATTTTGTGAGCATTGAGAGTTCTTGTTACATTCCCAACCACCTTCTAGCTGAGATGAACATTGACAATAACTTCTCAATGTTTACGGCAGTTGAAGACACAGCCTAGGTACGTTTATATGTTAACTCCAGCACACTGATGTTACAAATAATGTGATTGCATGTGGGAAGTGATAATTTGTTTACTCTTCTCTATCATTGCGTCAAGTTTTTAAGGAAAGCAGCAATATTTTCCACAGTGTGTCTTCATTTCATAATTAAGCAAACAAATGGATTAATGAAACACAACAGAAGTGGTATTGAGGTACCTAAAAACAAAAGATTCATTTCATCATTGTTGGTAGTCAGCCAATTTTCAATGCCTTGTTTGGTTATGATGCTGTAGGTTTTTGTTCAACTGAATACTATAACATGTTTTCAGAGAAATTTGGTGGTAATTTACTTTTAACATATATTGAAAAGTTTTTAAAACTGATACTAATGAGATTATCTTCAGACTTCTGCTATGACTTAAAAATAATCGAACCCTTTTCTCCACATGGGTGTACGATAATTGTGAACCTGTGCCAAAGGTTTTTTTGACCAATTTCTGTATTTGAGTGCTGACAAGAAATTAAGCTGTGTGTAGCAGATACCCGGTATTTTCAACACTAACTACGGTACCGTCAGTCTTACGCTGCTTGGCCCCTGTCTGCGATACCTAGTTCGTACAACCAATGGGATAAAATATAGGAGCGATGGCATGCCCTTTCCCCACCACTCCCAGTCTGGGAAGCCGAGTGGCGGAGATTTGAAGTTTTCAGAACAAAACCAACTAGGTAACTTCATTTTAGTCACCAAGTTAGAAACTTTAGTTCAAAGTTCTCTGAACAACTGCAAAACATCTGCAAGATTGGTCACTTGAAGCACCACTTGTTTCAAACATTGAAGCAAGGACTTTTTCTGTTTTAACATACATTAAAAGGAAATGTATCAAAATAACTTTGTCTAATGTTTAATAAGCACATGCACCAATGGAAGTATGATCTGTTACTTTATAGAGACAAGCTGCTGTGTTTTTGTACAGGTTATGATGTTGGCTAAGAACTGTTGAAAACATTATGGTTTCTTTCAAAAAGAAATATAATTGACATTTTACAGTAATACAATATCCTTTGGCCATTTTTATGTTTATGATAATGTTTACCCTGTAATAATTAAAATAGCACATTTACAGTACCAAGTATATACAAGAGTAACTCCTGGCAAACCACTGTAAATACCATGTCGTGTATCAGCGCAGTGATGTAATGGAATGTGTTACTGAAGTATAGGCCTACCTCTCTGATTTTTAAGATTATCTTTAACACTGGAGTTACTCATCAGTCTTATTCGCACAAATAAACACTTATGTGGAAATGATGAAGGTTGCTGCACTATATCACAATACACACTGTTCAGAAAAGTAGACAGGTACTATATTATGCAATTTGGCTTTGCATAATGTACAGACCAAGAAAATTGCAGTATCTGCAGAACTAACTCCCCATTTAAAATTTTTGACCAATCTTTGTTTAAACTTTTTAAAGTTTTTTTTTTTTAAATTTAAAACTTAGAAATTAGTATTCTTATAAATTAAATATGTTTTCTAATGTTGTTTGATATGAATGACCTTGTTTGTATACACTAAAAAATATACAGTTCAGAAAAGATATCGAAAATATAACTAACTGTCCCTATATCATATTAACTACCTAGTATACTAGAACCTTGTGTACAATGCTAGTGTATGCCTACTAAGTGGCCATTCATAAGACAAGAATTCACCACATTCGAAATGTAAAGTGAGGTGTGCACATTCTATGCAATTTGCATGTGTTTTAGGTTTATGCAAAAAACAGAGAGTGTTCTGTTTGATTCTAAGCAAATTTCTCATAAATCTTGATTTTTTTTAAGAGTGTGTATTATGATAAGTGGACTATCTGTGTCATTTTACTGTCCCAACGAAGGCAGGTATTTCACATATTTATGTGCGTGTTTATAAGCTGCAGTATGCTCTACAGAAAAAATATGTTTGTATTAACTAAACCTGGACATCACCATCAAATCATTGTGAGACTTTGTGGGAAGGGGGTAGAGTATTGGGAACACTTCAAACTATATTATATTTTTAGTCCAATAGCTTATATATATATATATATATATATATATATATATATATATATATATATATATATATATATATATATATATATATATATATATATATATATATATATATATATATATATATATATATATATAGGAAAGTGCCCAAAACCGGACTACCCCCCCTAAAGTGGACCCCCGGTCACCTGGCTCTGCATTCTCCTGAACTCTAGCGGTACCGAGTGCAAACAGTAGTCCAGGCTTCTGCCACGCCGTAGCGGAGCGCACACCTCGCTCACTTCACTTGTAGCGTGTCCACCCGCCATTGTGTGTTGTGGCAGTGTAAAAAGTTTTTGCAGTGTGCTACATAATTAATAATTTCTCCAAGATATTGGCAGGTAAGCCTTTGGACCTATATATATTTTTTAATGGCAAGGTGTACTGTAAATGTTTGTTACCAAACCGTTTCATTTGGATGCTTGATTAAAAATTTATTGGGTTAGCAATATGTTAGCTACAGTCGCGCAAACCGGACCCCCTTCAGTTGCCTAAACCGGACCCCTTGTTCCCTTAACCGGACCCCTTACATAATCATGTCTAATGTCGGCTTACATTTGTATATACTCTTATACGTTTGAAATTCTGTTGCAGATTCCAAAAGGATAATGGGGAAAATTGATCAAAGAAAGTGGAGTCCTTCTAAAATGACTACGGCTATTAATGAAATTCGGAAAAAGAAGATGGGTTGGAAGAAGGCCAGTTATCAAATTTTAGTGTTCCGAAAACCACACTAATGAGGTTGTCCAACATGAAGTACGGTACACCTGAGGAAGCAGCAATAACAAAAAGAGGCAGACCTACAGTTTTGGGTGAAGATCTTGAAGATGAGCTTGTTCATTATTGTCTGGCTATGGAAGCATCTTTTTTTTGGACTTACTCGTAATGACTTCCGAAGAATGGCTGTACAATTGGCAGAGAGAAATGACATTGAATATCCTTTCAAAGATGGAATTTCTGGGAAAAAGTGGGTAAAACTTTTTCTTAAATGCCACAAAACCAAACTGTCAGAAAGGAAGCCTACTGGAACATCCTACAGCCGGGCTCTTGGGTTCAGCAAAGAAAATACAGAGAAATTCTTTAATGTTATGGAAAATATTTACGAGAAAGGTAAATTTTCTCCTGACAGAATTTGCAATGTTGATGAGAGTGGAATTACAGTGGTAAAAAGTAAAGTAGCAAAAGTAATTGGCCTTAAGGGTAAAAAACAGGTTGCTGCCTTGACATCAGGAGAACGTGGGGCACTTATAACAATTGTTGCTTGTATGAATGCTAGTGGCTCATTTGTACCACCTTAAGTAATTTTTCCGAGGAAAAATATGAGTGAACAGCAAAAAAAGGTTCTACACCAGGAACAATCTTTGCAGCGCATCCTTCAGGGTGAATCCAAACCAACTCCTTCACTCAGTGGTTTCGACACTTCATCGAGTTTGCCCATCCTACAAATGAAAAACCTGTGCTGTTGCTTTTGGATGGTCACTTTAGCCCCACACAGAATATTGATCTGATCGACTTGGCAAAAGCGAATAATGTTACCATTCAGTCGCTGCCGCCACACTCCTCGCACAAACTACAACCGCTGGATAGAAGTTTCATGGGTCCTCTCAAAGCTTATTACAATGAGGAAATCAGGCATTGGTTAAGGCACAATGAGCGCGCCGTCAGTCCTTTTGATGTAATGGAACTGTTTGGCAAAGCCTATATTAGATGCCAAACTGCTCAAATAGCAATCAATGGATTTAAAGTAACAGGCATATATCCCTTGAACAAGAAGCTGTGCTTTGATGCTGAATACATTGAAGAGACAAACAAAAAACGAGATTCAAGTTTCTATGAATCTGTGTTGAAGAAACAAACTGCAGAAAGTCAGAGCTATCGAGAGATCAGAGAAGAACGTAACACAGAGGAACCATGAGTTATTGTAGAGTTTGAACCAAGTCAACCATCAACGTTTTTGGCAGGTCTTGGTATTCCGCGGCCATCAGCTACAACTGAGGATCCTCAGAGTTCCACATCTTCTAAGACAAGCCCATTTGACATCACTCCCATCCCAAAAATTAAAAAGAGGACCTCGAACAGAGGACGAAAGGCCTGCAGTTCTACAGTCATTACATCTACTCCTTACAAAACCCAATAAGTGGAAGCTAAAAAAGCTAAAGAAGCCAAGGAAGCAGAACAGCAAGAACGAAATCATGGTCAAGGACGCAAAAGGAATCGTGGCCGGGTTCGTGGTTCAGGAACAGAGCCATCAAGAAAATAAAAGGTCTCTTGACAAGGTGTTTTAATTTTGAGAGAAATGTGAAAGGATCAAGCACCGAAGATGAAAACAGCATACCCTCTGAAGATCCGAATTGGACATTCTGCCGGGAGTCTCACCATCCAAAGATGATGATGCTTCGTGTATGTTTTGTAAGAGGAAATTTACGGAGGATTCTAAAGGGGAACTTTGGGTCATGTGTGTTATGTGCTTACTGTGGGCCCATGCGGATTGTGCATGGGCTGAACAGGACGTTTATATTTGCGACTTTTGTCGCTAAATGATGTTATTCTGTTTATAATTTCTGTATCTTAACATTCTATAGGTTTATTTGAAACTTAATCAGTTACTGTTTATATTATGTATATTCTGAAACTATAGATATTATGTTTTCTTTGATTTAATACCTTATTTGTTGTTTTACTCTGTGTTTTTATGATAGTTTTTACAAGGGGTCCGATTTAGGCAACTATTTTTAAAATCGTCAAAGTGTAAGAATTTGGTAAATAATTTTTTTAAAGCAATTTTTAATTATATTTTCCAAAATTACTTATGCAAATGCTTTACAACTTAACAAAGTAAATATATCATGCTTTAAAAACATATTTTTTTATAGTTTTCTATGTGTTTTTATTAAAAAACAAAATGGGGGTCCACTTTTGGGCACTTTCCTCTATATATTTTTATATATATATATATATATATATATATATATATATATATATATATATATATATATAAAAATATAAATATAAACAAAACAAAAAAAAGAATAAATTATACTAGATTTAAGATTCAATGGGCTGAAAATAAATAGCCAAATATTTTTTTTTGGAAATAATATTTTGATAGAAAATTTTTTTGGGTGTCTGCCTGCCCGCCTCCCATTAATATCCCACAACACATATTTCCTCCAAGATCACAGACTAACATACAATTTAGAGGAGCTTGTTAACTGATGAATGTACTTCTTGTTTTATCGATATCCCGAACACACGTGTTTTTGTTCCACAACAAGATGACGTGTGCTTGTGCGTCTCGTCGGAGCCTCACATGGAGGTCTCCAGCGGCTGGCTCTTGCTCCGGTGGAAGGGCACCGTCTCGGTCGGCGCGGCGAAGGCGTCCAGGCTGGTCTCCAGCAGCACCTCGCTCTTGGAGCGCGCGGGCTTGCTGGGCAGTCCCTCGTCCAGGTTGGTCTCCAGGAGCATCTCGCTGCGGGGGCGCTCCGCCGGGTCGTCCACGTCCGTCTCCAGCAGGTTGGCGCTGCTGGGGTAGTAGGGCTCGGGGGGCTCGGGCGGCAGGAGCGGGAGCTCCAGGGGCGGGGGCCGGGGCTCGTGGTACTTCGACGGGCGGAAGGTGGCGTCCAGCGGCAAGGTCGCGGAGCTGGCGAGGTAGTCCTCCGCCGGCTCGTCGTAGGCGGACTGCGTCCAGTCCTCGCGGGACGCCAGCGTCGAGGTGTCCCTGAAGCCGGCGTTCCTGTACGCCAGGTTGAACCCCGGGCTCGCCGCCTCGCTGCTGGGGGTGGGGGTGAGGTCGGAGGCGAAGTTGAAGGTCGCCGCGGAGGCGTTCGGGTTGTGCGCTTCGTAGATGTCGTAGCTTCTGTTGTCCTCCACCGACGAGTTGAACTGAGATTTGTCCATGGAATCCATACTACCGTTCATTTTCTTGTAATCTGATGTTTTCGTGAGGGTAGGACTGGAACGGTTGCTCTGAAAAGGAATAAAGAAATAAATGTGAGCGAGTCTTTCGGTACTCGCCAGTGATGTGTAAAGATCTAACCTCAGAAATGAGTAAATTCATGAGTTCTCAAATTGTTCATGTTACAAATAATATTTTAATAAAAAATTCAGACATGAAATTTAGTGTAGAAATTTTTAAAATCATGCAGAGCATCATAAATTTACTAACGAATAAAATATTTGCTCAAGTAAAACAATTTCTAGAGATGAATCAGACACGTACTTTCTGCGCTTGCCACTAGGGTTCGCTGCCTGAACCATAAACATTGCTTGCCACCATCACACGCAGACAGCAGCAAGAAACATCCAGAAATTTTAACCATTATAAACGACTTCAATAAAAGTGAAAAAGACTCAAAAAAATCCTTAACCCCAGCTTTGGACCTACTTGACAAGGAATTTTTATTAAAATACTGCCCAACTGGTTACAACTCACTAAACAGTTAATACTATAGAGTTTCTGCTCACGTTAGAAGTTATACCTCTGTGGCATTACTAAAATATTAACATGAAGCATTGTAAAACATATATTATAAAATGCTTAAGTAGTAGGCTTATATGATTGGATATTAGTTTTTGCTCAAATGACTGAAATCTGCTACATTATTTTGATCGCCATACACGACTGAATATCTCACAAACTACTCATGATAATACAGGGTAATTATAAAGTCCGTGAAACATTTCAAAAAATCTATACAGTGAAATGGCTAAGAATTATGTAACAAATTATATACCATATGAAAGAAAAACTCTCAAAGTTTTTTTTCTTCTTCCCACTAGTTATAAATGTTCTGTGTGTCCACCTTGCATCACACACATCTAATCGATAGTCCAATTCTGCCCATACCCGATCCAGAATATCAGGAGTGATGGTAAGAGCAGCTGCTACGATGCGGTGTCTCAATTCGTCAAGGTTCTGTGGTAGAGGTGGAACATAAACACTATCCTTGATGTATCCCCACAAGAAAAAATCGCAAGGTGTCAAGTCCGGTGATCGTGGTGGCCACGGGAGTAGCACTTGGACAGCGGACGCCCCACGGCCCATCTAGCGATGTGGCAACGTCTCATTCAGATAATCTCGTACCACATTGTGGTAATGAGGTGGAGCACAATCTTGTTGGAAGATGAAGTCCTTGCATCAGCTTCAAGTTGTGGCATAAGCCACAATTGCAGCATGTCGAGGTAGGTGATACCAGTGACAGTTCTCTCAGCGAAGAAGAAGGGGCCATAAACTGTCTTGTTTGACATGGCACAGAACACGTTAACTTTTGGCGAATCTTGGACGTGTTCGAGAGTCACATGTGGATTCTCTGTCCCCCATACGCGTGTGTTGTGTCGGTTGACTCTTCCCGAGAGATGAAAAGTGGCTTTGTCACTGAAGATTAATTTGCTTGCAAAGTCATAGTTATCAAGATGGTTCTGCATGGCAATGCAGAACTGCAGTTGGAGCAATTTGTTATCGTGGCTGATGGCTTGCAGAAGCTGCAATTTGTACGGCTTCACTCTTAACCGCTTACAAAGAATTTTCCACACTGTTGCCTGAGGGATGTTCAATTCTGCACTAGCCCGATAAGTTGACTTCTTGGGACTCTGCACCATCACGTCCCGTACACAATCCACTGTCTGTTGTGACACGCCTGGCTGACCCGACCGTTTTGCATCGCACAAACAGCCGTCTTCCTCGGATTTCTTGTACCACTACATTATGCTATTGTAAACTGGTGGTGTTTTCTTAAACTTGCCACGGAAAGCTCTTTGAACACTCGCAGCCATTTTCAGTAACTACATGCACTAGTGCCCCTGTCGGTTGTTTTTGACGTGACGTCTCATAAATCGATTAACGCCGGCTGCACGCACGAAAAAGTGTCCAGTTACGCTCATGTACGCTTGCGCCGCATCTATTTCTCTTCCACTTGATTGGAACAACCATCGATTTGACTTTTTCGAGGCACATTAAACTTGAAACACTCCCATTCGTTTCCTACTTTTCGTATCATCGTCCTATCCCTAACAGAATAACACAGATTGGAAGAAGTTAAATAGCAAACATGTATAAAAGTTATAGTTAAAATAATCTCTTCGTTAAAGTAATAAACATACATATTTGAATTAATGAGTGCAAATAAAAGTAAATTTATCAATTAAATTGTAGATTTCATTTCACTCCTTCTTTGAATCCATACAAAATAGTGATTGTTCAATAAAAATGATTCAATTTTATTCATTAAAATATGCAATCATTTCATCAATGTTTTGTTATGACGTTGTCACGTTAAACTATCATCCATAAATCGACTTTACAGACAACCAATTTTCTTTGTGAACTTTGGTTTTTTAAAATAGCTTTTTGGTGCTACATTAAAAAAAAATTTGAGAGTTATTCTTTCACGCGGTATATAATTTGTTACATTATTCTTTTCCATTTCGGTGTACCGATTTTATGAAATGTTTCACGGACTTTATAACTACCCTGTACTATAAAAGTTTCTGAACACATTAGATGTTATACCTCTGTGGCATTACTAAAATATTAACACAAAGCAATTGTAAAACCTATATTGTAACACTGAAGTAGTAGGCTTATATGATTGTAAAGATGACTGATCGCCACGCACCGCGGGAGGCAGCTTGCGCCGGAGGCTGAGGTCGGAGAAGCCGGCCTGCGAGGACGCCAGCCCCACGGACCGGATGGAGTGCAGCGACTGGCGGATGGAGCTGCGTCTCTGGAGCCGCTCCGCGTGGCGGTGGCGGGACTTCCTGTACCAGAAGCCGGCGACCACGGCCACCACGACCAGGGCCGCCCCCACGCTGCCCAGGACCGCCACCGTCACCACGTCGTCGCGCCAGCTCAGCGGGTCGATCAGCACCTTCGGGTCTGCCGCGGCAAGCATCAACATCAACCTGAGCCATCCCTGCTCCAGTATGCTTAAACCGGTTTTTTTTTTCCTTCACCCTCCTCAAGGGACCAGGAACAAAATATCGAAAAATACAGGAAACTCCAACAAGAGGATAATTCAAACTGTGTAAGCACTGCATGATACCACAGAAAATTGAAGTGTGTAAAATCTAGGAAAATAAAGAAAGTTGTTCTACTGAATCGTTACCGTATTTACTCGCATATAGATGGCACCCATAATTTGAGGTCTTGAATTTGTATTTAAGATTCTCCCGATATAGGTCGCACCGGTAATTTAATGACGCGAACGGCCGGCGCGCCGTGCACGAAAGAGTTAACAGGTACTGTAAAACTCTGCTACTACGAGAGCTGATAATGGCAAGATAAATTGTTGTAACAACAAGTACTCGTAATAACCGAATATGGAAAATTGAAGTCAAGTTAGATTCCTGACTTCTTAAAATGTCTTAATTGTAGACTATAACTTGAAAACAGTGCTTTGTATTGAAAAAATGCACAGAATTAAAGTTGCAGTAAATTTAATTACGAATAAAAAAAGGCCTGTTATGATTTTTTGTATCTACAGCAGTTTTTGTTTTAAACGTGCGATTGGTCTGACGCGTGAGGAAGTTCCCGACACAGATAAGATAGTGGCTGGGGAAACCATTGCTTCTCCCCTTGCCTTTTAGCCCAGGAAATGAAAGGAAAAAATGCATAAATGTCGGGAAAAATTAGAGACAAGCTGAATTTTTGGCAGGTGTTAGGACCCAAAAAGAGGTGTATTTTCCCAAAAGTCCCCACCCCTCCCCTTTGTGCTTCCCCCCCTACCCACCCTTAAACATCCGATTTGCAAGCATTTGGATTACCCTTCATATCTCCGTTGTTATTTATAGCAGTCAAATTTTCTATATATCGTTTTATTCCTTATATTATTATCTACAATAAAGTTGTGTATAGTTTTGTTCTAAGATTAGCAGTTAACTAGATATTAGCTGAGAAATGTTAATTTTTACAATTTTATGTTAAGTTTGTTAAGAATATTTAAGTTTAAAATTTTAATTTGGGACATTTTCACGAAACACTTAAGATGAAAAGTGTAGAATGATTCTTTAGCTTTCCAACGGTATTAATTTTTCATATTTTCGATGAAGATAACATGAAGTAGAGGGCCGTAAGTAAACCAAGAACTCACCTCTCGCAACCCGGACTTAAAAGCAATCTGCCGCACCCTATTCAATCTCGCTCAGCTGGCCTTAAACGTTACTTGTAATTCTTCCTAATTATTCTAAATAAATTATATATACAATTTTAGTTCAGAATACAGAAACAAATTTGGTTTAATTTTTATATTATTTTTGCCAGTTTTGGTTCGGGGGGGGCTTCAACCCTAACCCACATAGGATCGTTCAATTATCCACCACCTATGGACCCGCTGTGTTCCAGACTGGCAACAACCGGCAGCTGTGAACTAAAATACATGACTGCTTATTCACAGTATGTGATAAAGAGCAATCAGTATCATCCACAGCATCACGGACCACCCACCCACCCACTTCAAGCTGTTGTGACATTTACTGAATTATTCACTTCTTTATGTGCATTTTTCACTTCCAAACTTTGCTATTATTTACACATCATGCTATTTAATTTGTATAGAAAAATTCTACTTACAACAAAAGTACTTCAATGTATTTTACAAACAGATCTATTCATAACGTTTTCGACTCAACGCCTACATACATAATTATACATCATCAATTGCATCTTCATCTTCATCTATGGCTGTTGCATTGTTACACGAAAGACCATTGCAGTGTTCACACATAGCTGAGCAATGTAAACCTGTCTTTCGACATCCACAATAGTTCCCACATGCAGATTTACATGAACATGACACTATGTGCAACATATCGTTTGGTGCAAAAGGTTTAGATGTGGTAATTGGCTTATGTACGTTTCTCTTGCCTCCAGCTTCTCTTACACACTTATCCAAATTAATAAATGGAAGAGCCATGACATATGTTGAGTCACTTTTTCCCCTTCTGCTGTTAATGAGGTTCATGAAACCATTCCATCCTGGTTGGGCATTCATTCCAGAAAGCCAAATAGAGTTTAGAGGAAACATGGTTGCTACTGTGAAGTCTGAATTTTTCAGCTCAGCTTTTATTTCGTTGTAGTCTTTCACAGTAATGCTACTAAGTCCGTTGTGGGCTTTTTTCTTTGGGTAAGATCGTATCCTAATGCATTCTGGATTAAATGTTCCAGAAGATTTCCTTGCAACCTTTACTTGAGTTTCAAAACTAGAATCTGGGGTAATAGTTTGGACCCCACCCATTGCATGAAACGTGTTGACGCCATCCAGTGTTCGAACATTGACATCAGCATTATCAAAATCATGCTGTATGAAAGCATCTTCATTGACATTTAGTGATCCTGAATTTATGAGAGTATTAATGTACACGGAAGCTTCGTAATTGGAAGCACAAATACCCATAGAATATAGCATGTTGATAAGATGCTTAGATCCATATAAACGATGTAGTTTCAGAGCTAAGCCAATGTGAAGTGGTAACAAAAATGATCTGGGTCTTACAGCTGATATAATAGCATGGTTTATGACTACACATTTTCTGTCTACCATTTCAAACTCTGAAACGTTTTTCTTTTTCGTAACTCTTTGTGTGAAAGCTGCTAATGTATTTGGTATTAAATGTTCTCCTCCACATGTAATGTCATTGGTACCTGGATATGTTTCATGATCATATGCCTTCTTTTGAATATCTTCTTTAATGATGTCAGCTGCAGCCAATACTATCCTAAGTTTTTCCGTTTCTAGGTTCCCCTATCTATTTCTTTGTACCAGGTCTCAATAATTTTATGGACAGTATCAGACAAACACACACTGTTTTTTCTACCTGAAACATTAGATACCATAATGCGGCGTTCTTTAAAGTGTTCTAGAAGAAGATTTTTCAGGTGTTTGTCGGAATATGTATATTTTCCCCCTGAAATGCATGCCATTATATCTTGCAACTCTTGAATTGAATATTGGCATTCATCGCTTTGTTCAATGTAACTGCACAACATTAAAACATATTCTTTATCCGTCATCGGTCTGCCTACAAATCCTTCACTTGGGTTTGTCTTTTAAAAAAGTGTCATGACAGTTTTTATGGTGTCGTGCTTCTGGGGCTACAAGGTCACTTACATTTAAAATGCGTGCTTTCACTTGATCTCCCCATTCATCGCTCCGATCTTCACATCTCTGCAACAAACTATCTTTAATTTCATATGTTGCTACCATACGAACTTTTTTCCTACGATACAAAGCAATCTTAGAATCGACAATTGCCTCTTCCCCACAAAAAAATGCAATCTTTTTTGTAGTCAAAATTATTTCCTACACTTCGCAAAACAGGCGATAATGTTGAAGGAATACATACAGCAGGACTTAGTGATGATGTAGTTGCAGCTTTAATACGTGATGGTCTCGTATAGTTTTGCCTACACGATTTGTGTACTCGAACACTTGATTTTTCTTTCAAGTTCTTGTGGAGCCCATCCTTTCATAGAATGCTTGCTTCTGTTATTGTCTTCAACCCTTTTGTAACAACAACAGTGTCTCCTTCCGTATCTTTACCGCATAGAATACAAAGTATACTTAAATGTTCCATTTCAATTTTGGTTAGTGTGAATTCTTGTTATAACATGGTAGGTAGATTCAATCCTGAAACATACGCATCACTTAGAAAGTTGTTGATTTGCAATTGTCGAATAGTAAAAAGTTACCATAGACTGACAAATGCGCATTTTAATAGTATACTTATTTACTTAAAATGTAAGTTTGGTATTCTGAAGAACCATAAAAAACATTACGATAAATAGTTACGATGTTGAATTGAATCAGTTTATAATTACATTTTTAAAAAGATTTTACTACAAATCTCACACAAATATGTAAAAATATTTAAGTTATATGATCTATTAATTTCCTGAACTTCAAAAAACAGTGTATTGACACACACATCAATAGGCCTAACGGTGTTTGATATTTGTGTTGCAATAGAAATCACATTTACGTGACACAAATTTAAAAAGTAAGAAAACTGGTATAAAGCCGACATATAGTCTTCTGTGTAAAAATATTTTATAAGATGTCCTGGTGGATCTTAAGACGTGAAGCATCTACAATCGATGCTAATATGCGAATGAAGCAGGGCCGGAGTGCTAGGGTAGAGGATAGCACAAGGCTCCGAAGAAGGGGAAAAAAATCGACAGCCGAACATGCAGTGGTACAAATGAAAAAAAAAAGGTGTGGTCCTATCCGGGAACCAAACCCAAATTGTCTTGGTAGGAGAACAGCACTATAACCACTGAATAGCAACAGCCCACGGGAAGAAGTGGTTTTTTATTACAATAATACTTAGCTTTTGTTATTGAAAACATTCTTACCTTCTTAGATTTGCGAGAAGCTGTTGCAAAATTTCTTCAGTTATCAAAAATTAACACCGTACTTTATAGTACTTCACGTTATTATGTGACGTAGAGTAAGCGGAAGTTTTAGAAAATCACGCACATACACGCTAGAACGTTACCGCACACTTCAAATCCACTCCAAGAACTAGTCTCTGGAAGACGGATTACTCAAGGCAGTAAACATGTCTTAAGAAATTTATGGTCGTTGGTGGTTAGGGACATTTCTATGACTCAACACGCCAGCTCCCTCGCTCTTGATAGTAAGCCTGTTGTTTAGCCTCCTGAGGCCACCCACTGCAGCACGCACCAAGGGTAGAACAAAATGCAGCGCCTTCCTCGCATAACCTAGTGTTATACACATGTTATCGTCATCCAAAATATGAAAAATTAATACCTTTGGAAAGCTAAAGAATCATTCTACACTTTTTATCTTAAGTGTTTCGTGAAAATGTCCCAAATTAAAATTTTAAACTTAAATATTCTTAACAAACTTAACATAAAATTGTAAAAATTGACATTCCTCAGCTAATATCTTGTTAACTGCTAATCCTAGAACAAAACTATACATAACTTTATTGTAGATAATAATATAAGAAATAAAACTATATAAAGAAAATTTGACTGCGATATATAACAACGGAGATATGAAGGGTAATCCAAATGCTTGCAAATCGGATGTTTAAGGGTGGGTAGGGGGGGAAGCACAAAGGGGAGGGGTGGGGACTTTTGGGAAAATATACCTCTAGTTAGGTCCTAACACTTGCGAAAATATCAGCTTGTCTCTAATTTTTCCCGACATAAAACCTTCTTTTCCTGGGCTATTTTTCTACTTGTTTGCCATCCAGGTGCAACATCGCCCTTCGTTTACCTTTTTTTTTGTGTGTTTGATTTCTTGTTATGAAAATTCGCTTGGTTAATTAACTATGTGTACATTGTAAATAAATTTGCCAATACCTATATACGCGAAACCCCTTATTTAAGTTACCGTTATTTACGTTTTCCCGTTATTTGCACTATATTCTTCAAGTCCCGTTTGGTTCCCATTTAGTCCAATACAATACATTCACGCTAATTACGTCTCAAAAATGGAATCCATCTTGCTATTTAAGTCACGTAACAACCATAAAAAACTTGGTGCAATCGCCAAAAATGATGAAACTGCAAAAGAATTGTCTGAGAATAAACATGTGAAACGAGTCAAAGATTACGTTCATATCGAAAACCACAACAAAATGTACTAGAGAAAAACGTAAAATCACGAATGTATAAACGTAACGGGATTGTCGGGAATATTACGTGGCTGCTGATACTGTATTTATGTCACAACTTAGCTGAAATACTGGTACGAGACATAAACTTCACAAGACATAATGAGCGGAGTCTTGGTAACTGTTTTATACGTATTTTATAATTTTGGAAGTATTGTACAGTTGACGCATAGTTTTTAAACTAACCATTTATATCTGGGGATTGTAAATAATTAATTATTGGTGTCAAGACATCACGATGAACGTAAACTTGAACACGTCACGGCAGCGAGAAAACTGGTGTGTATACCAATAAACTGGTATTAGAACTGGACAAAACTGGTACACGCGAGGTGGAGCTTATATGTTTTTCCACTAAGCTCGCCTCTATTGGCTGGCTGCTGATGGAAGGTCACAAGTCTGAGCGGAGCGTTGAGTGAGTTATACTGCGCATGCGCAGCTCAGAGAACAGAGAGAGCCAGCCGGCGGCTACGCCGCGCTGAAACAACAGATGATTGAGTACAATGACCTTTCTCCGCGCACGGCGTGCTATTGACGGTAAATTTCCATAAATTTGCGGCCTTTTTTTAAATTTTTTTTACTGTGGTGCAATGCGTATGTGTGTTACCCGTGAATTTGTGTGTATGTGTATTTGTTCTGAACGCTGCAGGATGCGACTGTATTTTAATTAACTTCAACATATTTCTTACTTTTCCCTTTATTTACACTTTCCTGCTTTTTACACTTTTTTACTTTGTCCCCATGAAAAGTGCAAATAAGGGGTTTTGCTGTAAACTTCTTTTTCACATTTTAAAGCAAACTATTGAAAAAAATATTCCTCAAAAATTTTTCTTCACATATAGGTCGCACTTCATCCCCCCCCCTCCCCCCACCACCCCCTCAAATCTGGTAAAATTGCCGCGACCTATATGCGAGTAAATACAGTATTTTTCAATACCACTAAGCATCTTAGACTTATTAAAAACACACGCAAAACATAATAAACAGATTAAGTATAAACAAAATATTTGTGGTTTTTGAGGAATAATGTTTCATTATATGCAGTATTACAATCAAAGAATTTTTGTTTACATAAAATACTTCAAGATTTCTAACCAATGCATGGGTTGGTAGCAATGACAAGAAGCAGTCAGAGATGTCATGTAGTGAGAGAGAATATTAATGTTAACAAAGAAAGCTTGTATAAAATCACGACAAAAGGTATTATGGTAAAAAATGGTTACTCAAGAAAATGTAGAGGTCTAGTCATAATCAATAACAGGCTTTTTCTTGACCTGGTTTGGGTCCAGCCATGCACAACTTATGTTAAAATAGTTTCCACTTTCCAAGCCATCTAAAGAGAGATAAAAACTGGTATACACACTTCACACTTTATTATAGGATGTAGGCATTAACATTATTATTTGCTTGATTGAATTAACTTGACTAAAAACAGGGTAAATTTTTTTTTACAGTAGTCCTAGTGATCAATACAGCAGTGGCGAGAAAATATGGCCGGGAAAATATGGATTTCAAGGTACAAAAGGGTGCTATTTATGTAGTTTTCTTAACTGAACATTGAATATTCCACAGGTAGAAAAATTGACTTTTTTTTAATTATAAATTATTTTTGAAAAATAATAATGTTTGACTTACATTATTCTGATAATAAAATACCTACTCTACATTATTTATATACTAAGTGGGAGTGTAGTATCATCGATATCTGGTACAAAATATATAAACAGACAACACATGACAAAGTAAGTACTTAAAATAAAGAGAAGAACCTCATAAAAATGTACTAGAATAGTAAAAATTAAATGTTGGTATTTTTTGTACCAACAAAAAAGAAATTATCTTCATACGTGATCAGAAACTCTGTTAACTGGTACGTGTACCAAGAAACTGGCACGTCAATCATTCCATTCCTGAAATGCCACCTCGCCACCTGCTGTGCCGAACTGTAGCGGACATAGCCGAAGCAGTTGGCGGAAGAATTCCACCGTCTGCTTCGGCCAAGTTCGCTTCAGTTCGGCAAGAAAGCATTACCTTCGTAGCTTCTACCACGTGTTTTTACAGCCAATCCCCTCCTCGGACCTTTGTACCATGACACCCCCCTTCCGAAAGGAATCTACTGCGGCAGCCTTTCTGCTGAAAGCGGTCCTACCAGTGCTTCTAAACCTAGCAACGCTTCTAAAACAGCATGTTTTGTGTGTCAACGATTTCTTTTCTTATAGCGCACAGTGCACAGTATTGGGTCCCAAGAAGATAATGTAAAAAATACATACACCTAACTGCACGAGCCAAAGTAAAATAGTACTATTCTGAATAAAATATTTATTTAAAAAATACAATGCCTGGAAACTGCCTGGGCAAGCACTGCTTGCCTTGCTTGCCCTGACGAGACGCCACTGCAATGCAGGTATGTACAGTTCAAGCAAAGGGCATAATTGTCGAGAGTGTGGCTCATAATCTATCATTAAGAAATCCAAATGAGGTTGGAAGGTACACTGATAATACTGAACAATAAACAATATGATTTATGGTGGAGCTAGCAACATTTTTAAAATTAAATACAAAAAACTCTCTATTATCTTTGTTTATTGGGACCCTGCGATTCCTGGATAGTTGAAATCTTGTAAAATAACCCAGATGATCCGTTTTCACGGTAAGGGCAGCCCTCAAATTTGGGTTGTGCCGTGTATTTGACTTCCGTAGGATTGTGAGCACAAGTTAAGTCTCTATGTACTGTCTCTCAGCTTACTGAACTGTAAACAGTTATTCACTGTGTTGCCATGTCGTCTTCCTCTGTCTGCTGGAGACGTGGCAGTCTCCCACTCCGTGCGTTTAATTTCTCTACCCCTTGGCACCATGTTATTACTTCTCTGTTCCTAGTCCTTTCAAAAAACCAGCATGCAGAGGAATTTCTGCCAGGCTGGAGGAATACGTAAGTAGCACTTCAATACACCAACTCTCCGAGGCGTGCTTTTCCCAGACCTGACACAGAAAAGCTGGACGAGGCAATAAGTGCACATCTTGCAGAGTCGAGGCTGCAGTACTCGTGATGAAAACCTGTCGTGATACACATGTGAAGATCGCTTTCACGTACCTACGTAGCTAATTCACGGTCATTTAACAACGGCCGAAGACGGAAAGTTAAATCAACACAGCCCAAACTGTGCACGCACAAGTTCCGGCTAATTTGTTTTTAGATTCATCTAGTGTCCCTCGCTCCAGCCAAATGCCAGCCAGTCACGTCACTTACCGGGCGCCTGCCGGGCCAATCGGTGGGCAGAGAGTAGCATAACGGCACGTGAAACAATAAAGACGGAAACTGGAGCCGTGAAGCAGCAGTCGGGGCAACCCCCTAGGGTTCGAAGTGTGACAGCTGAGAAGGTGAGCGACACCAAGGGTCAAAGGGTCGGACCAAACAGCTTAAAAATATAAAGTGGCCAAGTGAAGAAGTTTCTTTACAGCTTCAGAACATACAAATGAATAATTAAACTTATTTAAGCATGGAATAACCCGAAAACTGGATAAGCAGGGCCCAGGTTCTCAAGAGTTTACTGTAATTAATTAATTTAATAACGTGAGCTTAAAGTCTCGTTGACAGCAATGTCTTACAGGTGGATAACCTGACAACTGAATATAAGAAAACCAGGGAAGGAATGATATGGCCTATGGCTAGAGACAAGATTTTATGTTTTTATTTTTAGACCAATTTCATTTTTAAAACAGGAGATTCCAGAAATATTTTAATTTGTTTATGATATATTTTTATTCATCAAGACAGCATATTATTGAACACATGACAAACAAATGTTTTATGATATTTATTTCACCAAAACAGTGTCATTTTGAATGATAGATGATGCACTCGGAACAATATTAATAAATCTGCAAGTACTTATTTGAAAATTGTACCAATGTTATACTGTAAAAATGAGTTACTAATAACAGTTGTATGATAAAAACTTCATGCTGAATACATTACATTCATTGAAATTAATATATTAAATTTTTGTGATTTGAATAAAGTTTTGATTAAAACATGCTGATTAATTTCACGGTAGCAGTTGCATTAGGGTGCTTCAGGTGTTACCGTATTTACTCGCATATAGTTTGCCATCACATATAGGTCGCACCCATAATTTGAGGTCTTGAATTTGTATTTAAGATTCCCCCCATATAGGTCGCACCGGTAATTTAATGACGCGAATGGCCTGCGCGCCGTGCACGAAAGAGTTAACGGGTACTGTAAAACTCCACTACTACGAGAGCTGATAATGGCGTGATGAATTGTTGTAACAACAAGTACTCGTAATAGTAATAACCGAATATAGAAAATTGAAGTCAAGTTAGATTCCTGATTTCTTAAAATGTCTTAATTGAAGACTTTAATGCACAGAATAAAATTTGTAGTAAATTTAATTACAAATAAAAAAGGCCTGTTATGATTTTTTATATCTACAGTGGTTTTCATTATGGGTTCCGATAAATACTCACGCTAAGTGAATTCACGTCACGCGAGTTTGGCTATGCTAGCCGGCTGGTTGTTATTTTCGTTCAAAACGTGGCGAAGGAACTTGTTTGGATCAGGTAGAAAACATTAGGCTATAAACGAAAGATATAAGAACAATGCTATCCTGAAATGCTGTGACATGTTTTTGGAGTAGATAATCACAGCGACAGACCGACAGGATGCGCTTCCGCCCTTGCCGTCAGCGATGTTTATTTTGACAGCTCAAGCAATTATCTTTTCCACGACCCTTCACAGCGTAAAAAAATATAGAAAAAAACACGTTTGAATGCAGATGGAAAAGTAACTATGCAGTAAAATAAATATATTTACTGCCCTGCTATATTTTTCTATTCAATAAAATTCGAGGTATTGGTGATTTTTCAGCAGAAACTGCTGTGTGACTAATAAACAAATTGTATAATAATAACTTAAACTTATAAAGTATTTTTTAACGGCGAAGGACAGTCGTATAAGCCCATAAAAATATTTATTTTACCGAGAATGGACTATACAACCTGGCTTATGCCGCACGCGGTGTGGGAGGGGAGGAGGATGCTGACAGTTTCTCACGCAGAAGGCTGAAATATGTGTTGAAATGTTAGTTGGAAAAGGGGAGAGGGGGGGAGAGGGTGTTTTTACATGGTTTGTGGCTCTGGGAGGGATGAGCCTTGAAGAATTATCAGGGAATGGGAGAGGTAAGCGTCATGTCACGTATGACGTCAAGCCGCCGCTACCGCCAGCCTGGCCGGACGAGTTTCTTAAGCTCTCGCAGAAGCTACCACAGCGGCTTTTCGTGCGGGCGGGTAAGATAACATGACAGCTGAGACGGCTTTTCGTGCGATAGTGGACGCGCCGAGCTCGGCTAGACACTGCCACGTGGACAAACTAGAGGGATGGTATCTATTTTTAGCCGTCTTTTGTATGCCTGCCTGCTTACAGTACAGCTCTTGCCAAGATAAACGTGAACACATAGCGCCCGACAAAGTGTAACAGACTTGTTTTTCAGCCGATTTTACTCAAATTTTCGACTTTCTCTGCTCAAATATTTCACGGTTTCTCAAAAAACGGTTGTATAAACGGAATGGACGCATCAGAGGGGGGTCGCATCGGCGGGATTCTACTGTATTGCAAAAAAAAAAAAATTCCTCAAAAATTTTAAAATTTTTTTCTTCACATATAGGTCTCACTTCATTTTTTCCCCATCAAATCTGGTAAAATTGCCGCGACCTATATGTGAGTAAATACGGTATATCGTAAATTGTCATGCTTTCAGGTGTTATTTCGGTTTTATCGTAATTCACCATATAATCTTGTACCTCACTGTAGTAAGGATCCAGCCCAGCCCTTACCTGAAGTGTTATGGTAAAAATCACTGAAAACTAAAATTAAGATGTCTGGATCAGATCCTCCAGAATGTGAGCGGAGTGTATTATCAGTTATCAAAGTGCCATCTAATTCCATATGGCTATAAAATAAATAAATTTTACACTAATTTCCTATATTATTAAATAATTATATATTAATATTATAATTATAGCTTAAGATCATCACTACACAAAATATATAAAAAAAATACTTTAGTTACAATGTTAAAATAGAAATAATTAAAATTATTTCTCAGAGATTGACAAAGTGTAAGTGAAAGTCTTTCAGTGAGGTGTAAAATAGTTCAACTGTATTGAACTCACGAAAACAATGACTGATTCATTTACCATGCGAACATTTAACCTGCTCTACAAGAGTGGCTTCAAACCCAGACCGTTCACAACCAATGGAAGCACATGTTAAGTATCTACGGAATGTTGACGTACTAACCTATTTCGCAGAGGAACGGATTGAGCCTCTGGCAGTGATCGACCTCGATGGTCTGGTAAACGAACACGGTACAACGGTTGATCAAGTCTATGTTCTGGACCCACACGCGATCGTAAAACTGGAACCCTCTTTGCTGTCCTCGCAAGAATTCGAACAGACTGAGGTAGTTTCCCATCACGTATGGCATTGAAGCATTCACAGACTGCAACAGATGCAAACATACATTAGTACCGTGTGATGACTCTGTAATGACACACACACTGGATTATAGTGAAGCTTAGGCAATAAATATAGATTTAAAAAAAAAAAGTGAAACACGTATTTAGAATAATTTGAAACCAGACTAAAATTTTTGTAAGGGAAATCGAAAACAAGTGATATTACCATAACATGTAAAACCAAATAAAAAAAAAAATTCCTCCAAAATTTAGTTTGAACTATAAACAGGATGAGTCAGGATTTGATTGACAAGATTAAGATGCAGCTTAACAAATTTATTTTATGACGTACATAAATTATGGACTGTAATGCTTCTCAAGGCTGAAATTGGATATAACAACTGTTTTATTTCAAATGAAATAAAAAGTGTTAAATATGAAATACTGAGAGTTTGGATAACGTTTAATTTAACAAATTCCTACAACCACAGCAAAACCTGTCGCTGTTGTAAGACTTGAATGAGACCATGGAAAAAGCGAGAAAGAAATGGTATGGCCATGTGCAGAGAATGGGAAAAGAGTGTCTGCCTAGGAAAATTATGGAGTTTAAGCAAACAGGAAGAAGGTCCCAAGGAAGACCGAGGAGGAGGTGGGAAGAGCAGATAGTTAAAGGAGTGCAGGAGAGAGGAGAAAATTGGAATAAAGCGAAGAATGAGGATTGGTGGAAAGACAGAGGAAGATGGAGTCATTTTCCTTTGCTGCCCTGGCCACAGGCTGGAAGCAGATGATGATGATGATGATATGATCAATTATGTTGTGAGAACATGTCAGAAAAATGTATGGGAAATAATGGTCTTATTCCCAATTATTTTAATTAAATCATAAAAAAAATAATAATAATTTTGCTGTGGTTGCAGAATTTGTTCAATTAAACACTATCCAGATGCTCAGTTTTAAATAAATTTATATGTAATAAACCAATAGATCAGCTCCAAATTCAAAGGCATACATAAGCCTTGGAAAGCAATTTGGACCAAAAGTTTAATATATGTTTTGAACATTTTTTTTTATGATGAACCTGCTGCCGAAGTTTTGCGGTCAAATCTAACTCACTCTGTGTAGAATAAAATACTTAAATATATGGGGAAAAATATTATGAAAGTGCTGACGAGAAGGTCAGGCAGACAAGGGAAGATGATGAAAAAAATACTGTCTAAGGTCTTAATAATAATTCTAAAATATTAAGGTATTTGTTTTAAATAATAAAAAAAAAATGTTTACATGTAGCACAGTAGGACTTGCTGCAATGGTGTGGTAGTGTTCTTAAAAATGACATCAATCAGTGTAATAAACAAGTTCTTCTTTCAAGGGTATCAGAGCACCGCTCACTATGGCTGAGGATTCGTCATTGCTTAAAACTAATAAACTATGAAAGCTACAGAGTTGAAGTAAATACATCTTAGTACAGAAGACTTTGCTCGTGGTCTTACGTATGACTCACCTGGTTAACATTAGCAGTGAAGATTTAATAAGCATTTGTGGGGAGCGTTGATTTGAGAGCTGTAAGTCTGAAAGTAATAGGCCAATTTGCGTAATTTAAACTTTAATTTTCTTGTGAGTGAGCACTGAGTGGTGCTACTTGAATGGAATAACTTTAAATTAACTAACTTTGATTTTGGAGTAATTAATTGCAAAATGCCTACGCGAAAACAGGTTATACTGAAGAAAG
Organism: Bacillus rossius redtenbacheri; assembly: GCF_032445375.1. Taxonomy (NCBI): domain Eukaryota; kingdom Metazoa; phylum Arthropoda; class Insecta; order Phasmatodea; family Bacillidae; genus Bacillus; species Bacillus rossius. The sequence goes on along the minus strand of NC_086340.1, from coordinate 41,412,843 downwards.
GAAAGAGGCAATCAAAAATGCAATGCAGAACAGTGTCGTAGGTATCGAATGGGGCAAAAATAGCAGAGAGAAATGAGCCAGTGGGACAAAACGAGCCCCCGAATGAGGTGTAAAATTTGTGCTCAAGCGAGCCTCAGCCACCTAACTCACTAGAAACGATAGGTAATGCAGAAAATTGTTTGCTAATGAAAGTGGATACACTCTCTGACGATTCTGATGTTGATAGGAGTCAACGCCGGCTCAACGCCAGTGGTTGTTTGTTGCGGTTTGGTGTCATAATTTTTGGTGTCAAAATTTTTCTGGCGTGATCACCTGACCGCCAAATAAGATGTTCATCGAATTCATGTCAATAAATAAAGCAACATGAATGTTGTTAAATTATTTTATTTAATTCATCCGTGCAGCGCAATGGAAATGATGGCTGTAGGCCGGCCTACCCGGACCGACGAAGTGGCACTCACTCTGCAAAAGGCCCGGGCTTGGTCGAAGCTGGCAGGCGCGCCGACGTAGATGTAGCAAGTGTCGCCGACCTCGCCCCACCCGGGCGGGCACTTGCCGCTCAGCACGCTGCGGTTGTTCATGTGGAACGGCTCGAAGTCTATCTCCAGCAGCTCCCGGCTGTCCAGCCGGTCCCGTATCCGGCTGCTCACCGACAGCGTCTCGTTGTAGCCCCACCAGTTGTGCGCGGCGTCGATGCGCGACTTCCACACGTCGTGCGAGCTGTTGGCCAACACGTTCACGCTGTACCCAGGGGCCTAGTGCACACTGTACCTAGGGGCCTAGTGCACACCGTACCCAGGGGCCTAGTGCACACCGTACCCAGGGGCCTAGTGCACACCGTACCCAGGGGCCTAGTGCACACCGTACCCAGGGGCCTAGTGCACACCGTACCCAGGGGCCTAGTGCACACCGTACCCAGGGGCCTAGTGCACACCGTACCCAGGGGCCTAGTGCACACCGTACCTAGGTGCCTAGTGCACACACCGTACCCAGGGGCCTAGTGCACACCGTACCCAGGGGCCTAGTGCCGCACACCGTACCCAGGGGCCTAGTGCACACTGTACCCAGGGGCCTAGTGCACACCGTACCCAGGGGCCTAGTGCACACCGTACCCAGGGGCCTAGTGCACACCGTACCCAGGGGCCTAGTGCACACCGTACCCAGGGGCCTAGTGCCGCACGCCGTACCCAGGGGCCTAGTGCACACCGTACCCAGGGGCCTAGTGCACACCGTACCCAGGGGCCTAGTGCACACCGTACCCAGGGGCCTAGTGCACACCGTACCCAGGGGCCTAGTGCACACCGTACCCAGGGGCCTAGTGCACACCGTACCCAGGGGCCTAGTGCACACCGTACCTAGGTGCCTAGTGCACACACCGTACCCAGGGGCCTAGTGCACACCGTACCCAGGGGCCTAGTGCCGCACACCGTACCCAGGGGCCTAGTGCACACTGTACCCAGGGGCCTAGTGCACACCGTACCCAGGGGCCTAGTGCACACCGTACCCAGGGGCCTAGTGCACACCGTACCCAGGGGCCTAGTGCCGCACACCGTACCCAGGGGCCTAGTGCCGCACACCGTACCCAGGGGCCTAGTGCCGCACACCGTACCCAGGGGCCTAGTGCACACTGTACCCAGGGGCCTAGTGCACACCGTACCCAGGGGCCTAGTGCACACCGAACCCAGGGGCCTAGTGCACACCGTACCCAGGGGCCTACTGCACACCGTACCTAGGGGCCTAGTGAACACCATACCCAGGGGCCTAGTGCACACCGTACCCAGGGGCCTAGTGCACACCGTACCCAGGGGCCTAGTGCCGCACACCGTACCCAGGGGCCTAGTGCACACCGTACCCAGGGGCCTAGTGCACACCGTACCCAGGGGCCTAGTGCACACCGTACCCAGGGGCCTAGTGCCGCACACCGTACCCAGGGGCCTAGTGCCGCACACCGTACCCAGGGGCCTAGTGCCGCACACCGTACCCAGGGGCCTAGTGCCGCACACCGTACCCAGGGGCCTAGTGCCGCACACCGTACCCAGGGGCCTAGTGCCGCACACCGTACCCAGGTGCCTAGTGCACACCGTACCCAGGGCCTAGTGCACACCGTACCCAGGGGCCTAGTGCACACCATACCCAGGGGCCTAGTGCACACCGTACCCAGGGGCCTAGTGCACACCGTACCCAGGGGCCTAGTGCACACCGTACCCAGGGGCCTAGTGCCGCACACCGTACCCAGGGGCCTAGTGCCGCACACCGTACCCAGGGGCCTAGTGCACACTGTACCCAGGGGCCTAGTGCACACCGTACCCAGGGGCCTAGTGCCGCACACTGACGGTATTTCAACTTTTAAATATATCTCTATACAATAGCTGTTTTACTAAGTGAACTACTGAAACTTCACTGGGCACTAAAAATAAAAAAAATTACTATGTCATAAAATTATGAAAAATTTAAATGTGAAAGAAAGCTCATTCAAAAAAATATTTAAACGACCTACGTATTTCATATTTAATGAAAATTAATTATATGACATATCTAAAGTCAAGCATTGAATACAAAAAGCAGAAGCCACTGATGTGTGAACAATCCTACTGGCTACGTGAACATGTTGGAGTATCCTTACAGCAAGGGTTGACTTCCAGTTAAAATTATAAATAGAGAAATGAAGTGATGTGGGGAAGTGACAACTAGGGACAAGATTATATGGTGAATTGTGATAAACCGAAAAACACCAAGAAGCATGTAGAAGCACAGCATACCACCGAAATGCAGGTTATATCATGGAATTAGCAGCAGTTAACCATACCTTCATTCAAATCATTGAAACAGTAATCTTTATGTTTGAAATTCAAGGAATCTCTTTTCTGGATGAAAAATTATACTACAATAGAAAAATCAAATTAATATTTTTATTGTACATTTCTTATTGAATCACCTGGAAACCACAAATGCTTGCTAATTTATTTTTATTGTTCTGAATGTACCTACCTGTTTTAGACCAATTTCATACAAATTATCGTATTGTAAAAATGCAGCACATAAATTCTACCATTACTGGTGGAGTAAGTATTAAAAACGACTTTTATACAAATAAAAACAATGACATTTAAATCTTCCGTTTAAAAAATGAAATTGGACTAAAAATTACACCATTAAATTTTGTCTCCAGTGACAACATACTGGACTCTTACTCCACAGACCCCAGGTTCGAACCATGGGCAGTTTTCCAATGCTTCCCATAACCAGTCCCAGAAAATGCTGGTTTCTTACTGTTACTACATATAAATGTCGTAATCAGTTACTTTCCCAATGTGTCTGCTCTATGTTGTGGGTAACTGTCTCAAAAAAAGTACGTGAGCAAGTCTTTGCACTTGCTAGTGATGTGTAATCATCAAACCTCAGTAACGAGCAAATTCATGTTTTCTCGTGTTGCAAATAAACTTATAATACAAAACTTGGACACAAAATTTAACACATAAAATTCTTTAAACAAAACTTATGATTTACTATCCAGAAAAATGGGGTTGGAACAAACATAGTGTAAAAGAAATTTAACAATTTGTTGGTTCTCTAAAGCAGTGGTCCCTGAAATGGTGTTCTGCTTAACCCTGGGGTTCCGTGAGGACATATCTCAGGCAGCCGACGGACATTACACCTAATTTTAAGGCTAATTGAAATCAAACTATGAAAAAATTTCATTCAACACGTTAGATAGGTGCAATTATAGGCTTTCAATGTGAAATTATAGTTTTTCTATTCGAACATTACAACATGCAAACAAATATGTATCAAGGGTCTTTAACAATAAGGTGTAAATAAAATAAATTTGATTTGAATGTTCACAATTATTGTCAAATAACTTTCTTTGAAGGAGTTGGGATTCTGCCAAAAGAAAGTCGATTATAGGGTTCCCTGGCAGAAAAAAATCGGAAACTGCTGCTCTAAAGCATTACAAATGTGGCGCTATCTTTTAAGTATTTTTCAAACTAAAAGCAGCAGTCCAATAAATATATTAAAACAGAATTAACGTGAAAAATTTTAAAACACATATTATAAAACTAAGACATATGTAAAGATAATTGCTTTTGCTTAAACGACATAAATCAGTTGGTTAATACTTCCTACAAACAAACCTTAACCTATTGAGCTGATTCAACATGGTATCAAAAATACTATGTAGGCTAACAATTAGTTGTCTCTCCAGCATGATGAACGGTGTGCTCTCTCTACATTTCAATGTTAACTAAGGATTGTCAAAATGGCTATGCATATTTTTTAAGCTGTCATCATTTATTTTTATGACTATAAATTATAACAAAGTATTAAAGAATAGTTGTACTATTATAAAGTTTTATTTTTTAATACCTAAGTACTGTGTGTATTCTGCAGTGTTCACGAAAGTCACATACAGGTACAGATGATTTAAGCGGGTCTGCATCATTTCGAGATTTCCGAGTCTTCAACATATGGCAGCACCATGTTTACACATTTCTGATCCAATCAACTTCTGTTCCACTCACGAAATTACTCCTACCAAATGCCATATACCGCGAACTCAGGTGTTTACACACAAAATAAAAAGTTTGATAGCAGTATAAGGAAAATTTATGTAAAGTGACAAACTCTCGGTGCATGTGCCTGGTTTATTTATTAATTTTTTTATTTGTCGGCATTACACTAGAAGACGAACAATAATATGTGCAACTAAGTGAATTCATGAAAAGAGATAAAAAGTAGAGTCAAGATTTTATGTTTTCATATTTTGACTATTTTTGTTGCGAAAAATTGCTACTATCATTTTTATTCTTATAACTTCTGTACATATATCAGTATCGTGTATAAATACAAAAAAAAAAAAAAATTAGAAAGTGGCATATTTTCGAATTTCCTTTTACTGCAGTTTAAGTTTTCTAACTAAAAAATTTGTTTTACTTTCTTTACTTTCCCAGATTACTTATAAAAAAAAGCTAGAAACTACATCATTTTTTATACATATTATACAACTGATTAAATTTCTTACTAAAAAAAGCCTAACCTAAAAATTTATGAATCTAATTATACTTAATAGACAGGATTAGGTAATTCAGGTAATTATTTGGTTCATTGACTTCCATTGTGCTGTTTTGGTTTTATCACTATCCACCATATACGTAATCTTGCTTCTGACAATAAGTTATCTGCTGCATGAAGCCACTGAAGTAATCAGCACTACATATTGATAGGCTAGATGCTTATACTTGCACTGGAGCTAACTGTGGCATTACATACAAGGGCGCCCATATGATAATTTGTAGGGGGGGGCCAGACTTAGGGGTATGAAGTATTTTTTAATCTTTTGGAAGACTTAACTGCGACTTGTTACTAGCCATAAAATAGTTCCAGTACTGACCCTGTTAAAAATTCTTGTCCTGTTACTAAAATACTAGACCACAGTACTCATTCGCCATAAAAAAATCTTTATTGGCTACTTTATTAATTAAATATTAACTATTTTATTGAAACAAATGAATTTTTAGCAACAAAAATGCAGGAATACAGTCCTTATACTTTTACAGCGTCTCGGGTACAAGGATATCAAGAATACAGTCCTTCAACTAATTGCTCTCTTTACCCATAAATCAATGTCGCGTACAAATTAAATTAAAATAATTATAAAGTTGAAAACGTGTTGGTCAAAAGATTCAACTTTGGGAGAGAAACGATTTAAATATGTTATCACAGTCAGAAAACAGTTGTTTTTAAATGTAACACCTGAAATACGCTTATAATTATAGTCAAAAAATGTTTCACAATTAAATGAATATTACTATGTTTCGATATGAATCATAATTACTTATCATTTAGAATTAGCATAGATGGATTCAGTAGTCGAGGACTATAAGTTTATTTAGTGATAGTAAAGCGCAGAAAAAATTAGTTTATTATTAAACTAGACAAATTTAACCAAACAGTATTTAGAGGTTAAGAAATTAAGTGACACCAAAACCAATGAAAATAATCAAAAATTTCTAAATGCTGACATAACTCATAATCAGCTTTCCACAGAAGAGTTTAGTTCGGCGCAATTAATCCACACAAAACAACTGGACATTGTGTCGACGCGTATTTTAAGAATATAAGAAGATCCACATCGCAGTATAATTTTTTTTCGTGTCGTGTGGTGCGGGCCCCAATTTGTGGTGCGGGCCTATAGGCTACAGCCTAGATAGCCTGCACGTAAATACGGCCCTGATAAACCCTTAAATAACATGTTCAGTACTTAACTTCAGAATTAAGAGTACATTAGAACCTCGATTTTACAGAGCACGGACTCAACGAAGCCGCGATTTTACGAAAACATTTTTCAGGAACCATCTAAAATTCGGAAAATTTGACACCAAAATATATTTAATAAAAATTAAAAAAAAAAAAACACTATGAAAACATTTAAAAATATTAATCTTTTATGCACAGCGTATTCATATTTTAAAGCTAATACAACAGCCATTTACAGTTAGTGAATATTGTATAAGTTATTGTGGCATCAAACTCAAAATCGAAAAGAAAAAATGGACTAGGTACACTTTATTTGTCGCAAAATTCGAAATTTCTTCGATTGAAAAGTTATGTCAAGGCCGTAAAAATATATATTTTACCGCAAATGAACTATACTCAACATTACTTACCCATTCCAACATTTCCAGCTCGTGAGCATAGCAACTGAGCTTGAAACCTTGTGAAGCGTGAGAGAAAGAAACAATATTGAGTAGCTACTTCCTCTCCTTTCCGCTAATATCCAACAACCCATGCCATTAGGCATTATCTTGACATGTGTCGCATTTATTACCTTCGCTGCATCGGTTTCCCAGTAAAAAACGCTCAAAAATGGTATAAGTGACGCAGCAAGTAGACGTGACGAGCGGATTTTCAACTAAGCTTTTTTTAACTTACTATACAAACAAATAATTCCCTGTGGCTATCACAAATTCAAGGGCTTCTCGCATTAAAATGTACTGTGTTTTTAATGAATGTCTGTCGTTACAGGGCAGCGTTTTTCTTCACCAAATAAGCCTATGATTAGAGACAGTAAAAATTCGCGGATTCCTTTCGAGACAAGCTGTAATCCAAACTCATTTAGCTTAATGCTGCGTCAGTGATTGGACCGCAATTTACCTGAAGGACTCTAGGCCAATGGCAAAGACTCAACAAAAGAAGTATCGAATCATAAGAATCGCAATAAACAGGTGTCCCGAATCGGTAGCCAATGACCCGGTGATATTTGCCCGAGTACATAGAGAATCGTGGAGTCTATCCTAGTGGTCATTGAAACCGCGAATTTTTTCAGTCCCTACCTATGATCACTTTTATGAAACAGTACAGGTGTACACTGAACTGTGTGCTTGTTCTCCTCGATTATGTTACAAAAAGTGCGTTCATTAATATTTTTCAAGCCTATCTGTTAAAGATTAACTGATAAATATGATAAGGTGAAGTCCATAAAAATGCAAGGCAGGGAATTCTTCCAGCTCATCAACCCGACCCTGGAAAGTCTCGTCTGTGTTCAGTTGTCTCTGGCAAGGAGTGAACAAGTTTACAAACTCAAATATAAATTTATTTTTGTAGCACGCGTCTTACGAAAAGGAAAGATATCCAAGAAAGGCATGTCGGACAACCTACTGTCACCACACAAAAGTTAACATGCAATGCGTGGTGCAACTGTGTTTAGTCGCTGTGATGTCACTTTTATATCACTCGTGCAATGAGGCAAGTTGTGGAATGTTTAAAAAAAATAAGGGGAACGCAAGGGAGGGCAAAGGGCAGATGGCAGTCTTGTTTTTACTATTTAATATTATATATATATTCCGTTCAATAAATTATAACATGCATCTTCACGGAGTGGGGTGTTTAAAATTTTATGAAGATAACGATTTTACGAATGCAATCCAAGCGACCGTGAGCGTACGTAAAATCGAGATTCTAGTGTAAATTGCTTACGGGTCTACTGAAGGTAGCGGAATCCTTAACCCTTTAAACACTTTTGAAGGGAAAAAGTGGTTTTCCTCTAAATTCAAAATTCCAACATAAATTTTACGTTGAAGACTTTTCTGGACAATAATTCTTATTTGAGTAACTTTAAAGGTGTTAGCTTACCTTAAAAATTGTGAATAATCTGAGCGGATGTGACGAATGAGGAAATCTAAGAAACACTACATAATAACAATGGTTTTTATCTTTACACTTTCACTGATTTATTTACACTTAAGTTATTTATACTGACTGAATACACTAAAATAAATCTAGACCAGATGCATTAAACTGTAGACCTAAAGACTATTGAAAAATCTCTGTTTTGAGATGTTATTTGTGAACATACACATTATTATGACAAAAAAGTAGCAAAACATTTCGCAGTCTACAAGTACATGTCAACTGTCGCGTCGTCTAACTCTGACTTGTCTAAATCTGTTGTGTTGTGTTATCGCGTGAGCTTGGGTAGCATTACGAAGGGGAATGACTCGCCACGGGCGTTGCGCTTGAACAGCGTCTTCTCCCTGTACACAACACCTTATATCGCAGCAGCAGAAACTAATGCTTCAACTAACATAAAAAATGAAGTAGACATGTAAAAAACGATATACAATAATATCTTCGTGTTGAACCACTTCTACATAATACCGAATTTAAATAATTTTCTTTAAAGTAAAAAACACCTGACTACAATATATATTTTTTCCTTCCCTGAAAGCTAGGGGGGGGCCACGGCCCCCCCCCCTGCCCCCGGGTATGGGCGCCCTTGATTACATATGTTGCATACACCTATCCCTCACTTAGCACGTCTTCAGATTGCACAGATTCATTTAGCGCGATGTGAATTTTACTGCCCCAGTCTCGAATAGCACGTCTGTAAATTTCAGTCAGCACAAAATCTCGGCAGGCAAAAAAAAAAAGTCAAACACGACGCCACGAAGTCTGTTTCAACTTCTGTAAACAACAGATGTGCCGTGGGATACAGTTAGCCAAACAAGGGGGGAAGAGATGCACGCGCAGGTCTGACTACGCTATCGGCTGTTGTACAAACATTAGCTATGGCAAGTTCAACTGCGGCTATGGAGTGTAAAGGACCAAATGTTTTTATGTCCACGCGTATGCCGCCGTTACCGTTGTCTCCCGGCCACAGACCGGGCCGTGAACTCAGTCTAGCCAGTGGCAGGGAATTCGCTCAAACAACAGAAACGTCTGCCCATTCAGCTGCCGGTAACTGTACGTGCTTGATCGCTCATAGTGTATAGTGTTCAAGTATTTGAGACAAAACTAGAAGTATTACAGAGCGCGCAGATTGTCATGAAGGCCACACTTATGTTGGTCGCACTTTAGTTTTAAGCAAGTCAACTGTGCGCACAATCGTACGAAATAAGGACTCTTACCAAAAGTTTATATAAGTCTGATACTGTTGGTTGTACTAGCGGGAATATATTTGACATTAGAACAACAGAAATGAACAGATGATTCACGTGGAAAAGGTTGTTAAATGAATGTTGCAATGAAAAAAATTATCATTCGCCTGACAGGATTGGTGTGAACCAGGTGGTGATATGCGAATAAGCACTTCAATTTTTGAAAAATAAAATGTAAGTATCTGTACAGTAAAATCGGTTTCACTGTCAGTAAAGGATGGTTTGGAAAAATATGCGACGTGTGTTGAAGGTCACGCCCGGGTGGGCAAGTCATCCAGCTGACTGATAATAAAGTACATAACCACGTATCTACTGTTACGCTGTGTCGTATTTGTCATTAAAATTGCGATGGGAGGCATATAAAGATAAATGGTGTGACATATTTATAGTTGAATGTTATTCAACGCGTTTATATTACGTAAAGTATATTTTCCTACACAATTTCGGAACACTTTAAATACATTAGCCTTGCTATTTATGGAAACTAATGCTTCATAATACACAATTTCAAATAACACAAGCATTTTTAGGAATGAATTAGTCGTGCTAAGTGAGGGATATGTGTATTTGCCTTATGTTTATCCATAGCTGCAGTTTCAAGGATGATAGGATGGATGCCTTACCTATTGTTAGGCAGAAATAAACAAGACTGCAGGCAATAAAACACTGCAAATATAATACACTATATGTTTATATACAACATATTATAAGCTTTTAAATACAAAAGAGCTGTTTCCCAGTAAAATTATTTAAAGAATTTTTTGGACACTTTTGACACTAAATTACAAGTATGGTTCTTGATTATTTATCGAATCATAAAGTACAGTCTCAATAAACTGAGTGCATGTGTACTGCTGCAGTCTCAGATAACATGGATATAATAAGAAAATTGCCTAGGTTTTCAGCTGTCGTACATTTTCATTTTTCAAGGTCATGTTTTCTCAGCTTTTCTTCAGTGTAGATTCTTTCACATCAATCAATGATTTACCCAAAGAGTAATATGTAATCTTTGAGATTAATTTTCTTTAGGCTTTCAACAACAGTAATATCATTTTATAGGTCTTCAAGCAAATGTTTCAACAGTCTTTGCCGGTAATGGTGCTTTAGGTTGGCTCCGATGATACAGAACCGCAGTTAATCAAAGCACTACTATATATATAATATACACACATACACATCAGTGGCAAAAATTAATGTTTTGGAAGACTGCTGATTTAAATGTTGAAATGAACTAAAAACTAAAACAATATCAAAGAAGACTTTCATATAGCACAAAGTATAAGTTGATAAAGCTAACAATCTGACATTAATTTTATAACTATGAACATTTTTTTACCACCATTTAAAAATTCTTACTTTACTTCTCAACATGTAAGTTTACTGTTTACCTAGTATGTACATGCTTTGTAGAGTAAGGTGGGGAAAACAAGATGAGTTGATTTATTTCAGCAGTTGGTAACCTGAAAAGCACGAGCCAGCTACCAACTATCAACTAAAAGGCAAACTAAAAGCAGCAAAGTGTGCAAGTAGCCATGTGGTGGTGAGTGCTTACCTATTAAACCCTGCTCTGAGAAATCATGCAGCCACACCGAGAAATAAGGAAGGAAAGTACAAGATTAGTACACGAGTGGTATCACTGACACCTCCTTGCCATGAGCTACCCACAGGGCCAGCCAGAGACAGGGGCAGAGAGGGAGCAAACACCCCGGGGAGGCTACGACGTTCCGATCACTGATTTCATTCAAACTTTGTAGACAAGTATCAAGGCGTACTACTTGGGCGTTTGAGAAAATCGCAAGAAAGTTTTATGTGTCACATATGTGACCAAGTGCGCGAGATCACGGCGATTGAGTGGTTAGCATTCAAGCTTCGTAACTGCTGGATCTCTGGATAGTCCTCCTACTTAAGGTTTATTTTTTAATTCATATATTTTTTTTTTCAATGCTGGTCGTATTATTTCATATATATTACAAGTCAAAGGTAATAAATGAAAAAAATATGTGTATTTGCAAAAAGTTTTATTGAATTTCTAATATTTTTTGTCTGTACACAAATGTTTGTAATAATATACATTAGTGAACAGACAAAAAATATTAGAAATTCAATTAAAATTCATGAAAATACATGTATTTTTTTATTATATTAACTTTGAATTGTAATATATATGAAACAAAATGACCAGCGTTGCAAAAAAATATGAACTAAATAAAAAATTCCATGAGTAGGACTTAATCCAGAGATCCAGTGATTACAGAGATTAAATGCTAACCACTCGCTCACCGCCATCTTGCGTGCATCGTCACGACACACTGGTAAACACTCAAGTCGTAAAACTTATCTTGCAATTTCCTTGAAAACGCCCAAGTAGTACACCTTTCTTCTTGCACATTATGTTGTCCTAATGGACTACTGTTAGTTTACAAATTTTTAATAAAATCTGTGATCCAAAAGTTGTAGCTTCCCCTTGTAAGTTAAAAATATATTTTTTTTAATGCATGTGTTTGACTAAAATTACACGTCTATTACTAATGAAATCCTTGCGTGCAGATCACTTTTACAGTTATGGCCATGATAATATTTAGTATTTAGTTTTTTTTTTCTTTCAAATTCAAGGTTTGGAAAAAAAATTGAACTTTAAGTAATGGGGACGGGGTCTGACAAATTTATTTGCCCGCGGGCCCCTTAGCTTCTCTAGATGGCCCTGGCTACACATATCACAGTGCAGGCACTGAAACTCATTAAAATATGTAAATTGCAACCAACAATTTTCAGCCATTGTTCAATTTTTATTTCCTATTTATACCTGTTGAGTTTTTATGTGTGCATTATTTCAAAAAGACACCATCAACATTCAACTGTTCAAATAGCAAGAAGCACTGTTATCCTTTGTACGACGTGACTAAATTATTATATATGTACGTAAGTTAAACATGAAACTGTAGCTCAAACACCCAGAAGTTAAAAAAAAAAAAAATAGATAATATTTTCAAATTAAATTAATTGGGTGTTTCATACTCCTAAAATAATTTAAATAATAAAAATTCATAATTAAAATATTTTTTATAACATATTACAAAGTGTCTTTTAAGGGCAAATATCTTCACATACAATAAAAACATTTTTTAAATAAAATTGTTATTATTAACAATTATAGGTTTGTATTTGTTTCTTCTGAACACAAATAGTATGAAAGTGCTCAAATAATCTGCATATGATTATTCATTACTTTGCGACCGGACAAAATGTTAGATGAAAATCACAAAAATAGGTACCCTACATACAACATAAATTGAGAAAATCTTAACACGAGGGTAAACACAGTTTTGTTAAAAAAACAAACATTAAATAAATATTCCTCTTACTATTAACTTACGTTTTTTAAAAAAATTCTTAATTATTCTTTTAATTCAAAATGTTAAAAAAAAGTGGAAAAAAAAAGTATAGGTAATACAAGATTGATACCTAGAAAAAAAAAACTACATTTAAATCTGCAGTTATATTCACAAACAAATAAACAATGTAAGACTAAAGAAATGTAGCAGAAATATTGATATTTCATCACTATGTATATTATTATATTATTTATCTGTAAACTCATTGAAATACCAATTAAACTATGAAATGAACACATTAAAAAAAAGATAATATTTAACATATACAATGTTAAATTTACGAAAACTTGATAGCCAGTGAATGTGTAAGTCCTTAACTAATTTAAATTATCCAACATGCAACACTGTCACTTCTTGATGTAAGCTTTTGGACATACGCCATTGCTGAGCACATGTATGTTTGTAGAAGAAAACTACAAAAAACCAAAAGATAAAAACACAAATCAAGCAAAAAGTTATTGTTGTCAACAGACATACATGTGCTCAGCAATGGCGTATATCCAAAAGCTTACATCATGTCATGCACTCCCATTGCACAAATCTTTCAAAGATAATATGCAACACTGTATCAGCCATCACCCCACAACCAATACTCGATATGTTTGATCAGCCCTGTACCGAGACAGCAGAGGCAACCACAGGGGCAGTCCTATTGATTGATTTCTTACTGTCATTTGAGTGGAAGAAACAAGAACTACTAAAGAAATCACTAAACTACGGCAGATTGCAAAAGTAAATTTAAACAATTAACAAACTAAAAGAATAAGTTAGTATTTTTTTAATCTCAGTTTAAATAAATAAAAATTATATCTAAATTTTTAGGAATATTAAAAATTAAAACCCTGGAGGGCTAGCGCTATGAGGGGCCCAGGATTATTTTTCTTTCTTTTTTTCTTTCTGTCTTTTGAGTGGGTCGATGTGATTCCGTAACTCTACTGCTAGCCTGGTGCAGTATGTTCATAAAAAAAAATTCCCAGTTATAAATTTTAGCAGTACCAACTGTAAGCATTTTAGAGTGTTGGTTCAAAGGTCACAATTAAAGAATAACTCAAACAGTTTTAGATAAGCGCATGCAAAAGTACTGCTCCACGTTCACCTGACATAAAGACATGAGATCTTTTTTGGGGGGGGTTTCATAAAAGACTGTGTTAAGTCTCGCCACTACCTAATGATTTGCCAGAGATGAGACACAGAATTGAAGAGGCTATCGCTTCCATTACTCCAGGATTGTTAACAAAAGTGTGGGGAGAATTGGACTTTAGGTTGGATGTGTGCGTTATAACTGAAGGTGTACATATTAACCATTTGAAAGTAAAAAAAATGGTTAGTTTACCTTCAATTTGATGTATGATTTGTTGTAAATCGTCGACATTTAACTGTTATAATATACCACGAAACTGGGACATTCCCTAATGGACATCCTGTAGACTGGCCCATGATAGTACGAATGTCCACACAACTGTGATCCAATCATTAAGGCAATGCAAATTTATAAATGTTTGTAGTTGCCCTTGAGACCAAAAGATTCAGCAAAATTTATGGGTTATGTCTTATCTATTAATGGGAAAAGGAAAAGTTAAATTGTAACTAGCATGTAAATTAGAATTCTACCACCAAAATTATTTTTTATTACCATAAATGATCACTCAAATTATGGTCCAAGTTTAAAGTTAAAAAGGGTCAAAATGTTAAATTATCAATGTTGATATTGTTTTACTTACAGACATCTGTTCACTGTTACAATTTCGTAATCATTGTCAGGATTGAAGAAGACATTATCCACATATTGCTGGCCAGCTGTTCCTGCAATGATTGTTCCACGAGACTGCCTGTCCAAAGCATAGTTTCTGAAGACAAAAAAAACAACATAAAACAGGTTTTATTTATTTTGAACATGTGTGACGCAAGGAATTATCTGGAAAACATTAAACAAGTTTATAATTAAAAATTAACACACATGAAAACAACAAATCCATTATCTACATTAAAAAAAATATCCAGCCTTGTAAAAACTAAAATATTTTAGGCTTGAAAATGAAGAAAATATTTCAGAAGATTGTATATGACTACCTACAGGAACAAAATTAATATTATAATGTGAATATTACTGCCATAACATCTCAGTGGTCAGCAAAAAAAAAAAAAAAGTTCTTTTAATCATTATATTTTTCAATTTGAAATAATTTAATACATAGTTATAACTTTTACCAGAATTATAACCCGTAAAAATAACTATATTTTGGTAAAATCACAGCTTTAACCTCAAGTTACGGCTCCAATTAAGGGTGTTTGTGATTTTTCAAATAAATTTGAGACATACGTAAAACAAAATATTACAGAATCAATAAATTTATTACTTGCTATTATATTTATGTTATGTCTTTATTACATAACATCACTATACACTTCATAAGTACAGCTTCTTTCGTACACCCTATAATACTTCTCGCCAATACTCTGTTACTTACACACACTACCAACCTTCCCAAGCCTATCACATATTTCCCTACATCACATCTCCCTTTCTTTATATAACAACAAACAAAATTCATTTCATCTCTACACTACCTCTCTGTATAATGAAAAGCTAAAGGTACCCTGTCCTATGTCTCACTTCACAAGTCCAATCTTTTTGGTTGTAAGATTCTGCGGCCACTTCTTGTCCTGAGTCCCTCCTTCTGTGTTTGCTCATTTCCCGGAAATCCTAGGAATGGTGCACCTTGTGGGGACTGGCTGTCAGGCTCTAGGGATCTTCGCAGTGGTGGAGCTTCTGCGGGCTGACTGGCTTGCTGCGCATTCTCTGAACTCTACATCTGCTTGCTTGTCTTCCCATCTGCCGTATGTAGTGGTTGCGACGTATCTCTCATATCCCTTATGCTCTGTTCCGATACCTTTATGAGCTGTCTTCTATTTCTCCGAATGGTGCTGGAGTTGCTAACCACTTGGTAAGATCTAGGATACACGGTCGAGCCCTGGATTGTGCCGTACCGCTTCATGTCTGGTATCCACACTTGTATACCTTGCTGCAGCGGTTCCAGCTCTTTAGCTGCATGTCGCCTATCAAAGTTCCTCTTGCTGCGCTCCTTTAGATGACCATCCCGCACCTGAATTCCTCGCAATGTCCGCTGGTCCCATTGTGGTGTTAGACTAGTTGAAGACACTGGTAGGGTGGTCCTCAGCTTCCTGCCGAACAACAGCTCCGCTGGCGAAAATCCATTCTCCAGTGGTGTGGCTCTATATGCAAGTAATCCCAGATTTGGATCCTTTGACTTGGACAGGATCTTCTTTGCCACTGCTACGGCACTCTCCGCTTCTCCGTTGGATTGGGCGAACCGTGGGCTGGATGTGAGATGCGTGAAACCATATTCCTTGGCGAACCGTTGAAACTCTACTGACGTAAACTGCGTACCACCATCACTGCGCACTGTCTCAGGAATGCCATGCCGTGCAAAAATGTTTTGTGACCTTGCAACCACCGCCTCTGACGTCATCCGGTCCAGGCGTACGACTTCCATGTATCTTGAATAGTAGTCTTGCACCACTAAATACCGTACGCCGTGCATTTCCATAATGTCCATTCCCACTAATGACCACGGTCGCTCTGGTAATGGTGTCGGCAAGAGGGGTTCAGCCCTCTGCTGTCGCTGCTGTATACATTGGGTGCACCTCTCAACTAGCCTTTGAATGTCGCGGGATATGCCAGGCCACCATAACGCCTCCTTAGCTCACTGTCTGCATTTGGCGATACCCATGTGTCCCTCATGAATTCTGTCTAACATGTTAGATCGCAAGACTTCGGGTATAAATATTCTTGGGCCATACATGATCAGTCCGCTCTGATATGTGAGTTGAGCTCTGTGGGCCCAAAATGCCGAATTATTATTGGTAAACCCCTGAAGAATATCCATTTTTAGAGTCTGACATGCCACATCCTTGTCTTGTGCTGCCTTAATTTCTTGTAGCCGCGCATCTAAGAAGGGAGTTTCCCGCAGAATGCTGTTCACAAATAGTTCTTCTTCTATGACTTCCTGTCTGGTGGTTGGTGGGTGAGTACTCGGTGCCCTGGACAGCGCATCTGGCACAAAGAACTCTCTCCCACTCATGTGCACGATAGTGTACGTAAAACACATGAGACGCATTCGCATTCGCTGTAGTCGTGCCGTGAGTTCCGCAATTGGCTTACTCGACAGTAGGGTGACCAGTGGCTTGTGGTCCGTCACAACAGTTATCTGGGTCCCTAATATGTATTCTCGGAACTTCTCGCAAGCCCACGTTATTGCTAGCGCCTCTTTTTCTATCTGGGCATAGCGCTTCTCGACATCGCTCAGGCTTCTTGAGGCATAAGCGACTGGCTTCCACACTCTGTTTTGGAGCTGTTCCAGCATGCCTCCCAACCCATATGACGAGGCATCTGCTGAGAGTCTTGTCTCTGCCGTTCGAGAATAAAGTGCCAGTAGCGGTTGTTGTGCTATTTCCTGTTTTAGCTTCTGCATTGCCTCCTGCTGTGGAGCACCCCATGTCCACGCGATGTCCTGATGCAACAGCATCCTCAGCGGTTCCGTCTTGTCCGCTAGTTGGGGGATGAATTTCATTAAATAATTTACCATGCCGAGTAATCGCCTGAGTTCTGTAGTGTTTGTCGGATCCGGCATGTTGGTTATTGCCTTAGTTTTATCCGGATCGGGTTGCACTGTTCCTTTGCTTATTACGTGCCCCAGAAACTTCACCGCCTTCTCTTTGAACCTGCACTTTTCTTTGTTGAGTGTCACCCCTGTCTGCCTCAACTTCTCTAGCACCGCCTCCAGTCTTTGGTCGTGCTCTTCTTCTGTGCTGCCCCACACCAGTATATCATCCGCTTGGTTCACCACGCCTGGCAGTTCCCCCACAATCTGCTGCATTCGTCTCTGGTAATGTTCTGGCCCTGAGTTGATCCCAAATGGTAACCTGTTAAAGTGGTATCTTCCGAATGGCGTGATGAATGTGGTGAGTGGTGCACTCTCCTGAGTGAGTGGTATTTGCCAGAACCCTCGGGACGCATCTAGCACAGTGAACCACCGAGCATTCTGAAGCTGGGCCAACGACTCCTCCACTGACGGCAGCTGGAATCTCTCTCTACGTACATACTTGTTTAGCTCCGTGTAATCTACACAGATTCTTATAGACCCATCTCTCTTTGGTACCACCACTATCGGCGCAGACCACGGTGTTGGGTCCTGTACTGGTGAAATCACTTTTTCTTTCACCATTGCATCCAGCTCTCCTTTTACTTTCTCCCTAAGGGGCAGTGCTACGCGTCTGGGAGCTGCGACTGCAAATGGAGTGGCATTTTCTTGTAGGGTGATGTGATACTCGTGGCCTAATCTGCCCAGACCTTGGAAAACCCTTGGGAATCTATCCATGTACTTGCTAGCTGCACTATTTACTTCTGCCGCTTCCTGAACCTCCTCTCGAACTTTCACTATACTCAATGCTCGGATTGCAGGGCGACCCAACAACGGCATGTGCTGTTCTTTCACTACATAGATTTCATGGCTGATCTGTTGCTCTCCTAGCGACAACTCCACCCTTGCTGTGCCCTCGATCTGAATTGGATTTTTACCTGCGCCAAATAGTTTTTTGCTTGTGTCGCGTAGAGAGAGTCCTAATCTGTCACTCAATGCTTTACCAATGACTGTCACATCAGCCCCAGTGTCTATTTTAAAGGTGATCGTGACCCCTTGCAACTGTAGTTGCACGTACCATGGACTTGAGCACACTTCCAAAGCCACTTCTCCCAAATAATAAGAATGTTCCTCTTCTTCCTTCTCCAGCTCCTGGACCCGGATGTGCTTGCTTTTACAACTTCTCCCATAGTGGCCTACTTTCCCACATTTTAAACATGTCTCATTCCTGGCTGGACAGCTGGACCACTGATGTATTGGTGCCCTACCACACTTGGAGCACCTGCTCACACTGCCGGCCAGCCCTCTACTACCGCTACTGTTCTGACTCTTTTGTTGTTTCCCATCGTCCCTGGAAAATGCCCCCTGCTCACCTTTAGGTTTCCTGTAGCTAGTAAGAGGTGTCCGAGCACTGTGCACGGCCTCTACACTGGCCATGTTCTCCCGCACAAACTGTTGTTGGCCCCGAACTGATTCTGCCTGCTGAATTCGTTTCACTGCATCTGCGGTGGTGAGGTTGTGATCCATTTGCAACATTTCAGATAGCTTGTCGTCAGCCACCCCAATGACCAACACCGTGGTTATCAGCTCCTCTTTAAGTGTTTGTAACTCACATGTTTCCGCTAATTTGAACACGTCGTTAATAAAAACGTCTGCGAGTTCACCCTGTTGCTGACGTCTCTTGAAAAATTTTGCTCGTTCATAGACAATTTTTTTGTTATTGTGAAAAAGTCCGCGTACCTTTGTTTGACCGTGGTGTATTTGCCTTGTTGCTCTTTCGTTAGGGCGAAGGATACAAGCAAATCGTCTGCCTCGGGGCCCATGCAATATAGCAACATATTGACTTGACTGTCTTCTTGTTTCTTGTCTAGTTCTGATGCCACGCAAAACCTCTCGAATCGCTTTATCCATTTGTCCCATTCCGTTGGCTGACGAAAATCGAAGTTTTCCGGGGGACTTATTTGGAACTGTGCCATTGTTTTTCTCGCCGTCCCGACTTAACCTCAAACCGCCGGGCACGAAACACAACAACAACACGGCACTGACAACACTGAACACTGTCCCTCCTCCTCGCTTTCCGCGAACTCCTGACGCCTTACTTATGCTCTCTTAAACCCACACCTGACACCATGTTATGTCTTTATTACATAACATCACTATACACTTCATAAGTACAGCTTCTTTCGTACACCCTATAATACTTCTCGCTAATACTCTGCTACTTACACACACTACCAACCTTCCCAAGCCTATCACATATTTCCCTACATCACAATTTACTACCCAAAAACCTTTAACATGTCACATGTGCATGTAAAAATCAGATTGAGTAAGTGTTAATTAATTATCATTACTCCATACCCTTACACCAGAAGGAGAGCTAATGTTCTTGTTTGTCTGCTGCTGGCAAAATTACACATTCCTTATTTATGCAGTAGTGACAATACCGGTTTCACCCCCCTCCCCTTTCTTCATTTCATTAAAATGTCGTTTATTTTGTAGGAATCAGGGTGTAACCCCTTTCGTTTACATGCAGATAGAACCTGAGAAAAATGCACCTAAAGAGTGAGAATTATTTTTGAGCATTAAAAATGCACACAAAATTTAGATGAAAAGATAGGTATAAAAAAGTATGTTACTAATATAACTCCTTCAATCATCCAGCGAATCTAGTCCCAGTGACACAGACTTGAAAGTTGAGTTTAACTGCTACAAACTAGAAATGTTTTTCACTTGCCCAAAAAATATTACTTAGGTTAGTCATGCCTTGTGGGTATAAAGGAAGGGTTAGTAAAATGATACTCACACAAACCAAGTATTAAACCAACTTACGAAGAGGAATAAAAACCTCCATTCAGCATGTCACTTAATGATGCCATTTCTTGAGTAAATGGTTCTCATATGAGCTTACTTGCAGCCAAGTCAGTAGTAATCTCAATACAAGTGACAATGTGAAATATAAATGTTCTGCAATCACAAATAAAAGTACAATACTCACTTGTAAAAACCGTTGTGTGAGGTTGTCTGGTATATTGGCAGTCGTACCTTCTCGAATCCTGATACCTCCAGAATGTATTGTCCTCTATTATCATGGACATAGTTGTACGTAAAGTTTGATACAACCTGAAAAACAATTACGTACAATTTTTTACATCAAAACTGGCCAAATTAAAGTTGGACTCACAGAGGATTTTATGTCACGAATACCCACTTTTTATCTAGCTTTGCAAAATATTTTAAATAAATAAATAAAAAAAATCTTCGTATCAATTTTTCAAATAAAGTATGCTAACCAAATTTTCACAGGTAAAAGATCTTCATTATTACAAAATTTATATGCAAATTTGTGATATAGTTGCAAAAATTATAAAAAAATCCCTTTATCTACATTAATAAAGAAAAAAAAAATTTCCAATTTGTTGATACTCTGATAAGTTAATTTATATGCAACACATAGGCCTAATAAGTAAGAGACAAAAATTGTCAATCTTGATAAAAAAAAAAAAAAAATAATGTTTTTGAGTTGAAATATAATTTATAAATTTTTTTCATCTTTCACACAAATTCCTACAAATTAAGCTCTCAATTTAGGAATGTTAGGTTTCCACGACTTTCCCTGCAAAAGTATCTCAAAAACGGTGGATCGTAGAGAAAAAAAAATGCACAGAATAAAACTTAATGCGTATAAAGAGGTCATGTGTCTACCAAAATAATATTTTACCACAGATGGGCATATTCAACGGCTAATTGAAGTGAAAACTTCTTAAGCCCAGTTGAGCGATTTTTGGTAGGGGCAAAACTTCTGGGTTCGCGTCACCGACATGCTAGTGACGTGTTATGCCAGACTGGCGAATCGCAGCGGCCTGTGTACATGTATACGCATACATACACAATACATTGTACATACTCGACTGTATCATGTGCGTGTTGGACTCTTTTTTTGGATGGGTTAAAATCTTGTGAGCTTCGCGTCACCGACACGCTGTAGTAGCAGTAAGTGAAGTTAATTTGACCACGTGAATACATGACCTAGGTCTGACATCACTGGTAAGTCATAGCTAGGTAACGAATTTTTACGTAATTTTTACATACCACTGACATCATTTGTGACTAAAAAAAATGATGTAAGGATAAATGATATCATGCTGACATCATACTGGTATAACAACAAAATCATTTTCTTACGTACATTTGACGTAGAATTCGCGGATACATTAGGCGATAGGCTAGAATTCAAAAATACATAAACCTCTTAGATAATTTTGCTATTGGCTTACTGTTCATCTGGACGCATCTCAACCAATAATAAACCCTCAACCAAAGAAGGATCGAATCACAGGCAAACCAACTGAGACGACCTAAATGTCAGCAGCCAATGAACTTGCGTTATTTGCCCGAGTGTACAGGGGAATGTGCAGTCTATCCTGAAGACCATCGAAACCGCAAATTTTTCCTGGTCTCTACATATTACACATTTAAAAACAAAGTTTTAAGTCTCCACTTGTGTTGACAGTCCCCAGGACTGGCTATCGGCAGGCAGAGGAGTCGACATGGACCTGCTTGAGCGCGATGACGTTGGCGAAGGGCGCATGGTTGTGGGCGAAGTAGTTGCGGTAGACGGTGACCTCCTGGTAGGGGCTGCTGTGCCGACCCTCCAGCGACAGCGCCGGGTGGGGCCCGTTGTCGGCAAACAGGTTGTTGTGCACCCAGCCCTTGAGGGAGGTGGCCGAGCCCCGGGAGTCTGCCTTCACCGCCAGGCCCCCCTGGTTGTGCCGCACGTAGTTGTTCTGGAACAACGGCCGACCACCAGCGGTAGTTTGTGATCTGCTCAGGGTCCTCGGAGGCAGATTCCGCTAAGGCGCAGCACGAACAAAATTTTATGGTTTTATTTTTCGGCCAATTCCTTTTTTTTTTTTTTTTTAGAACAGGTAATTCTGATTTTATTTCTATAAATCCCGTTTATTCACAAAAATATAGGTACTTAATTCAAAAAAAATTAAACATTTTAATATTTTTGAAGTGAATACTCTTTACAATTTTCAATCATCATGAAAGATCCAATCGCATGAGGGGAATCGTTAGGATAAGTGGTGGGGGGAACCGGTAGAGAATACGGCAGGGCAGACGTAGAAATGATGCAGTATTCTTGCACACATCGCATATATGAACATTTAAAAACTTGCAAAACTCACATACTCGAATATTTGCACACCTTCATACTTGTACACTAGCATACTTACGCAATAGCATGTAATATAGTGCTCAATTTTTTTTTAATTGAATAAAATAATGCTTTCGTACAAAGGAAAAATTAATTTAACTTATTAATTGGGTAAACTTGAACTGAGAACTTACTGAAGTGATTTTAATTAGAGTTATTAATTTTCCAGCTCAATATCCTGAATACCTTTAATACATGATACTTAGGGATGGTGATTATTTGTTTTCGCGAAATAGATGCGAAAATATGCTAAATTATATTTTTTCCGCTATAAAATGCGAATTTCTAGACTATTCCGAGATTAATGCGAAATCAAGGTAAAAAACGTCGATTCGTCTTCATTCTACACAATTTATTTACCGATTGTATTTCGTTTCAGTTCAGTATCAAAAGAAACCATCATTTTATGGCGTATTCAGCACAAGTATCTTATTGTCACGTCATTCACAACACTATTTTTCGTAAATATTGATTGAAGAATGGCCATCCGTGCCTCGCGATTGTAAACAAAGCAAAGAACAACTAGCTGGAAGATTGACCGTCATCTCTCAGAGTACAAGTTTTTAGGCCACCATATTGCGACATCTCTGCTTCGCCGCGCTAACAATTGTAAGTCCCATTTTCTGGTTGTGTTTCACGTGAAAGCCACGTTCTTGTGTAGTCTGTGGAAGGTGGTGTGTTTAAAAATACATGCATACTCGTGAATGTGTTGTGTACTGTTATTTCTCGTGGTAAAAATGGGACGAAACATAATTTCCATTCGTGATCGCATAAATGAATACAAAAGTGAACAGTTCTACGAAAGTGATAAGAATATTTTAATGTGCAATTTATGTAATCGCCGTCTGGAGTGGAAAAAAAAAAGATGTACAAGCAGCAGTTTCTGGCATGATCGAAAACCAAAATAAGGCAAAAATAAAAAAAAAAAGTTTCAATAACATTACATTATTTGTGCACTCTACATCAACTATGGCCATGAACACAGCTAAAAAATATTTATTGTAATTTTAAGTACCTATTCAATTTATTGCACTCATAAGTGCTAAAAAGTTGTTTGGAAACCTGCCAAGATTGGCTATCTTTGTAGTTGTGCTAGATCTTTATTTCTGTGGTTGTTAATAATTAATATGTGTATTATTTAATACTTTTTAAAAATATAATTTTCTTCAGTAATGTAAAATGAGAGAATTGGCTAAATCTTGTTTTTAAAAATGCTACAAAATGCTAAATTTCAAATTCAAAATGCTAAATGTTATTATTTTAAATGCTATAAATTAACATCGCTAATGATACAATAAGGAAAAAAAATTACTATTATGCATTAAAAATTAAATAAATAATTTTGTATGACCCTAGAAAATATTCAAATAAAATACCTACTTAATCAAACACAACATAGAACAATGTAAAGCTTCTTGTGTATATTAAAAAAAAAAAAAAAACACTAAAAAAATATACTATATCAAAAGTATTATAAGTTTACACATTTGTACTTAGAAAAAATAACATCATAACTCTTTAAGATCAAGTCCCGCTGAACAACCATTCAGACTCAACAGCAGCTAGTGAAATGCTCAGGCCTCATGCTAGCTGATGTAGGCGAGGAAACACATGCTGATAGTGATATCAATATTTACAGAACAAGCATCGCCTCGAAACAGCCTAGCACCCTTAATTTTAAGACCACTATAAAAAATATTTGTTGTTTAGAAAAGTCTCGCATCAAACTTTTAAAAACAAAACTTAGACCATATTTCAAGTTCCTAATAAATGTTTATTCTTGACTTACTTAACTATCCAAAATTATAAATTCCTGACTAACTCAACTACCCAAAATTATAAATTATTCACTAACCTAACTATCCAAAATTATAAATTACCTTTCACATTTTCTGTAAAAACAATAATAGCATTCTCGGTACCAGTGTTGACGTGTGTCAGTTATTTTTTCAGCACTTCACTCTTGAAACATGAGTACTATTTAAAGTATCAATATTTCCATGAAAATTTTTTTTATGTAAACACGTCACCAAAGCTATAAGGCAGTAAATATTTTATTTTTAGCGTAACTGTGTATAATAACACATTTACTACCATGAAGAAATCACCATGAATATAAAATGGCTATTGACCGCAGCTGTCTAAAATACTACTTTGAAGCGCCACTAAAACTTGGCAGCGAATGACCTAAATCAATGCTATGTTATAAAGATTGGATAAACCAAAAAACCTGGGACTGCTGAAGCACACCCAATAAATTCTGAATTATAAAATAAAATTTTTTATTGCAATATAAAAATAACACTCACTCAAAAATCAAACTTATTTTTTTTTACTCTAGTCACGTATATGACTTTCCACGACAATGCATTTTCTTCCCGTAGTGCGATTTCCCATTTCCTCATCACTTTTAATCATTTTAGGTTTTTTCAGCAACCGTAGATGATCGCAACCGCAAACCTTTCATAAACATTGCAATGTCTTACTCACAAAAAACACACATTTCCAAACCAAGTGCGAGAAATCCGTCGTTCGTTCCGTAACAGCAGGTTTACACATGTCAAGCACAAAATTACCCATCATGGACGTCAATTCCTTACTCCTTCCCTCCTTCTCTATCTTCACATGGCTACGGCACCAGCCGCCCATCTACACTAGCGCACGGGTGTGTGTAGCGGCACGGTCACCATCCCGACACAGGCCCGCTCAGAGCTGCTGCGTGACCTTGAACCGCAGAGACTCACCAACTGCACGAAAGGAGGCAGGCTGTGCCTCTTCCCCTCCCTTCCCCACTACTCATCACGTACCGCCAATCAGAGTTGCACTCTTCATCCCTCCTCCCGGCCAGATATGCTCACAAGCTGTGATTACGAGTCTCCGCCTAACTGCCGACTCACCTTTTCGCCTCAACACTCAATCGCAGGGTGTCTACTGAGTTACAAAAATAAAAATTAGTGACTTTTTCTTGACTTTTTCATGACAATTTCTACTGAAGTGTGACCACGAAACTTGTCAAAATGGTATCATTTTTAAATGTTATAAAATTAAGTGTAGCCTATACCTTACATAAAAAAATAAAATGAAAAATTTGACATTTGTTTTTCTTTATCAAAATGTATAGGCCTAAGTGCTGGGAAAAAAAGACATAAGTTAAGCCTACAAATGACGGTTAGTTTGAAACTTAATTGAATAAAATTAATTATATCTGCTTTTCCGCATGCCAATTTTGGCCGCACTTTAAGCGCTAAAACACTTTAACATTTATTGGCAAACATTTTCAGCACATTATATCATAGAAAATATTACAAATTCATTCCGTAGCACTTTAACCTCTTCGACAATGATTTCAGTTTGAAAATAAAATGTGGCGGCAATTTAGGGATTTTGTGTTTTGTAATTTGTAAACATAGTCGTTAACAAAACCAAAACAAGAAAATACATCACACATTTTGTGCACAAATTTTTGGTTTTCTTTTATCCTAGCCAAACATAAATTTGCGTTTCGTACACACTAGCAAGCAGTAAACAAACAAACTCAACGCTATAAGTTCGATTATGAACGCTCGCCATTTGGCTAACTTATCGATATGGACGCGGGTCGCGCGCATTGACGCCTTGACAGCTACAATTGATTATGTGCGATCGTTGTGCGCTCTGTAGAGTAAGAAAGAAACTGACTACGCCGTGGCCGCCACGGAACGAATACCATCCTTTTTTTAAGCGTGTAAGGTACAAAAATTGAATAAATTACATTTTCACAGCATTCTAATGGACTTTTTTTTTTAAATAAAGAAGAGCAAATCGCTATTATTAAAATTTTCTCTGCATTCTACGTGAAAATTATGACGTTCGACGTAGGAGAATAGAAGCTGTAAGCAACATTTTGAACGAGATTTTAAAGCAAACGTCTTATGGCGAAAATGGAGGGGCTGGCCTAGTTAAACACGGGAAAATGTATTGTGTGGGAACATCTTAAGCGATGATTTTCCTGAAAATGCAAGCTGCCAAAAGCACAAAAAATATGGTATATATAAGATCAATGCACAAGAAATACACATTAGACTTGTAATTAATTTTTTCGTGACTTTTACCAAAATATACTTAAAAATGGTGACTTTTTCGGGACTTTCGTGACCATTTACAACATTCGTGACTTTTTCGTGACTTTCGTGACCTAGTAGACACCTTGCAATGCCTCGGCTCATTTATTCTCTACCCATCAGAATTGCCCTCACTTCAAGACGTTGCGACCTCCAGCTACGAGAGCTTGCCTGTTGCCATCGCCACCTCCACCTCATATCGCTGTAACTAACAACCGTTTATGGGCGCCCTGCCTTCAAACGTAAGGGCTCTCGACCGTTCGTTTCTGAGCATGTCGAGCACGTCGCACCTGTCATGGAAGACAGGTCCGCAACCGGACGTTTCATACCTTTCTGTCTAGAGATGCCTCTCTGCGGCATTGTGCAGCCAGCGTGGCAGGAAGACAATAAGATTGTCGGAGGCAGTTTCGCCTCCCGCCAGTTACATGTCCTTCAACAGTTGGTACTACAGGGACAGCTGTCAGTGTGTATCATGGGGGCAAGATATGGTGATTCGTATTGGGCACAATTAACGGCATGCACTGGAAATTGTCTCGATGTAGCTCCGATACAGCATTTACCGACTGGAACCTTGTCATGCTCTGGCGGGGAACCCTTGCCACATCGATGCCCCTGGAGGAGAACTGGTTGTGCCACCGCATCTCGGCCGTGCTTCTCCCGACTCAGCGGTGCCTCCTTATGGCGAGGTGGCCACTGAGACCCCAATAAGCATCTCAACCCCTTGTCTCACCCCTTCCTCAGGAAGGGAGCTCCACGGTAGAGGGGCCAGCATCGGGGAAGGAGACATGTCTCAAGGTTAACCAACCTCGGAGCTTGATGGATCTTGTGCCATGCAGCATTGCCGAGTTTTAAATAAGCCACACACCACGGTTTTTAAACACAATTATTGGGGCTAACACGGTAATATTCAATACAATCGACTCAATGAGTTTTTGAGACATCAAAGTATCAAAAGTCCCACCTCTAGTGTTGTACAGCACCCCCCTATTTCGTCCCCTCGCGAGCCAAGCTCACCCTGAAGTAAATGTTCTGGGTGTTCTGAACGTCCATGTCGACCGCAGCCTTGCAAGTGCTGAAGTTGCCGTACAGCTTGGCGCAGTTGCGGGTGAACTGGTTCCACTCCAAGGTCACGGCCGGGTTCACCTCCCCGGCACTGCTGTAGCTCACTGCCCCTTCGCGGTTGTTCGACAGCACCGAGTACGATATGTTGTGCTGCACGTCGCGATCTGCAACACGCCGTATCACATTCCAACCGAACAAGGGCTACCATCGCACATCCTGCAAACTATTAAGACATGTGCAAAAGAAAAAAATTCAGCCTCTTATGGTAGAGCAAAAATAATTTTACAATTTTTTAAAATTTTTTTGTCATAATTTTAACTACACAATAAGAATGTACCAATTTCAATTAATTTACGAGTATTCTATGTAATACTGTGAAACCTTGCTGATACGAATGCAGGATATTACAAGAGGTATTTTTTTTTGAATATATAGTGAGTCTGAGGACCAAAATCAAGTTAAAACTATACGGTGTGGATTAGCGCTTTCATGATGATACGTACTTTCCTCAGTATGAGTGATTTACATACCCACTTTTAAAGCAGTTAAAAAAAAAAAAAAAAAGAGTTTTGTCGATGCAGCACAAAAGCTGTGATTCATAAGGAAAACATATAAAGCAGCACTGAATGCAGGTATGACAGAGGGAGGCAGAATGGGTGGACGCCACAGGAGAGAGAAAAGAGGAGAGAAGTGAGAAGGCCACTGCGACAAACTCTACTAGTGCTCTTTCTCTATCTCTCTCTCTCTCTCTCTCTCTCTCTCTCTCTCTTTCTTTCTCTCTCTCTCTTCTTCCCATCACTCCCCTCTCTTTCATTATTATTCCCCATCTAGGAGTACTGGTTGTTACAAGAAAAATCTTCTGTCATTGTCAGTTCCGTAGTTGCAAGGTTCCAAAGTTTTGGCTGAATATAAAAGAATTTTTAACCCTGACATTTTTTAAAATTACAGTAGAGCTTCATTATAAAGAACACGAAGGGACCAAAATTATGGCAGTTTGTTATAATGAAGTTCTTTATACCGAAATCACAATGATTGCCTGTTTTGGGGTTTTGAACATAACTCGATCTTGTTAAAAAACAAAGTAGAAAATCTAATACCAATATGAGTGGTACAAGCATCAATTACTTTAACAGCTATACTTTGGGATCTAGATACATACTACATACATACATACATACATACATACATACATACATACTAGTATGTATATGTACAATACAGAAATACGTAGGTAAGTTTTTTGCCAAAGCAGTAAGCCTACATTTGGAATCAAGACAAGCTGTTTGCAAAAATGCTGTAATAAATCAAAAATATAAAATTTAAAAGTTAGGAATTTTTTTTTACATTTTATTGTCTTCCAAACTGGATCGCTGGGTGAGAATTGTGGATAATGTTGATTTGGAGATACCTAACTTTTTAGCCACATCAGTCTTTTTATTTTCTTTATCTACTGCTTTTAACATTTCAAGTCGTTTCCTAGAAGACATGTTCAGTAGTACGGTTTTTTAAACTATAAAAACAAATGCACCCTACACATGTAAAAATAAGTTATACATCGATGGCTTAGAATGAAAACCTTGTATCTCATAAAATGCAAATTTTACAGGAGAGACAAAAACTGTTTTTTTCGTCCCCATCAATCAATGCTTGTACAATTTTTTTATGTGGTTATTGATAAAATATTTTGGATGCCTGAAGAGGGCGTTTTCATGTAATTGTAAAGTCATTCCTGCTAATTATGACATACAAGGTTTTATATCTTAATCGGCATACTGCACGAGAATGATATAAGTGGGTTTCATTGTTAAATTGAGATAAGTGGTTTTCATACATGGCTTCTATAAAAATATACATGGTTTTCAGTGCACTTAGGAGGAAAATAAAAATGATTTTTAACACACAATACCCATTGCATAATTTGTATTTTCCTATAAAATGTACAAATAATGAAAAGGAACACATTAGCTTACAATAATATTAGACTAACTTCAGATAAAAAAATGTAAAATTTAGTTATTAGTTGAAATGAATAAAATGAAATAAAAAACCATGTAAGTTTAAAATATTTACTTAAGTACAACATAAAGAAATAACAAAAAAACAATTATTGCCAAATGGATGAAACATGGCAGGAAAGTTAACAAAGTGGCAATTAAAATAAACATCACATTCAATAAAATGCATAGTAGGTTTTTTCAAAAATGAGTCATAAAATACCTTTTTAAGGAGAAATCGTTTAAGGAAAGAAAATATAAACAGTAGGTAGGCTAGTTTATAACAATAGTAGACTAGTAAACACTACTTAATTTTAATGCAAGTCATATGAAGGCATGAAGATGACATGTAACATAATTACAATTACCTATTGTACGATACACATAATTATTAAGCCATGACATGTACATTCTTAAGGAATAACTAAACTACTTAAAGGGAAAGTACACATTGTTAGAAGGATGCAAAAACAAAATACTTATTGAGCTAGAATACACACTTAATGAAGAAGACTTAAGAGGAAAATACAAGATATTCTGTACTCATGTACAATTTCTGTGAACAATGCACTAGTATTCCCAGTGACAAACTGAGTGTGTCCAGCTTCAAAAAAATTTCTTTACACAAGTGCACAAAGCCTCTGAACTGCAAACCGCGCTTGAATTTTTCATATAATGTGGCAGTCTGTCATAATACACGTGAACTTCTCTGGGCAACACTCCTTTCATTTCTTGAAGATGTTGGAATTTACTCGCTTCCAGAGGAAGTTTTGTTTTATGCAGTGGCTGTAAAACAATGTCTGTCGGCTGTTTGATCCGTCGAGGCAGGTCTGAGTACTCATCTGAAAAGTCAAGCTTAACTTTTATACTACCATCTTGTGAGTACTCGATACACTTCAGATCTGTTACCACAGGGTCTCCTTTCTTCTTGCCTGGACGAATGGAGGACACAAAATTTAAAGTGCTGTACTTTTTAAAAAAATCATGGTAGAGGTACTGTACATTGTATGGCTTTGGGTGTATACGAGCTGTGCGGCAAACTTCGATGTATCCAGCTGGTGAATATATTTCCCGATTTCGTAGTTTCTTTTCTATGGTGCTGTGTATGGAGTCACACTCCATTTGTGTGTGGCCCTTTTCAAGAAACTTTTGAGTAATTGTGAGACCTGTTTCGTAAGATGCAAGGAGAAGTGCATTAGATAAGGTACAGTTCCTATTTTGATAGGTGCATCCATCACTGTAGAAAATGACACCATCATAAATACTTTTGTCTACTTCAGTGGAAATGAAATGACTGATAATACTAGAAAATTCATCAGCGGTAAGTCCTCCCTCTGTCTCGTCCCAAAGATAACAGAAGGCATTACCTGTTTTTAGGTTATAAACTGTAAAATTGTGGATTTTCAATTTTGATCGGTAATACAGAGCTGATGCTTTTAAAGCAAGGCATAAAAGTACTGCCTGTACATCCATAGTGAACACAGCTGTAGTGTTGTTGCTTGTTTTGTCTGTCTCTTTTTCTTGTCGTGCTTTGGTTTTCTTGACTACATGAGCATCATATTCTTCTTGAGCCAAATTTCCTTTGTTAAACGAGCAGCAAACGTCGCACTGATCTTTTTTAGGTGAAAATAAACCAAGATTTAATTACTCAAAAACAGAGTAAAATGTAAAAATACTTCCACACAAACTCTCTTTCCCTTCTGACTTGCAATACGACTGATATTGTCTGAAAAGTTCAGCCTTAGACTGCCACTTCGGCTCAAGGTACAATTTTTTTGTATCTTTCCTACAATAATGTGACTCTAATTTTGGGAGGCGGCTAAAGAATTCACGAACAATATTTTTATGACTACTATCATATTTGTCTTTCTTCTGTCTGTTTTCACCTGTTTTTGACTTAGTTAGACCTCCTTCACAGTTTCCTTCTCCTGCATCATCTTCTGATTCTTCTTGTCTGTCGACTTCCTGACATTCCTGACCTTCAGGCGAATCTACGACCCAGTTTGAAACCATCCACTCTCCTAAAGACAGCGTGTTCAAAAACATTGTTTTGCATACTCTCAATCTGTCTTCATTTTGACCAATCCGTAAGTGCTAATATAAAGATCCCTTACGGCGAAATTCCAAAGAATTCACTCTTCTTTGAGCAACAGTTCTGTGGTTGACAAGCTGTTTCACTAATATGCGTCTCTCTCCCCAATTCAAACTCCAAAAATCTTGAAAAAGTTTTTTTCTATTTTCTTCTGTTAATCTAGTGCATTGGAACACTGATATTTTATTTGTAGAACAGCACAAACACCGTGGTTTCAGTTCTCTTTTAGCCCGACTTACATTGAAAACACTTTTTCCTGCATCATTCTTTCTCCTCCCACAGTATGCCTGTCCCATCATTCTTTTAAACTTATTCTTCTCTGCTGCCCATGCATGCTTCTTTCTTTTCGCATTACGTTTATTTTTCCCTGGTATTACTTTACTGCTGTTTGGTCCATGAACATTTTCATTATTGTTTTGTTCAGAATGTGTCTGAGCACCATTGTCATTTGGTCTAGTGTCTTGCATAATATTGTCTATAGAATCAGATTGTAGATACTTATTTTCTATTTCATCATGTGTGATTTCTTTTATATTTGTCTTTTCACTGCATACTTCTTCCTGCTCATTTGCTACATTGTTAATGAAAGGTAATTCCATACCTACCACATTCTGCAATACTTTCCTCTACTAAAGGCAAATGTACTTCTAAATCAATAATGTCTTCCATCGACAATTCTTCAGACATCACATTTATATCAGAACAATCATTATATTGCATATTCTCATCTGACAATAAAAAATTATTTTCTTCTGCCAAGAACATCTGTCGGTCTAAAATTCCATCATCGCATGATGTATCTTGGTTTATTTTAGGTGAGTTCTTTTCTGATGACTTTGAAATTGGCTGTAAAATATATTCTTCACCACAAGGAACCACAATGAATTCTGTCATTTGGAAACTTGCAGGATTGGTTGATCCTTCCATTGGATTTGAAGCATAATTATGTTCAGATGTTTCATGTTCTGAGCATAATATGTGTTCAACATGGATCTCTGGAACATACAAAAAATCACTGCCTTAATAATTTTAAAAGTAGGCCTACTTACTACTTACCTACATTAATAATGTTTCATCTTGCATTATTCTTGTAAAGTGTAAGAGTTTCAGGTAAGAACATCAAACTGATTATTGTCTACCTGTATTTGAACAGCTGCCATCACGGGACACAGTGCCAGGAATTAATTCGTGTCCTGTTAACTTTCCTATTTTTTCTGTGGATCCAATTGCTTCCGAGTTGTGTTCATCAGTACTGTCAGCATTTCCTTTAACTTCTGAAAGAGACGATAATAATAATCAGATTGTAACATTAAAACTTATTAGTAAATAATGTAATTAATTTTATTCTGTCAGAATAAGGTGATACTTTTTGAGTGTTCTGTGAAATGTAAATTTTTCATTGTTCGTATCAAAAAGAATCTTCATCTACAATCATTATCAATGTATACATACACCAGCATTATTCTGAATTGGCCAATTTCGGTTACATTTTAGCCTGTCAGACTCTTGTGAAGACTAACATTAACACATTATTGTGGTTATCAGTTGTATGCATTGCAATAAATTATTAAACTGGGTAGTGTTTTAGTTCTGTGATCTGTTTTCTTTGATGATCACTAGTACATAAGCACGATCAAAACAATTATAATTAAATCGTCAAAAAAGTTCCACCTTATATCCTGATTGATAATTAATGTTAATAAAAAAAGAATAACAGCATTATTTGAAGAGCTACAAATCTCTTTATTTTGAACATTGTTGTCTTCTTGCATTTGGATAGCCAACTGGACCAGCAACTTACTTCTAGAGTTCATGTCCTGCAATAAAAAGATTTTATATTGCTTTCAGCCATTTATTTCCATAACTTAACTAATAATTTCTTAATTTAACTGAAAAAAACCTTAAGAAACTTGAAAGAAAAACGCGGATATCATTCTTGTTTCTATTCAGTTAAAAGTGAAAACCTCGTATATGTGATGTACGATGTTTTCATAAATACTGCAGTGACAATATAAAATGTACTAGGTTTTCAATGATAAAACTGCTTTTATATTATGCACAATTAGGTAGAAATATTATCACAATACAAGAAATAACTTACTGGCTTACCTAAGAGTAGTTGACTGAACAGTAAAACTGCTGATAAATTGATGAACAACTTCAAAAACATAAGAATACAGACCAAACAAACTTGCCGAACATACGTGGTTTTCTCTCTACAATATGGAGTGCTACTGATATACGTGGTTCTTTTTTTCCCCGATAGAAAGCAGTAGGATGCACATATTTTTTTTTCCAGCCCAACATTCTGTGAGATACGAGGTTTTCTACCCAATAAAATTAAAAACGCATTTTCGTCAAAAATTGAGATACAAGGTTTTCATTCTAAGCCATCGACATGTAGTATAGCCACGTTTCTGGGAAGCCTACAACTCACGTAGTTTCGGTTCCCTGCAAGAATTTGCGAAGATTTCCGAAGTTTTGCGTTTTGGTATTAACGCCCCTTCAGCCGCTAAATCAGAATATCAAGCATGTTGTGACTAACCTAACACAACCCTTCGATTTTTATAATTTCAATTTTTGAGAGAAATCCGAAGTTGCACGAACGTGCTAGGGAACCGAAACTATGTGAGTTGTAGGCTACCGCACGTTTCTCAAACAATAAACAAGAAAACGACCAGAGATGTGTGTGTAGCAATACTTTATGATGTAGCACTTCGCATCGGTTAAACACGTAGTGCGAGCATAGAACAGAGAGTAATGTCAGCGAACACCACAATGCAGCGCTTTAGTCGCTACACTAGTTTTGTGCATTAATTTCAACACTAGTCCATTGCAGTCATCTATGGCGCGTATCAAAATAAATAAGATGGCAGTTTGTGGGTGAATGGCGACGATTTTATCCGTTTGTCGTTTACCGTGCCGGGCAGAAAAGTGTTCGTTCAAATGAATATTTATAGAATATTTAAAAAATTTGAACGAGAAAATTCGTACTAGTGAAATTTTTTTACGTTATGTTATATGGACGTCTGACGGGACCAAAGGCATAGTTCGTAGTAATGAATTGTTCGCTCTAATGAAATTCGTTAAAACGGTGTTTTACTGTATTTACATTGTTTTTGAACAAGTTAATACAAAATGCAAATACGTATTCTGTGTCTCCACAGGGCAGAATAACTGTAATTTTAAAGGATCCATAAATAATGTGAAACTCACTGAAGCCAATGGCGGAAATGGGCAGCGTAACTATTTCCGCTATGAAGCCGTGCACGCTGCTGGCCCCGTTCGCAAACAGCCGTACGCTCATGCTTGGCAAGTTTGTGCGGAAGAACTTCTTCTCAACGGAGTTCCCGACTTCGATGGAACCGATGACGCGGGCCGTGACGTTGTAGATATCGCCGTCATAGATGGTGATGCTGTCCGGACGACCAGGCTTGCCAGTCGAGTTGAACAGGTTGAACTGCAGCAGCCTATAACAAAACAGGTTTAAGAGAAAATATCCATTACCCTTAAAACTAATTTAATAACTACGCAGTAAACAGTTTTCAGGGAACTAAGTATAAATAAATAAAAATAAAACATATTCAATAATGAAAATTTATGGAAAGGATAATTAAATTAAATTTATAGTCAAAATAAAATACAATTTTTTTGGTGCGAATCAATATTCAAACTAGTGAAATAAATAATGAAAAGACATAATAATGACAATGTAAATAATCATATGATTACAATATAACTGTATGAATGTATAAAAGAACCAGGATAATTATTTATTAATTTTTGCTTCTGCCACTGTCTAATTAGATAAATAATCTTCAATGTTTAAAAAAAATTTAAGTAGGGTGTTCAAATTACTACGAAAAAAAGAATTGCATTTGAAATTAAAACTAGTAATATGCAAGATAGTGTTAATGTTATGTTGGATACAATGTAAAGGAACTCAAGACGAGCGAACACGTAACAGAGAACTAACAAAATGCGGAGGTGCAGGACCGACCTGAAGCCGAACGGCTTGGAGTTGTAGGTGCTCTTGAATATCTTGACGCAGTTGACGGGGTTGCTGTCGTACTTGAAGTAGAGCAGCACGCGCTCCTCCACGGTGACCACCTTGGCGGGGTCGCACGCGTCCATCATGCTGAACACGTGGTAGGGCAGCATCAGGCCTCGCAGGGGGGCGAAGGAGCTCTCCCCCGCCTCCCGGCCCTCGCCCGTCAGCAGCACGGCCAGCACGCCCACGCCCAGGGAGTGCTCCACCCTGCAGGGCCACCAACACTAGTCCATCATGCCGTGTAAACTCCTGGCACTCGCTCGACAGTAGCACAGCGCGCTGAATCCTGCCGCGTGACTGTCACGAACTAAGGTTTCAAACCTCGTCTCCAACTGGGTCACACAGATGATGAGAGGTGACGAGATGAACAATGAAAGATTGATGGAATGAAAAAAAAATTGGAAAACCCACTGGCTCAAGGCAATGTGCACCATCAGACCTGCCAACATTCAAATTTTAAAAATCATGAGGTCCTCGATAAGAATTTTCAGGCCCATAATTACAGGTTAGATATAAAATAAAACAACACATGAGAATCTTTAAATTTAGGTGACACACCTGCACACATGTTACATGGTCTCTACTTCGAAATTAATTTCAACAAATTACAGGTTGCAGATTAAATTTGGTCGAACACAATTTTAGCGCTGTCGTGTAGTGATCATGCAGGGCCGCAACTAAAAGAGATGTAAAATAACATTCTGCTCGCGTAACACTATTATCACTGTTCACAGCAAAATTCATTTTTTTTAATTGGAAGCAATACACTTCACGTGTTAGTTGTGTTTTCTTTTGTAGCGACATGTTTCACAATGTCTCCTCTTCCACTATGCGAGAAAGAAAAAATCAGCACGGCACACGCTACAAAATGCAAAATTGCTTCCTTTACGTGACTCGAGTATTGATGGAAACTCGTTACTGTAAGCTTTCGTAAAACTTGTTTTGTAACTTTTACAAACAAAATCTTAGGGCCCCGAAAAATTGTGAGGAAACACTATTTTGGCGTGAGGGCGTGAGATGGACCTTAAAATCGTGAGCCTCACACCAAAATCGTTAGAGTTGGCAGGTCTGCACTGTGTTTCCCACTTGTAAACCTAAGTGGCAGCCTGCCGGGAATCGAACCTGAAACACCATGGTGTAAGGTGTGTAGTAGACCTGTGTGAATATGATTAGTTTAAATCATCTTTCTAATTTCTTGTTGAATTTCGATTTTCTGGAATACAAGTTACAAATCATACATAAACTTTAACGTACCACTAAAATGTTAAGGAAACGGCAGTTATTTTTACAAAGGCTTCTAGCTGATATTGAGTACGTTCTACACCGTAAGGTGTGTATTGTGTAAAATGTGCCTGGGTGAATACGAATAGTTTATTATTGGTATTTGTTTCGACCTCGAATACTATCACTTCCAAATAATGAATATTCATTTCTTACAAATATGTATATGATATAGCATACCTCGTGAGTTTGTCGTATACCGACGTTCACTGTTGAGGTTAAGTCATTTGTATGATATAAATATCTTTTTTTGATGTTTTAATGGGACTTCATAATCAAAAAGAGATAATAAGAAATGTATTAAACACGTAACACGTATTCAAAGTTTTATCACTACTGTCTCACTAAATAGTAATGGGAAAATAAAATGAACAATTCAAAACACAATTCACGTAAGGCTGTTCCAAACACCGTTTGCCCAATCATCTGCTTGCTTTTTTATTTATCCGGTGTCGCTGTTCCAAGCTGACGTCAGTGCCCGTAGGCTTTAAAACTTCGCCTGTTTGTCTTATCAATCCAAACATTATGCCGGAAAGGAAAATAAACGCTGTAGTTTTGCGTATTTTTACAGTAAATTTTTGAGTTTAACATTATAAGGTGAGCGTGCGTAAGCTTTAGTTTGCTTTAGTGCATTTATGACTAATGTTCAGTGGCGGCCATGTTGCTTTGTTTGTTTACCAGTGACGAGACAAGTCTTTTAGCCAGTATTTAAATTTCGCGTATAAACACTGCGATTTCGCATTTTAATACATACTAAATTTCGCGTAAGAACACTGTGTTATGGCAATTTCGCGTAAAAAAAGGATTTTACGGTGATTTCGCGTTTATCGTCGTTTAATCGCGATCGCGAAAAGAACAGGCCCCTATGCATGACTTATTAAATGGTTTGGTGTGCTTTTTTTAATCTTTTTTAACAAACGTACTTTTCATGAATACGTTTATTTTTTAAGAATAACTTTACTTAATTTGTTTTCTGCAGAAAAGATTAAAACACGTAAGTAACGTAAATGTTATTAAAAAACGTCAAGCAACAGTTCTGAAGCAAAAAATATGTCAGCGCTTTTGTGTTACGTAGAGATTTTTTTTGTCTTCAGAAAGCTGTAATCGGCAAAAAGGATCAGCATGCATGAAGCCGATCATGCAAATGTCAAAATGACCAAAATCGGCCGATCTTAATAATCGGCAATCGGCATCGGCTCACCCCTAGTCTTTCCTTTATTTACACTTTCCCGCTTTTTAAACTTTTTTACTTTGACCCCATGAAAAGTGGAAATAAGTTTTACTGTAAATAATGTGCATACCCATGTTCCACTTTATAAAATAACCAACTAAAACTGTCAAACGTTCAAACACACTAATGATTGCCAGTCTGTACATTTACAAAATACAGTACCTAATTAGTATGATTTTATGTTAGTGCTACAGACATATAATATTTAATTTTTTTTTTTTAAATTTTTGAGAATCTGGTTGTGCTTCTTCAATATAGTCTCACTTTAATTTTAGTTACTTGATTTAAACTGTGAATTATGCGACAAGTTTTTCAAAGGTGGTATGTTAAATTTTTTTTAATGATCTATGTTATTTTAATAAATATTCTCAAATTCGATTAAAAAAAAATTTGAAACTCGTGAATTTTTTTTGAAATTCGATTTGAACTGAAAAATCACAATTCGCAGATGTCTAATTCACACAGGCATAGTAACATGTTCACTTAACCATAATTGCCCATGGCATGAAGAATAATACAGATAGCTAACCAAGGTGATCAATGCAAGTCTTCTTCAACATTTATTAAAGAGTTAGGATGTCCTTGCTGTAGTTTTCTTATACAAAGAAGAATATATACCCATTAATAGCAGATACATGACTTTCATCACATGAAGTTTTACCAAACGGTGAATAAATACTGATGTACTGAAACAATATTCACAGTTGGGTTTTGAATGAATTTAGAATCGAACGAGGAAAAATTGATAAAGATATAAAACTTATGTAAGTAGAAATATACGAATATTTTGCATGAACTCCTCCTAGTATGTATTTTATAAATGTAAATTTAAAATTTAACCTATTTAAATGTAATTATATATATTTTTTTACTTTCCTGTTAAATAAGGAACTTATTTTTTATTTTTTTAAAACATGCTAAATTAGCAAAAATATCCCATGAACAGTTGTCATGTATTACGAAACCAAATAAAGTGACAATTGTTTTTTTAAAAGAATCAGGCTAGAATGTTAGGTACAAAACACAGAACATATGAAATCAAGTGGTGGAAATTGTGTTCATGGACAATAAATGAGAGAATACTTGAGACACGGTTCTGCGTACTGCAAGTCTGAGCGACTATCCAAGAAAACTATGTGTTGTGTGTGTGTTGTGAGTGTTGTGTGTGTGTTGTGTGTGTGTTGTGTGTGTTGTGTGTGTGTTGCATATGTTGCGTGTGTTGCGTGTGTTGTGTGTGTTGGGTGTGTGTCATGTGTGTTGTGTGTGTTGTGTGTGTATTGTGTGTGTTGCGTGTGTTGTGTGTGTGTCGTGAGTGTTGTGTGTGTTGTGTGTGTTGAGTGTGTTGTGTGTGTTGTGTGCGTGCGTGTGTTGTGCGTGTGTTGTGTGTGTGTTGTGTGCGTGTGTTGTGTGTATGTTGCGTGTGTTGTGTGTGTGTCGTGAGTGTTGTGTGTGTTGTGGGTGTGTTGTGTGTGTTGAGTGTGTTGTGTGTGTTGTGTGCGTGCATGTGTGTGCGTGTGTTGTGCGTGTGTTGTGTGCGTGTGTTGCATTTGTGTGTGTGCGTGCGTGCCGACCTGTTGAAGAGCAGGCGGGCGTGGTCCACGGGGGACACCAGCGCGATGCCGTGCGACGCGCAACGGCTCACGTTGACGCTGGACACGGCCGGGGACTGGGACACGCCGAGGATGGCCGGGGACTTCTCGTTGTGCAGCACACCGGCCCCTGTCAGGTTCAGCCACTCCAGCACGGAGTCGGCGCGGCCGGTGGTCTGGTGCGTCACAGTGTCGTGCACGCGGCTCTCGTACAGGCTCTGCTCGAACTGCCCGTGGGCGAACCTGCAGGGACGACACGACTGGTGGATTGCGATCACACACCGCACGACACCTACATGCACGATGAGACACCACAAGGAAAGTTCCTGATCTGAAATGTACGTAGGTCAGATCATTTTTCGACAGAAGGGACCAGGATTCTGTGAACTTAACAGTTTATTTCAGCAAATTATTCGTACATTTAAGAAAATGTAGGCAATGAAACACGCACATTTGTTCGTCAGTGACTTTTTGATAACAGAAACCATTACTGCACGGGGTGGAAATAACAAGGTTAGAAAAACATTACTTTTTTACATTAGATATACTATCAAATCCATTATAATTTATTGTAAAATGCTTAAATTTTATCTAAAACCTAAGGATGAAATAATTTTTGATGAAACAAACTATTACCATAAAAACAGGTGTTGAACTTAAAAAAAAAAATACTTTCTTTATCAAATTCGTCACAATTTATAAATAAACATTTTAATGTTACCTTAAACTTTATTCAAAAAAATTTATACAATCACATATTAGTGCAAGGGATAAAAATAGTGTTTGAAGTTCAAAAGTAGGCATAATATGATATTCATTCATGCTGGATGCATTATGTTAGAATATTCAAAATATTTTCGCTGCATGGAATATGAGAAAAAGTTAAATATATCTTTTTGAATACTGGTGAACATGTAGGTTGTTATGAAGGTTACATTAAGTTCTTAAAATGTTCCAAGAGTTTATAGAAGTTTCCAGAAAGAATAGGTACTTAAAAATCTACCTACGCCTGTAGGCTGTGCCGAAATGGATTTTATTTGTATAAAAAATTGTTTCAGACAAAAGTTTAAATAATATTTATTAGGTTTACAAACAATTTGATTTGATTCATGTCTACTAAGGGCATAATTAAGTTTTATCCATCTATCTCTGTTTTTTCCACCATTTACAGTAATGGTTGGTTGTATAATAAATTATTTCAATTGAAAGTTGTAAATAATATTTTAGGGTCTATAAATAATAACAGATTTAGTAGTGTACATGGTACAGGAATTATTATAAGTATTTTTATATTCATACCACAGTTTTTTTTCAACCCCTTTCAGCAATGGTTTGTCTTATCAAAAACGGTTTCAGACAAAAGTTTAAGATAAAAATTATAAGATTTGAATGGATTCAATGGTTAGCCTTCTAAGGAAGTTATGAATTGTTTATTTCCACCCCTTGCAGTAATGGTTGGTCATATCAAATATTTATTTAGAGAAATGTTTTTGATATTACTCCAAGTTATAATACGTTCAAACGGATTACATGTTTGCCATATTATGAGAGTTATGGCAATTTTTCTGTTTTTCATAAAACCTTCCCCATTACTGCCACTTTGGTCAGATGTTGCCCATTAAGGAACTCGACAGAGGTTTTCCACTGCTGTATTATATGTATCAGTTTGGAAGTGATTTGTGCACATTTACAGCAGTTATCGTGTTGATGGTTTTGGGGTCTAATGACCTTGAAACCAAAAACTTTATAAAAATTTTCTGGAAGGCACAGCATGGTAACACTAAAATAAGCAGTCTTTATTCAAAATCTACCTACAAGTTAAGGTGTGAGTTTACTTCTTTCAGTTATGCTCCGTGCAGACAGGCAAACAGATACACTGAAATCACTCAACTTAATCATAACACAGCTTAATGTTTCAAAACACATTGATGAGTAATTACATATATGACTACCGAATGACTTAGCTGTCCGAACAGGGCTTCTGTGCAATATATAATCAATATCTTTTTTTTGTAACTAATTCTAGCTAAATAAAAACACAATCAAAAAATTTAAAATATAGTAAAAAATAACTTAAAATCATCACTAGAATAGTTTATGTCTAATCATTTTGGCTATAGAAGCAAAGTTTCTCCAAGCCAAAAAGAATTTATAACTTTTGTTTTTTGAAAAGTGAAAATTTTGCACCCACTTAGCTTTATTTTAATCACTAATCCTGTTCGCATGTTTAAGAGGTATGAAACTCAAAACAACAATAAACCAACGATCCTCACCAGTGAACAACAACTTCTGGTGTCAATACCTGTAAAAGTTTATCTTTACTTAAAAAAATTGGTTGTCTGTAAAGTCGGTTTATGGACGATAGTTTAACGTGACAACGCAATAAGAAAACATTGATGAAATGATTGCAAACTTTTATGAATAAAGGTGAATCATTTTTATTGAATCATCACTATTTTTGTAGGGATACAAAGAAGGAGTGAAATGAAATCTGCAATTTAACTGATAAATTTACTTTTATTTGCACTTATTAATTCAAATATGTTTATTACTTTAACGGCGAGATTATTTCAACTATAACTTTTATACATGTTTGCTATTTAACTTCTTCCAATCTGTGTTATTCTGTTAAGGATAGGACGATGATAGGAAAAGTAGGAAACGAATGGGAGTGTTTCAAGTTTAATGTGCATCGAAAAAGTCAAATCGATGGTTGTTCCAATCGAGTGGAAGAGAGATAGATGTGGGGCAAGCGTACAATGAGAGTAACGGGACACAGCGTAACGGGACAATGTGCATTACGGGACACTTTTTTTGTGCGTGCAGCCGACGTTTATCGATTTATTAGACGTTGTCACATCAAAAAATGTTTTAGAAATTTTCAGTTAAATGTTTAAAAACAATTTTAAAAATTGAATTTAAATGCAGCTGTACATAATCATGCATAAAGTAATTTTTTTTTTGATTCCTCTGACCAAAGCTAGGTCCTCCAGATATTGACATAAGGTAAATGAAGAACTGAATTGGAAAGCCAATTCGGTATACGTCACCTGATGCCACCCCAAAATTGGAACGGGTGGTCGACGTTCGTTTCCCCGCAGTGTATGAACACAAAGTCACCGTTCCATGGACACTCTTCCCTGTGCCCGTAACGCTGGCCGTTCAGACGTACTTTGCAGTCTTCGAACTTTGTTTCATCACCTAAAAAAAAAAGAAAAGAAAAAAAAAAAAGTCAAAATTAGGCCCATTCAAAATAATATAAACAGACACGTGACTTATACCAGGTAGAAGTCATCACCTTACAACGGGATAACTGTATGTACACCTATCATTCAGCCAAATTTGTTTTTTGATTATTCATTTTACTGATGTCATTTCACTTGTGTGAAAAGCTAACTCTGTATTGTTAATTATTTTATCAAACAACCATTTTAACACCAATTTTTTTTTTTGGGAAAAATGTGTGTAGGGAAATTATGTTTTTAATTCCTGCCCCAATGAACGATTTTAAATGGGACGGAGCCAAGCAGTTCAAGTGACGGTCGGTTGAAGCGCCACTGTCAACTGTGGGACACACATTGTAAACAAACAGTACTGATAATGGAATAAGCTATGTTGAACGAGTTGTCGTGAACAAAATCAACTATCGAAGCTGGTTCGGGATTTAGCTTTGTCGAGGCCCCGGGAAGCAAGAGGCTTAAAAAAAGAGTAAAGTTTTCATGTTTCTACGTATTATAACAATGTAAGGATAGTGGTACGTGGTAAGAACGTGTTTGTGAAAGCCTATAACTATCCACGGCAAAGAAAACTAAAAGGCCAGATTTATTTATTTTCATGGAGAGGAAAAACCTAACAGTTTCTCTCACAGACACTATGTGTTAAAGCAGGGCACATAGTTTTGATTTACATTTTTTTTGAAAACATTTTGCAGTGTTTATGTGTTGATTATATAGACACTGTTAGCTGATAACTAAAATAATAGTTTACTGCAAAATAAATTGCCAATATGTACTCAGAAAACCTTCTACTATGAAGTTATACTCTAAAATAAAATATTGTATTTTATTCTACCTCTGATTTTGTTCACTGAGAAGTGCATGTTAATATAAAATATAAATTTGTTCACCCCCTGTCCATTATGAATTTGCAGACTGTTGCATAATTTGAAAAGGTAGGTAATTCAGGAGTATCATGTCCTTTTTCAAGAGGGGGAAAAAATAATTTAGTTCTACTATGATATACTGCAATAAAATTGTATTTAATCATTGAATTTAAAACAGGGTAAATAATACTTTTTAAAACATCAACAAAATTAGACTATCGAACAGTTAGTGGGGTAATGGTCAGTTAGCCAGTTAGTAGGGTATCCGTTGGTTAGTGGGATATAGGCTGATTAGTGCAGTATAGCATGATTGGTGTGATCTCAAAAGTTAAATGGACAGAGAGCACA
Organism: Bacillus rossius redtenbacheri; assembly: GCF_032445375.1. NCBI lineage: Eukaryota > Metazoa > Arthropoda > Insecta > Phasmatodea > Bacillidae > Bacillus > Bacillus rossius. The sequence continues at coordinate 41,368,285 of NC_086340.1, read as the reverse complement.
GAGAATTCTGACTATCCTTCCATGGAATTCTCTGTGCTGTGATGTCTATGTATGCTTTAACTTCTGACATCAGCTGTGTGTTTACGTATTCATCTTTTTTGTTTATTCTTGAGGTGTCACTATGATATAAAGTGTAAACCACCAATTGGTTGTCTCAAAAAAGGTTTTTAATAACAAATGGCAGACATTGCAGAAATTCAGATTTAAATTATTTTCTATTTTCATTGAATCGCAGGCATGACATTACTGAAATGAGAATCACAATTTAAAAAAAAAAAGTTAGACTGGTGCATTGGCAATACTTTTATTTTTCATTTATTTTTATTACTTTGTTTTTCAAATTGATCTGTGATATCTTAGAAATAAGTTCACAGAGCAATTTTTTTCAAATGTGCATTAAATTTGGTACAAAAATATTTCTTTCAAATCTATTATAATAATACTTATTGTCTCATTGATGGCTGACTTATGTGTGGTGCATTTGAAATATCCAGATTTTTGTTTCTTGTTTGTGTAAACACAGCGTGTTCATAATAACAAAATATTTTGCTCGTGTGTCGCATCCTTTGCATCGCACTTCTCATGCTATTTCCATTCCAGCATTACCTCATGAGATTCACAACCATTTTGAAACACTGCACACAAAAGCTGTTCTACCAATGCAAAACTCACTGATATGGGATTTGAAATTTGGCAAAAATTCACAGTTGAAGTTCTAATCAAATCATTATAAACTGTAATTTATGATAGTTATGATAGTGATGTGAGTATGGAACCTAATTAAAATGATTGGTGGGAATTAGAAGTGGACAGGAATGGCATTTTTACTTTGGGATGAGATTCGGTCGGGAAAGATCTTGGATTTTCGGGATTGGGATTGGGAGCAACAGCATTGAAATAATGTAATCTAACTTGGTGTACAGAAAAAAATATTTAGCACTAATATGTCTTTCAAAAACATCTCATCCATTCCATAAACCATTCAAATGATTTTCAGTTCACAAAAAAATTATAGATACATGAGGACAAATAATAAGTAACACATAATGGAAATACAAACAAACTAATAGAATGAGGCACAGAGTTAAGTAATTCTTATTCAAATTTACTAATACATTAAATTTGATTACACACATATTTTAGTCAACCACCGTTGTCGTAACTTTACTTCAATTAAAGAATAATGAAGTCAATACAATACTTCCATAGACAACACAACCACACAAGTCATATCAAACTTCAACACCTCCCTTCAATTATGCAATACCTAACTTATCTCTAAAGTTAGTGAATTGCATAATTGGTACACTCTTAGTAAAAATGTCAGCAACTTTTAATTGTGTAGGTACATATTCTAGTTTTACAATATTCTTACTAGGGATGGGAAATTTTCAAAATTTTCGATTCGATACCGATTATCGAGTCTTGTTGCGATCATCGATTCTTATCGATTATCGATTCCAATCAATTAGGTTAAGTTATAGATTCTCATTTTCGGGATTGAAGTATAAGTTACAATGGAATCAGTAAACATACTTATTGAATACACTAAAAAAGCATTTTTCAAAATAATAAATAAATACTATTAAATTTAACACATAAAACAAAACTTTACATTACTTGAAATAAAGAAATTGAAATTACTATTCTGTAATGTGTAATGTGTAGGGCAAGCATTATTTTTTATGTGGATTATGTTTAATCCAGTTGAATATGTAATTTTGAAAAGAGAATACGTAATTTAGTAATAGGTCAGTAGTACTAATAAAAAGTGAATTGTCGTAAAGTCATCAAAATACTAACAATTTCATTGGAATACAATTTAATAAATAGTATATTAATTACTAAATGTACAATCATTAACATTTATCAATCAAACTTTAAATAGCCACAAAAAGTTGTGATTATTAAAAATATTGTAAAAAACCAGAAACTACCAAATTCAATCTTTATACCTTTGAAATAAATGACAACATAGTGAAATATCATAAAAACAACACTTTTGACAAAATAAAATTGAAAGTTCTTAAAATAATAAATGAAAACTGGCAAAGCATCTTATTAGATCACAAAGTCTTATTAGATCCTAAATTCTTATTAGATCACAAATTCTTATTTAAAAAAACCAACATTTTGACTCGTTCAGGATCTAAACGGTTCCGTTTCTGATCAACAATCAGTCCTGCAGTGCTGAATAATCGCTCGGAATGTACAGTTGAAGGTGGAATGCAAAGAAATTTCTTTGACAGTTTTTTTAAACATGGGTACTTGGTATTTTCTTTCCAATACTGGAAAACGTTGGTACTTGAATTTTGAATAGGTTCTTCCAAGTAAACATTAATCTCATCTTCAACTGATGCGATGTGGCTTACACTTGGGGCAGTCTTCATTATGTTTGAGTAAAATGTCCACATACCATGGCTTTCCATTGCTTGGCTGGATGTTTGCGGCACAGACTGAGAGAAAAGCAACAAAATTTTCAAAATTAAAAATTAAAAATGAACAAACAAATGTGTCAACATAAAACAGCAGAAGTAGACAAATAAGAATACACTTAATGAATTACAAGGAAATTAGCACCTAACTTACCTCAGTTTCAGGTTGTTTCAAACAGATAGTTTTTCTTGCTTCTTCAATCAAAAAAACTTTCGCTTTTGTGACATTACCGTCCTGCACAAAAACATGGTGTTTAAATCGTGGGTCCAGTAATGTTGCAACTGCGTACAACATATTCTCTTCAACATCAGAATACTTCAAAGTTATGGCAGCAAGCATATCATTTTTGATGCCCTGTACACCTGATCCAGTAGGTGCTGGTTTCCTTAGCTCTTCAGTAGAACTGTTGATTATAGGTATGACTTCTGAGGCTGTCACACACTGAGTACTTACAGCCAATGTTGCATGGTTGAAAATACTTAAAAGGTTTACTACATTTGTCATCAGGTTCCATTCTGCTGATGAAAAAGTCACAGGTAACTGCAGAGTTGCTGATGCTAAAGAAACAGACTGTTTTTGCTCAAGTAAGCGCTGTAGCATATGGAGAGATGAATTCCAACGCGTTGGTTCATCCTGGATAAGTTTATGTTTTTTCATTTTCAGCGTGGCTTGAGCCTTCTTTAACTCTTTTGTCGCCTTACAAGAATGTTTGAAATGGCCAACTATGCGACGACCGTTAGCAATCAGATTATTTACATTCTTGTTGTTCAGTAGCCCTTCCTTTACAACAAGCTGCAGGGTATGTGCTAGGCATGGCAGATGTTCATATTCGGATGATTCTAGGCCAGCAGTTATGTTCCTGGCATTGTCTCTTACAATGGCAACAACTTTAGATTGCAGCTTCCATTCTTCAAGTGTTTCTGTGATAAAATTGCACAAATTGTTCCCTGTGTGAGATAATTCAGGAAAGGGAATAACCCCAATGTTGAGGTGTTGCAAGACAAAATTGGAATCAACAAAATGCACAGTTAGACCAAGATAATCGTCATTGGCTGTTGAAGTCCACATATCTGTTGTAAGACTCACATGTTCAGCTTCGTCCAACTTTTTGTTCACATTTTCCCTACATTCTTGGTACATGTGTGGTACAACAGTATTTGAAAAATGTTTTCTGCTGGGCAAAACATACCTAGGCTCAAGGAATTTGACAAATTCTGTGAATCCTCTGTCTTCAACCATGCTAAAAGGACGATTGTCTAAGCACATCATTCTACCTATGTGCTGAGTTATTGATTTTGCACGAGGATCAGTGGACTTGAATTGTGCAGTTTTATCAATAAATGATTGTAATGTAGGCTGGTATTGACTTTTAGGAGTTAGCCTATACTGGTTTGGTGTTCTTGATGAAATATTCGTTTGGCCAACTTTCTCAGCATGCCTCGGGGACACTGAACCGCTGCCTCTCGATGAATCAGTAGCAGTAGGCCTAACATCTGAATTTGATGACAATGGCAAGGTTGTCTCTGAAGAACAATTTTGTGCTGAACTATCATCTATTTCATTTTCTTCAATCTCGCTCAATTCCGATGAATGTAGCCTTTGTTTCTTCGTCTCATGAACGTAACTCCCATGCTTGTTTTCGAGATGTTTTTTCATGTTTGTTGTAGTTTTAGATTTACCGCCACGTGAGATTGTACATTTACAGATTTGACATATTGCGTAGCCAGAATTTTGTCGGTCGATGACAAAGTATTTCCACACTTCACTAGACATCACGTAAATAAAAATGTTATTTTACTATTCGTATTGCGCTAACATTACCCAACATTCAAACAAAGAAGCATCACTGGAAACAAAAGCATGTAAGAAAATTTCTACAGTTGCCGTACTGGTAACTTACTGGAATGAAAACGTGTTTCAAAAACGTCCATTGAAATTTTATGTTTAAGTTGCGTAATTAACTGGTGATTTAATGTTTACTGTTATTAAATAAATTACGGAAAATACGTAACTCGTAAAATGTTACGGGCTATGGCCACATTATTCTTGCATTTTATCGTTAAGTAATTGAGAATAAGATCTGTACCGGAAGTTGGCAAACCTGTGAAAGTTCATGTATAGACAAATGCTGGTTAACAAAAAAAATCATTGACGAAAATAAATATGCAACAACGCAAGTGAATAAATATACTAGAAACGTAGAAAACGTGGCACACTTCTCAGTAGAATCTTGAAATTTTGTGCACATGGCTACCAATGTGGGTGTATTCAGCAAGTAAAAGTTGGGCTACAATTTCTTTATACGATAACACTGCGTTAATAAATAAATAACCCTAAATGCACAGTACGAAATCGCCAACCTCCGTTCCCGCTTACGGGATTGTGGCAACTGAGCTGTGGTAAGCTATGTTATATTTCATTTATTATTTATTATATCGTTTATGGTTATTTATTTAGTTGTAAAACTGACTAAAATTACTGCAACGACAGCGATGAACCGCTGCTAGGCAGCACTTTACGTCTACATCCTGCAGAATTTTAATAATCGGTGATTTTCGCCGATCCTCGATTATCGATTATGTATCAAAAAATCGGGGTATCGAAGAATCGACGGATCGACTTTCCCATCCCTAATTCTTACTAATCATATCTCTGATGAAATGACATTTTACACTAATATGTTTAGATCGCTTGGTCTCAAGTGTTTGAGCCATTCTAATACAAGACTGGTTATCTTCAAAAACAAGTACAGGACCAGATAGTTGTTTGTCTAAACTCTCCAACAACTGTTTTAAAAACGAACATTCAGTTATACACACAGATAGAGATATATATTCACTTTCTGAGCTAGATAATGCAACTACTGATTGCTTCTTAGATTTCCAGTATACAAGATTACAGTTAAATTTAATAATGAAACCACTAATACTTTTTCTATCTATTTCATTATTAGCAAAATCTGCATCAGCAAAGGCTGTGATATCTGTTCCACTACCATTAGACTTTGTAAACTTTAAAGCTAAATTTTCAGTCCCCTTCAGGTAACGCAAAACTTGTTTCAAATATTTCCAATGTTCTTCTCCATAACAATTTTGAAATTGACTTAAGTAAGTCACAGCAAAACATATGTCAGGTCTTGTGCCCAACATAATATACATGATACTTCCTAACAGTTCTTTGTAAGGCAAATTATTATTACATTCAGTTTTATTTGACAAATTTAATTTTGGTGGTATAGGCAACGATGAACTTTTGCAATTAGTCATTCTAAATTGCTTTAAAATTTTTCTGATTAAACTTTTCTGAGAAATATACAAATTATTATTTTCCCTTGATATATTTAAACCTAAAAATGTAAACTTGTCTTGGTTAGACAAATCCTTCATTTCAAATTCTTTTGACAATTTACATTTAATATCATTTAGTTCATTTAAATCATGTGAAACCAACAAAATATCATCTACCCATACCAAAAGGTAAGTATCACCTTTCAAATACAAACATGGATCTGCTAACGATCTAACAAAGCCTATTTTTAGAAGATAAATATGTAATCTTTCATACCACCGTTTAGGACTTTGATTTAACCCATATAATGCCTTAACTAATTTACATACATTCTCAGTTGGTACATTTAAACCTTTAGGGATGCTCATATATACAGGCTTCTCAAGTTCACCATAAAGGAAAGCAGACTTAACATCTAGCTGCTTAATGTGAGCGTCCTCCTCAACAACCAAGGCTAACATTACTCCAAGAGTCACCATGCGAGAAACAGGTGTGTAGAGCTCCTCGTCCTGTAAATCTTTCTGCATGAAACCTCGTGCTACAAGTCTAGCCTTCTTCACTGTTATACCTCCGACTTCTTTTGTTGTGAAGATCCACCTGGAGTCAATCACTGTAGTATCGTCATCTGGGTGAGGAATAATCTCCGTCATATTCTTCTTTAACATTTGCAATTCATCATCAATAGCTTTCTTCCAGTCAGGATCACGTACAGCTTCATCATAGTTTCGTGGAACTTCACTTGGCACACTGCCACATGATAAAGCAACCATCTGTATCAAAATCATTTAAGTAAAATGGAGGTTTAGTCTTTCTTGAGCTTCTTCTCAGTGTGTTCTCACCTTCAGGTTTTTCAGGTGTTTCATCATTCTCATCTTGATCATTGCTTTTTACTTTAGCTTTATCCTCATTTATGTCTTCTTCGGACTTTGGATCTTTGGCATCTTGTTCATTAAAAGTAATTCTTGGGGTTTCATCAAATACGACACTTCTTGCTGTTACCGCTTTTCTGGAATTTGGGTCCCACAATCGATAACCATTTGGAGTGTACCCTATCATTATCAGCTTTTTACTTCTTGACTCTAATTTACTACTTCTGTCTTCTTTCGGAATCAAAGTATGTGCTATGCAACCAAACACTCTCATTTTATCAGTATTGAATTTGTGACCAAACCATATTTCAGCTGGCACTTTATTACCTGTGAGTGCTGATGTTGGTAAACGATTAATTGTGTATACAGAGCAATATACAGCCTCACCCCACATATTTTTCTCTAATCCAGATTCCATCAATAAACACCTTGCCATATTCATAATAGTTCGGTTCAAACGTTCACTAACTCCATTCTGAAATGGTGTTCTGGCAACATTATATTCTATCTGAATACCTTTAGTTCTGAAAAATGCTTGAAACTCTTTAGAGGAATATTCGCCACCTTGGTCAACCCTTAGACGTGATATCTTACAATCAAATTTATTGCTTACTACTGCCTCATATTCTTTGAACTTGTCAATCACTTCATATTTATTCTTTAGCAAATATACATAAGTGAAATGAGAGTAATGATCAGTAAAACTTACGTAATATCGATAGCCATCGTACGTTGTTGGATTCAGTGGCCCTAAAACATCGGAACTTATAACTTCCAAAATTCTGTTAGGTTTCCGCTCCTGTGGTAAATGTATGCATTTATTTTGGGATTGTTTTCCATTCAAACATGTTTCACATACCTTTTTAGGGCGATACACTGATGAATGTCCCATTTGACGATGCAACAAATCACTGTCAATTTTCTCAATTATATTCACACTAACATTCCTAACATAAAGGTCAATAACAAACAATGATCCTTGTTTGTTTCCTTCCAATAATATCTTATTCAACTTGTTACGAATATACACTCTTCCTTCTTCAAAGACGACTTTATATCCCTTAAGTTCAATTTTACTTACTGACAGCAAATTATAATCAAGGTCTTTACATATCAATATATCTTCAATATTCACCGTGTTATTATTTTGAGTTAGTGCGTACAAATTTCCCTTTTTCTTTGCAGCAATACTCTGTTCATGTTTGGCAACATTAACTTGTGGTGTATAACGGTTGGCAGCAAGGGCGGACTAGAAAGGTGGGTATGACGGGCCAAGATGGTGGTTTTGTGATGTGTTGACGAGTGTGTGATTTCCTTTGGGAATAGTAATAAAGAACCTAACAATTGGCGACGAGGATGGGATCGGCGATGTGCGGTAATTTATGGGAGTGCATTACAACAACAGTGGGGTGTATTGTGAGTAAGGCGGGCCACATTTTGTTCACTTTCACGTACCGCACATGAAAATGTCAACATGGGGTTGCTGGGACATATTGGGGAATATAATGAGCAGACAGAGGACTTTGATTCGTACGTGGAAAGGCTAAAACAGTTTTTTGTAGTGAATGAAATCAAAGAAGATGTCAAGGTGCCACTATTTATTACCCTTATGGGGGCCAAAACATACGCTACCCTCAAAAGCATACTGATACCAGACAATCCTACATCAAAGAACTTTGAAGAATTGTTGGAGGTGCTTTCTACGCATTTTTCGCCTGCCAAGAACATCATAGTCGAAAGGTTCAGATTTCATAAATGTGATCAGCAAAGCAATGTATCGGTATCTGAATACATAATAGAACTAAAAAACCTGGCAAAAATCATGTAACTTTGGTAAATTTCTACAAGAAGCATTACGGGATCGTTTGGTATGTGGCTTGCGGTCCGAAATCATACAACGTAGTCTGATCTGTGAACCTAACCTAGACTTTGACAAGGCTTGCCTTATCGCCAGCAGCATGGAACAGGCCGCACAGCAGACAAAGTTGTTCCAGCCAACATTGCCAACTTCGCCAATGGACGTAACAGAAACTGTCAACAAAGTAACAGATCAGCAACAAGGTACAGTCCAGGAAACATACTCGCGAGGCGGGCAGCAGAGAAATAATGACTACAAGTCCACATACAGGTCTACATCCAAACACCCTAGTGGAGCAGCGGCAAGCAAAGCAGCATCATCTTGCTTCCGATGTGGACGGAGGCATGCTCATGAGACATGTCCAGCAAGGCAGTGGACCTGTTACTCGTGTGGGAAGAAAGGTCACGCAGCTCGAGTATGTCGCTCTCGTATGGTGAAAGAACTGGGGGCAGAGTCTAGTGACGAGCTTCTGGAACTTAATGCATTGCATCTTAATCAAGTTAACTCTTCCGTGAACACAACAGTATATATCAATAGTGTAAATAAACCCTTGACTGCAGTGGTTTCCGTAGAAGGTCAAAGGATAAAAATGGAGATTGATAGTGGAGCTTGTGTATCTGTCATACCAGTTTCTGCTTACAAGGACCATTTTCCACGGGTAGTACTTAAACATTGTGCCTTAGAATTAAAGTCAGTCACTGGTAACCATGTCAAAGTGTTGGGGCAAATCAGTGTAAATGTGAGAGGGCAGTCTGGGAGAGAGCACCAACTGCCCCTCGTGGTAATAGGAGGGAGAGCAAACACGTTGCCTCTGTTGGGAAGAGAATGGCTTGATGCTATTCTACCTGATTGGAGAAATAACTTGGAGGCAGTAAGTAACGTAGGTAAATTGATTGGTTGTGGTCAGGGTCCAAATGAGGTATCAAGCACATGTGTTGAAGTGGGGACACCGGGACTAAGTGAAATGAGTACAAGATTTCCTAGGGTATTTAATGCAGACACTACTGGATGCATATGTAATTTTAAGGCCCATCTGAATGTCAAAGAGGAGGCAATACCAGTGTTTCACAAAGCTTATGATGTGCCTTACGCACTTAAAGAGCAGGTAGAAAAGCAGCTACATGATTTGCAGAATGTAGGTAAAATTATTCCTGTAAGACATAGTGAGTGGGCTAGTCCCATTGTGGTGGTACCAAAAAACAGGGGGGTGTAAGAGTATGTGTAGATTTTAAGGTGGCCTTAAACAAAGTCCTAAATGTTGATTGTTACCCGCTACCAAAATTGGAAGATATTTTTGCTCAGTTAACAGGGGGTAATATTTTCACTGTATTAGATTTGAGCAAAGCTTATCAGCAGTTAGAAGTGGGGGAGGAATCTAGGCCTTACCTCACAATGAATACTCACCTAGGCTTGTTTCAGTGGACAAGTTTACCCTATGGCGTAGCTAGTGCTCCAGCCATATTTCAGTCCGTTATGGATAGAGTGCTGCAAGGATTACCTGGGGTGGTATGTTACATAGATGATGTTTTGATTGTGGGAACATCAATAAATGATTGCAAGCAAAAAGTATTTGCTGTACTAGAGCAGTTAAATGATCATAATATTAGAGTTAACCTGTCGAAATGCCGCTTCTATGGTGAGTCAGTAGAATATTTAGGGCATAAGATAGATGAGTATGGAGTTCATCCTACCGATGAAAAGACTGAAGCCATTACACAAGCAGCCAGACCTTTAAATGTAACACAGTTAAAATCCTTTCTGGGTCTGCTGCAGTTCTACCATAAGTTTTTACCTATGCGGTCCAGTAAGATGAAACCCCTGTATGACTTGACTAAATGTGGCAGCAAGTGGATTTGGAATGCAGAGTGCCAAACAGCCTTTGAGGCAGCGAAGCAAATGTTAACATCCAATCAGGTATTAACGCACTTTAACCCAACAGCTCAAATTGTGGTGGCATGTGATGCATCCCCATATGGAGTTGGTGCTGTGTTAAGCCATAGGATAGAGGGGAATGACAAACCTGTGCTTTTTGCATCGAGCACACTTTCAAAGGCAGAGCAAAACTATTCACAAATCGACAGGGAAGCGTTAGCCATAATGTTTGCGGTAAAACGTTTCCACAAGTACATTTATGGTCATCAGTTTGTACTGGTGACAGATCATCAACCTTTAAAGAGACTGTTGGGCCATGATCAGGCCATTCCTACCTTAGCACATGCACGGCTTCAGAGATGGGCAGTTATCTTAGCAGCTTATAATTATAAACTTGAGTACAGACAATGATCATTAATGGCTAATGCAGACGCCTTATCTAGGTTGCCCCTGCCGGGGAGCATAGATAACGGCATTTTTGCTTTCACAAACATTCCTGATTTACCCCTCAATACAGATGATGTTTGTGAAGCTCAACGTCAGGATGTAGGAGTAGCAAAGGTAATAGAACTCACAAAACATGGATGGACAGATAGGTTATCAGATCCAAACTTGAAGCCATTCTTCATGAGGAGGCATGAACTGTCGTTACAACAAGGATGCCTTATGTGGGAAAATAGAATAATTATACCAAAACAGCTACAAGAGAAAGTCATTGAAATGCTACATGATCAACATCCAGGAATTGTGAGAATGAAACTGTTAGCACGTGGTATGGTTTGGTGGCCTGGTGTTGACCAGGACATTCAAAATAGAGTGCAGACTTGTGAAGCCTGCCAATGTACACAGAATATGCGCAAGGAGATTCCAACAATGACCTGGCCTCAAACTTATTCAGTATGGGAGCGAATTCATTTGGATTTCTTGGACCAAGGAGGAGAAAAAATACTCATTCTATGTGATCACTTTTCTAAGTGGGTGAGTGCCTGGGTCATGAGTACTACATCAGCGGGGAAGGTCAATGAAAGGTTACGTTCATGTTTTGCCATTTTTGGAATTCCAGGTGCTATTGTCTCTGACAATGGGCCTCCCTTTAACTCTGAAGACTTCATATCCTTTTGTAAAGGAAATGGCATACAGGTGTTGAAAAGCCCACCGTATCATCCCAAATCGAATGGACTAGCAGAACGGGGGGGTTCAAACATTAAAACAGGCATTGAAGAAACAGGTCATTGATCATGGTGGCCACTCACAGTCACCAAAAATATTCCCTGATTTTTCCCTGATTTCCCTGATTAAAAATTCAAAATTTCCCTGATATTTACAATTACAAAAAAAAAAACATACTTTTGATGAAAAAATATATTATAGAAAGAGATTACTCATATTTTAGCACCCTGCTGTATTTTCTTCATTATATACATACGGAAGTTCGTTAAATAACAAATACATTTTAAATATGTCACTTTACATTATAGCGTCCCGTTCAATGACATGCAGTCTGTGTTTTGTTTTATGTAATGGGGTATTTCAGTGGCGAGTGCTCAAACATTTTTTTCACACAACTTTTGATAACTGTTCTTTAATTCATTTTTGAAGTGTAACATTTCTAGTTGTGAAACAACTAATGGATAAATCTTCACTGCATTACAATCAGTACTCCCATCTGTAGCTAAAGCAAATGGTCAACTTACTAAAGATTCAACAGTTTCAATTTAGTTTCACCAGCCTATACTCCACTAAGGCAGATGTTTTTGCTCTCGCACAGCTGTATTTCTGTGCAATTTTTGAGTCCGGAAACATAGCTCTATACAAATTACCCGAATGATTGGCTACTGCTATCGGTAAATTGTGTTCTACCAAAAAACTTGTAAACAATAACTCTGCGTTTGTTACTTTCGTTTCTTCAGATGTAGCGAAAAACGACGATATAGATTTATTGCTCGTCACGGCTTTAAAATGTTCTGCATGTTTCTTTGATTCAATATGCCGTCCTCAGTCATCCCTTCCACCATGCGCAATCGAAAAGTCACACGTGCATACATTACAAAAAGCGTGGCGTTCCACAACATTTGAAGATGACAAGCATGACCATTCTTTTATATAGTTTGGTCGAAAGTTCTGAAGAATAACGTTCTTTTTTTGACTCAGATACACATTGTTCTGTCACACGCTTCATTTCTACAACCGGCACTGAAGAACACAACACTATCGAACGACATAAAAAGGTTTCACGTCTGTACACACGACAAAAACACTTTGTAAAAAAAATGGCTTTCAACAAAGTAAATAACACAAGACAGGTTAGCCAAAGTACCATACAAAAATTATCGTGATGTAAGTAGCTAACAGACGAAAAGTCCGAGAATATGTACTAGTTGTATCGTACAACGGACGTAATACCGTACCATTTCTATTACAAAACACAACAATTAATCTACTTATTTCGACAGTACATGCGCACATTTATCAGTTCCGTTATCTGCGCAACCACGTGATGTATTCGAACTGCGTTCACGAAACACGCACACCAGAAACGGATTTTTTTTTTCCGTTACCCAGCAGCACAAAGCCTCGTTTCCGTAATAAACCAGCGATGTTCCGTATTTCCGTAATATTGTGTTAAATCCGTAATAATTACGGAAAATCCGTAATGGTTGGCAGGGAAATATACATGACACAAAAAATTCCCGGTTACATATTAAAAAAATTCCCTGACATTTCCCTGATAATTCCCGATCAACGTGATTTCCCTGATAAATCCCGGTTTTCCCGGTTTTCCCGGTGAGTGGCCACCCTGTTGATGGAACACTCAAAAATAAGCATGTAAACATCCACCATAGGTTAGAAGAGTTCTTGTTTGATTACCGAAATACTCCTTGTACAGTAACGGGACAGACCCCGGCGGAAGTGATCTTTAAAACAAAACCCAGAACCAAGCTGAGCATGTTAAAACCTGATAAAAATAAAACCAAAAAGTGTGAACGAAGGCAACCAATAAAGTATGGTGTTCCTTTATATGAAGAAGGGGAAAAGGTCCTGGTGAAAACAATAGGAGATAAAGTATGGAAATGGGTTCCAAGTAGAATTGTAAAAGTCTTAAGTTCATTGACATATTTGGTGTTATGGGGAAGTAACCAAAGAAATAGGATAGTGCATGTGGATCAAATCCGGAAATCACAGTTACCAGATTGTAGACATCCAGTAGTGTCAAACAATGTGGTTAGTGACACACTGGCATGGGGGCCTAAGTTAGGAAACTGGGCAACATCAAAGCGTGGTAGTGGGGAAGGAATTGATGACGAAGTGAGGGGGAGGGTTGCCACAAAGGTGGTGCCTAAGGAAGGAATACCGAAAGAGCTGTCTTCCTCAGGACTACTTAGAGAAGATAGCCATAGTCCACCCTTCAGAGGCTTTGTATCCCCCACTTCAGTGCAAGGGGAAAGCAGACCTAGACCAGACAGACGGTCAACATGATTAGTGAAACCTCCAGTAAGGTTAGATTTGTAACATTATTAGTGATTGTTGAGAAATGCAACTTGTCATGTAATATGTATTTTTAGTAGGGTAATATACAACTGTACTATGTATTTTGGAGATCATTTGATCTCAAGCTCATAAGGAAGGATGGGATTGTGGTGTATAACGGTTGGCAGCAAAGGCGGACTAGAAAGGTGGGTATGACGGGCCAAGATGGTGGTTTTGTGATGTGTTGACGAGTGTGTGATTTCCTTTGGGAATAGTAATAAAGAACCTAACAATTCTGATAAATATCAGCCCACATCTGAATTACAAAGATGTGTTGTTGCTCCAGAGTCAACAATAAACATAATCATTTGTTTTTGAGAGGTTACAAGAGCTGAATTAGAATTAACTGTGTTTATACTTCTTTGCATTTCACACACAAAAGATAAATCATCCTGTTGTTCTGCAGTATTACAATGCTTTCTTTGTAAATTAGGACAATCAACCTTTTTATGACCTTTCTGATTGCAAAAATGGCACTTAAAAGGAAAGAAATCTTTTTCAGTCAAGCTTTGTTGTGGTACATTACTTCTGTAATTCCTGGAGAATTTTTGTTGTCTTCTGAAATTTACATTACCTCTACTTGAACTATAAAATAATACATTTTGACTAGAACAATTACCTCTGTCAAAATTCCTCAACTGCCTGTTTTCCTCTTGTATGAGTTTATTTTTTACAAATTGTACAGTTACACTTGATGGGTTTTGTGAAAACATAGCAACTAAAAGTTGAGAAATTATTTTATCGTCTTGCAATACAGAGCCTGCATTTTTCAATTCTTGAACTTTCCTGTCAAACTGTTCCAGAAATTCACTGAGTGACCCTTTAGTAAACTTCATATTTCCCAACTGACGTTTCAATTCTACGCGAGCAGAAATTCCATCTTTTACATATGTTTCCTTTAAAGCATGCCACATTTCCTTTGCTGTATGTTTGTCTTGAATTATAGACAACACATTATCATTCACACACATAGCAATAATGTCCCTCGCCTTTGTGTCTATTTCATTGAACGTTTCATTACTTACACCTACCTTTTTATCTTCCAATGCTTCCAGACACTTATTCCTTTCCAAATGAAATCGTACTCTGAATTCCCAGTGATTATATCCTGTGCCATCAAAAGGTTTTATACAAGTTGTTCCGGAGTTCACATAGGTCGCCATTTTCTTGATTCAAAGTTTTTAAAAAAAAAATTCCTTTCACTGGCTTTTCATGTTATAACTCACAATTCCTTTTTTTTCTTTATGGGTATCCTGGGCCCATAACCTAATAGAATGAGGCACAGAGTTAAGTAATTCTTATTCAAATTTACTAATACATTAAATTTGATTACACACATATTTTAGTCAACCACCATTGTCGTAACTTTACTTCAATTAAAGAATAATGAAGTCAATACAATACTTCCATAGACAACACAACCACACAAGTCATATCAAACTTCAACACAAACCTCTTATTCCCTACTCATTTCCTGTCATTTACTTTTGATCAAAGATGATGACCAACTGCAAAAACTTAAAACCACTCCAATGTTTCTTGGAAGAAAAAAAAAAAAAAAAAATTATGGCTTAAATATTTAAAACCAAGATGGCGTCTTTCAGTTTCTTTATCAAATTTGAGTTGTGTGTCGTTTTGAGTGTGACACGTTTGGCAATTTTGTACATTGCTGTTCTCATGAGGTTCATTTTCAAACATAACCTAACAAGTTGGTAAAATGATACAGTAAAATGTCAAAAGTAAAAATATATGTATTATTAAAAATATGTGTAATCACATTGAGTACTAATTTTAGTATGAGTTTTTATTTTTAATAGCATTTATGAATGAGGGTTGAATTAAAATCTATGTTTTTGTGTTATCTTTGTGCTTTGTCTGAAATTTAAAATTGTTACCACAGTGATTTTAAAGTGTAGTTCAGAAAATCCGAGACAATAGATCCATCCTGCCAATGTTTGTAAATTTCCAAACCCGTTCCTTGACACAGTGGCGGACCAAGACTCGAGTTCTGGGAGGGGCGGATGACCGGAGGGTAGTGGGTGTTACGGAACACCCCCGAGTTAATTAGTGAGTCTGACATCATGAAAGATAATTGCCCTTGATAGGCTTTTCAAACACATTATATGTCATGTCAACAGAAAACTATCCAGTACAACTAAGATAATATACTGAACCGACTTCAACTCCATGCAACACTAGTTGCCTGGAGAGTATTTATTTCTTATTACTCCAGTTTTTTTATTTAGTTGAGTGCGTTACAGGGAGGAGGAGGGGCGATTGCCCCCACCGCTCTCCCGAAGGATGCCAGCAGTTAAGACTCTCAGCTACTCACCCACACACTGGAGAGGTTCAGGCCACGACCATATTCTCGTCAGCGAGTTCTGGTGGAACTCCACCCTCGGCCCGTAGTCGAAGAAGACGCTGAGCGTGCTGAAGCCGAGCTCTCGACAAACGACCTGAGCATTTCTCTCCGTGAAGCGCTCGTCACATATCGGAACCCACTGGAGCGTTGTCCGATTGAAATATTCTAGGAAGCCTTCGTTGTTAGCCAGAGATCCTAAACAGAAATATTTGTATTATACTAATTTAAAAGCAAAGAAAAAACATTATAATTTACCAAAACCATTAACATTGTACATATTAAAATTATTTATACACCTCAAATAAAACATTTACTCAAACAAATCTAAATGTATTACTTTTATATAATATCCTAAAAATTAAATAATAACCATAATGTTTTATTACCTTTAGATATAAAGATAAATCATCTAAATGTTTAATTAGACGTTACATGAAAAAAAGTGAAGGATAAAAATTAAAAAAGGTAGAACCTTGCACCATTAGACTATGCACAGATGCAAAGCAGAGAGGACCTTCAAGATTATACTGAGCGTGAACCACTCAGATCGTTTGTGCTTAAAAATTGGAATTTAAATCTAACCCCTAACATTAGCATGATATGTTAACTAGACGTAAAGAATACCTGCAATATCTGCAATAAGTCTGGTTACACCATATAGTAATGCCGGCCACACCCAGTGGCAAATGAAATTTGGGAAAGGGTGGGGGGGGAATTGAGTGTGATATATTCCTATCCCTCCCGCTACCCCAAAGTTATGAAAAATCTTATGATATTACGGTAAAGGTAGGATGTTATTTTTGGTGATGCAGAATGAGTTGACACAATGCCTGTAACAACAAGCTACACAGGAAGTAACTATGTTGGGATTGATAATGTACTAGTTCATAACCTATTGTTGTTAATATAAGTTTTTGATCACACACACTATAATTTAATTTTTTTAGTATTTTTTTTTTAAATCTCTCCCCTAACTCCCATGAAACAAATTCCTGTATTTGACTTTGTTTACACCGTACAGTAAGTCTGGTAACACCGTACAATAAGTCTGGTTACACCATACAGTAAGGATGGTTACACCATACAGTAAGGCTGGTTATATTGTACAGTAAGGCTGGTTATATTGTACAGTAAGGCTGGTTCTACCGTACAGTAAGGCTGGTTACACAGTACAGTAAGGCTGGTTACACCGCACAGTAAGGCTGGTTACACCGCACAGTAAGGCTGGTTACACCGTACAGTAAGGCTGGTTACACTGTACAGTAAGGCTGGTTACACTGTACAGTAAGGCTGGTTACACCGTACAGTAAGGCTGGTTACACAGTACAGTAAGGCTGGTTACACCGTACAGTAAGGCTGGTTACACCGTACAGTAAGGCTGGTTACACCGTACAGTAAGGCTGGTTACACCGTACAGTAAGGCTGGTTACACCGCACAGTAAGGCTGATTACACCGCACAGTAAGGCTGGTTACACCGTACAGTATGGCTGGTTACACGGTACAGTAAGACATGACCATGTTCTGTCCTCACCGAACTCCTGATCCTGCGGAGTGCTGGTGCAGTTGCGCCAGGTGCAGAGGCGGACGGACTCAGAGAGCAAGGGCTCCCGCACCTGTCTCTTCACGACGACGTTGTCCTCCATGTTGGCCCTCGTCTCCACGGGCTTCATGACGATCTCCTGGCCCCTGCGGCCCTGTGCCCGCAGCGTGCCGAGCACCAGGATGCCCACGTTGGGGGCGAACTCCATCACCACACCCGCGGCGATGCTCAGCGTCACCTGCGGCCGGCAAGCCCCCCGCGTCTCACACTCTCCTCCACGAGCAAGGCCGCGCAACCGCACGTGTCCGTGATCTCAGCACATGTATGTACGCAGCCGAGCAACCAAACACAATTTGGTAATTACATTTTTGACTGGTAAATAATAATTTCATGTTTATTACTAGGTAAGATATACACAGGTTGTCCCATACTCAACTTCTAAGACGAGAAGAATTGATAGGCCATTAGATTACATTACATAATAAAAAAAAAATAATTCAAAAAGTGTAGTAGTTTTTGAGTTGTAGCCATTTTTTTTTGGTAAGTTTTTAAATCCCTAACCTGCACAAAATTATTAGATTCAGTGACTAAATATTTTTGTTACGCAAACAGTAAATTATGGTTATGAATCAAAAGACTAGCATTTGATGTGTCTTAATTAACTATTTAGAAATATTTTAAAAAGTTTTGCTATGCAATCATAAATAACTCTACTACTGATAACAGTTCAATATAAAGTCAAACAGATGTGAATGATTTGACCTCGTCCGGGCCTGCGGCCCCTTTTTAAGTCCGATATGCCACCGCCCAAACACCACCCACCCTCCATTCAAACCTCTCGCCTACCAGCAACGGTCTTTTCTCTTTTGTACTACGTAATGTGAGATGTGACCACGTGGAGGTCCTCACACCTAAACCGATTCGTGCCGCGGGCGTTTTAAACAGTTTTCAATTGTGTACGTGTATAAGTTGCATTCGCCGAATAAATCAGGTGTGTAAATCAAATGTATTATTTTCTTATTTATATCTGTTCGACCACGTGGAGTGTGACGGCGTGTGGGACGCCTGAGAGCCCACTGCCTAGGTAAAAGCGTGCCCGACGCTGAGAGTGGGCAGGGATTCGTGCTAGGTGTATTCAGGGGGAAATTAAAATCACGCCACACATGGGCGACGTCACGACCCTGGGAAAGAGTCTCACATCGGTCCGTGCACGTGGCACGGTGGCGCCCATAAAACCCGAGCACGCATTACAATTCAATCAGTAAATATCAGAGACTACGGCCCCCGCAACGAGTGCCCCCGTAACAGATTGGTGGTTGCAGAGTTAAATGATGATCAGTTTGTTTTAAGGTAAACAAAAGTAACCCTGAGTCAATCCTGACTTGGGTAATCCCTGAAGAAAAGATAAAAAAAAGTAAATACACAAAAATATCCAATAAAAATAATTATGGTAAATCTAGTTAATAAAATTAATATTAATAAAATAAATAATAAATAATATAATAATACATAACAATTAATAAAATTCTAGGTAATACTAGGTTTTATTTGCATGATGTGTAAAGGTATAGAGCATTTTTATAAATGTTTTGCATTTAAAATCTATTATTTTGTAACATATTTTGAATAGAAATTTTTTTTACAGAAAATTTGAGCACTTGACTTTTAAAGAATTTGATCCCATTTGCAAAGTGTCCATAGTTTTTTTCATCTTCTCAAAAAGTTTTTTCTATCAAGAAAATTAGCTATTCGGCTACAAATGATACTAAAAACATGATGCTATCAATATTGCTAATACATACCTACTTCGAAATTTGCACAAAGATCTTAGTTTTTTTTTACTGTAATTTAAAACTACAAACATTGATGAAGCTCATGTGCAGAGAAAGCTCAGTGAAAAAAAAAAATTAGCCAGTTAATATGTCATCATCCTCAACTATTGGTGAACTACGTTCATCTGAAAAGTATTGTCACGTTTTTAGCTTTGAAGAGATTTTGAATGCATCTAACTCATCCCATTAGCTGAAGTTTGATTAATGACTGAGAGTGCAAAATGGTAAAATCAAGAAAGTCCAATTAAATGCACATAAATACAACAAAAACTGCACCGACTGTTAACTATGTTATAAAATTTAATTTTAACTAATGCATATTTAGGACAGAAACAAGTAAGTTATATGGGTGAAATGTTTATTGCAAAGTTTAGCTCTTTGTAAACTAAACTAAATTACTGTGAACTTTATCAGTGCTTTTAGCAAACTACATATAGTAGTCAACACAAAATTAGGTATTTATTCAGTATTTATAACAATTTGCTGTTTTCCCGTACTTCTAATGCTGGCGATGCAAAGAAGCTGGTGAAACCACAAATTGTACAGAATTTGGCATTGTTGATATACTCTACAATACTGAATACGTATTTAAGGGGCCTGCCTAGTCAGGGGTGTATCTGTGTTAGTGAGACAGGATGATAAGCACGACGCTCGCTGATGCTTCTAGCAGGGTGTTGCCTGTAAGTTCAAGACTCTCAATCTTCTCATCGTGCATAGGAATAACTATCTGAGCTGAAACCATAACATTATATAGCGTAGAAATGAAGATAAATGTGTAATGCAAGTCACTTGAGTGCTTTCAAGAATTTGTAGCAGGAGTTTCATGCCCAAAAATTATTCAGGATACACACTTTTAGACCTTTACACTCTCCTAAACATACAGTTAAGAAACAAAATATGTAAACAAAACAACTCATCCGTCCTCAGCGTACTCTTAAATGCTTTTCGTAAACAGATTCCACTCTAAGATCTTGAGTAGTTTTTACATCACGTGGTTTCTTCTGATGCTCTGCATACACTGTCTGTCTGCTCAGTTAGGTACAAAAGTAGACCGAGTGGACAGCCGAGTAGAACAAGTAGACCACCGAGTAGAGAAGGTGACTGCTGATATTTGCAAGGTCAGTTCCGGCTTAGAAGACCTGGAGTCTAGGTTAGAGGCACAGTTCACCGAACAGAGCAAAGCTATTGAACAGCTGACCCAGCGAGTGGCTCAGAGTCAGGCCAGAATTGAAGAGTTAGAGACGAACACCAATTCGCTAAGCGAGACCTTAATGTGAACACACAAACAAAATAAAATAAATATAATTTTTAAACACTCTTCTTGTGTGAATTCTGGATTGAAGTGGATTTAGTCGACATTGAGGGTCATTAGAGACGATGACACGTAATGAGATGCTAACGGAGCATCGACGGAATGACGAGCAAGGGAAACGGCAGTACCCGGAGAAAACCCACCGGCTCACAGCAGTGTCTGCGATGTTTCCTAATCACAGAAAATAAGGGTTCGACCTTGCCGGGAATCTAACTCGCATCGCCCTGGGTAGATAGGTCTGACCTCTTTACCACCATGATCCCTAAGAATATCATCAAATAAAATCAGCCTGGCTGTATGAATGTTTAATTACGATCTCGACACTGGGAGGTCGCCAGTACAACAACCAAACCAGATGGGAAACTCACCTCTGGCATGACTGTGATATCGGCTTTCACGACGTACGGCTGCCCTCGCTCGTACAGCGTCAGACTCTCCTGCAGTCGTCCACCCAGGTTGTCCAGATCAATGGGTGACGGTTGTTCGAAGGACACCGATACAGATGACTCGAACGTATCTTCCGTCAGATATGGCCTGTCGACACACCAACGGCAATCCTACAACTTTAAAATAAATAAATATTTTTTTTAGCACAATTTCATACAATCACATTGATTTTTCCAAACTCGAAATAATGATATTATCTTTGAAAGATGTGTGCAATGGGAGTGCATGACTTGATGTAAGCTTTTGGACATACCCCATTGCTTAGCACATGTATGTCTGTAGAAGAAAACTACAAAAAAAAAAAAAAAAAAAACACACAAACTAAGCAAAAAAATTTTTTTAAATATTTTTAAAAAGCTTAATTTGTATTTTTTGTCATTTTTTTTTGTAGTTTTCTTCTACAGACATACATGTGATAAGCAATGGTATATGTCCAAATACATAGCTTACATCAAGTCGAAATAATGATGCTTTAAATATAAGATCAAGCAGAGCTCAATGTTAACCTATCTTGACAGTTTCATTCAGACACCAAGAGCATACTAGTGTCCTCTTAAAAAAGTAGACAATTGTAGTACAAGAATAAGCACCAAAGCTTAAGATGAAATTATAAACAAAAGCTGTTAACAGAAAAACTTTGAAAAAATTAGGTACTATCAAAATTTTCTGAAACTTTTTTCTTATTTGTATATAATAAAATATGCTATGTGACTTTCAAAGATAAAAAAAATGTTTGCTACATTGTCATTTTCAAACCTTCTACAAACGTCTTCATAAATATAATACCTTATATTACATTTGCAATTATCAGCATAGATCTTGTTCACAAGTCCATACTGGTTAATAACTGTGAAAATTGTCAAAATATTTTGCATAATCTATAGTAAAACAATTTTACTATTTTCAATACAAAATTACGAAACGCATAGAAATATATCATGTTGTTTTTAAAAGACATTTCCCATTTGAAGACAAAACAAAAGTACATATAAGCCATTGTCATACAATGTATGAGATACTATAAAAAGAAAAGATAAATTAAAAAATCTATTGCAAGCATTGCAACAGATAGGCACTGGAAGTCATTCATAGGCATTGTAAGATCATTTAGTAGGTAACTGTGATATTTATGAAACACCCAAAAAGTGAAAATATTACTATTACTTACATTTGAGGATTTCTACAATGTATTTATAACATTTTGGCTGTCTAGATGCCTTATAAACACCTAATTTCATGAATACATTCCAACAATAAACCAAATATGAAAAATCTACATGACACTTAATTAAACTTAAACATTCACACTTTTTTTTCATAGTTTTAGTGTATTTGCATGAATCGGCTGACAGCTAAAAATCACAATAAGAGACTCCCGCACTTAACGCGAGAAGTTACGAACTCACTCACCTGAAATCTGCCATGGCATGATTGTTCCAATCATCAAAATCAAAAATCCTCTTCTTAATCTCTGTGACATCAGCGGACCCCCACCAGTTTTCTTTGACGTTGATGGCGTTGTTTATTTTCGCCGTCCTCACTCCGGCCACAAGTTCGTAGTCCATGCCGTTGTTGCCCAGACGATTACGGTATATGACAACTTTCTGGATTCCATTGAATCCAATAACGTACGTAGGTGGGCTGGTGACCTATCAATACAACACGGAAATAAACACTATCACTGACTATGTACAGAATGCATGCATACAACGAACTCTATGAATATGAGACTACAAGGAAGGAGAGTAACTCTTGAGAGGTTTGGAAGGGCTGAATTGAGGATGAATGATGAAAATATAAAAAACAATAACAGAATCTGAATGACTTGACAGAATTCTATGAGGTTTGTTTTGTCGGCCAGGTATTTTCATAGAGGAGACTTGAATGTACAGAAATAGTCAATACAATTTTAAAAAAAAATATTACAGATGATTTTTCATAAAATAAGGTCATGAAACCAAAAAATACACCAATATAAAAAAAAATTTGGCTGTAAAATTCTTAAAATCACATAAGAAAATCCTGTATGGTAACCAAATCTCAGAGCAAAAATTAATTACAATTTTAAGCTAAATTTAAATTATTAAAACGTTATATTATGTAATTGTAAAAGAAAATCATTGAAAGATATTTTGTTTAAGTTTAAGACTCAAAGATGTGAAGGCCTTTTTTAAAGTCAAGGAAAATTGTGTGGTTAAGTGCATTAAATATGAGAAAATATTGATAATATTGTATATAATGTTTTTCTAATTATAAATTTTTTTCACTCTACAATTTCCACAGATGGTAATTCTGAAGGACTGCATCTTTTCTAGAAATAAAATACTAAAATGATGTTTGGAAACTTCCTAACATGTTTTCTGATAGGGTGCTGTGATACCTGAAATAGTTTACATTATACCTGAAGTAGTTCACATTTTTAAAGAGTGGTTAAGTTATCTACATTACAAATGATGAGAATGGCTAGCTGGGTGAGCTACATTAAAAATATTAAACAATTTTTTTGAATGATTAGCTATAATGAAATTACATAAAATAAATAGTACGTAATAGGTAGAGACCAGATTTTTATGGCCTTACTTTTAGTCCTATTTCATTTTTTAATCAGAATTTAGGTGTTGTTTTTCTTTATATAAAAATATTTTTTTTAGACTTAATCCACCAAATAGTAAAATTAATGTGAATTTTTACGAAAAAATTATTTGTAATAAATTGATATAAAACAGGTTCACTCAGAACAATAAAAATAAATTACTGGGCATTTGTGGTTTTAAAAAAAATTCAATAAGAAATGCACAATGAAACAAATTAAATAAATTTTCTGATCCATGAACATTGCTATAATTATTTGTATGAAAATAACATCATCTTAAATTTAAAACATTATAAGTTGTAAGATTATTATTTTTTATGATTTGAATAAAGTTTTGGTTAAATACTTCATGGTGTATTAACTTGCATTTCATTGTTAAACTGTGTTTTGACATTCTTTGCGGTGTTATTTTGGTTATATTGCAATGCACAATATAATCTTGCCCCTAGTAATAGGCGAGGTTAAAATATGTAGCTACTATTGACGTACTGGTTCTACTTTTTTTTTTCTTCCAGTTCTGAAAAATCGAATAATGGATATAAGTTAACCTCCATACAATTTCAAGCCACACCAAAGATACATTATGTCCTAATAAATATGTAGTGTATTAATTTTTTAATATGACGTATCAGTGCCTCACTTGACCATAATCCGACCACAAACAAGTCTATTAGCCCCTAGGTGGTACAGTTGCTTCACGTCCCACTATATGTTGGAGCAGCTCTGTACCTACATCCTGTGGTGCAGCAATGACTAGTGATACACACTAACAACAGTTTTTCACCGGGCCAGTATCTAATTTAGGCACACCAATAAAAAAAACTTGAGAAAAATTAAAATATTGTTCACAAGAGATTTAATTAATTATATAAAAAAAATAGTAAAAATTAATACTGTAGCAGCAACACACCAAAGTACCTGCAACGTATGTTTTATGATGGGCGAGGGACGTAACTGTCAGGTTGACAAGATGTCAGTTAGAAGAGTTTATTTACAACATATGATTTGTTGGTTGAGTTAAAAGTGATGTAGGGCTGCAAAAGTAGTGGCAAATAACTACATACAACTTTAAATCAAGGTTGTTATTTTTATTGACGTGACGTCTAATAAATCGATGAACGCTGGCTGCACGCACGAAAAAGGATGACTCATTGTCCCGTTACACACATTGTCCCGTTACACACATTGTCCCGTTAAGCTCATTGTACACTTGCGCCGCATCTATCTCTCTTCCACTCGATTTGACTTTTTCGAGGCACATTAAACTTGAAACTAGTGATGGTTCGAATCCCATTTTTCTCGAATCCGTATCTCGAATCCGAATCCCAAACAGTACCCCGAATCCACCCCTCGAATCCGAATCCAGTTCTCAAGGGTTAATTATAAAATAATTTATAAGTTAAGAGAAAAAATTAAACATTATGCAGAATTATTTAACCCTTTAAATTTTTATTTATAAAAACAAGGATTTTGACACGGTCTGGATCAAGACGATTCCGTTTTTGGTCACATATATTTCCTGCAGTGCTGAACAAACGTTCAGAGAACACTGTCGCAGGTGGTGAACACAAATATTTTTTGGACAGTTTATGTAGCCTGGGTGAACACGCAGACTGAGTTTTCCAGTATTCGAGAATGTTTATTTCTGGGTTAACTGTAGGATCACGTAATAATCTGGTCACTTCATCAATTGCTGTAGAATCTGACTTGGTGGATTTAAGGCATTCAGGCATTATCTGTGAGTACAGTGATTCATGTATCCACGGAAATCGGAAAACGAAATTCAACATCCGACGAAACAATATTTTGTAGTTACCAACTTGACATTTGTTTAAAGTCCCAAATGTAGGTAAACGCTTTCCTGAAATATTTAATGGAAACTGGAAGGCGCCATCTTGTTTTCAATGGTTTTAGGCCATAAGAAATATTGTTGTGCATCTTTTAAAATTAAGCCTCACTAAAGCATAGTGATTAATATGCCCAAAGTTAAGTGACGGGGTGTTTTCTCTAGTTTACCCATTAAAATTTTTTATATTAATATTAGTTATTTTTTATGTTGCTCATAATTATTGGCTAACAAATTCATTGGTTGGCCATCATGGAATTCTCAGATAATACATATTTTAACGTTGGTAGTCTACACAAATCAAACTTGGTCCTAAAAAAATTCATAATTATTAGAATGTGTATCAGAATATTTAAAATTGAATTGCGATTAAAATACATGTGTACAAATACAAATACAAATGCATCCATGTTCATGAATATAAAGTAAGTTTCCCAAATCAGTACATGCTTCATAATTTTTTTTATATAATAATGAATTAAAGTACAATACAGTAGAACCTCGTTAATCCGTGATGCGCTAATTCAGGAATCGGATAAACCGGGACGATTTAAAAGAGAAGAAAAAAAGAGAAAAAAAAAAGAGAAGTAAAAATTTTCAGCGCTTAAAATTAACGTCACACGGGCTGGCGGCCGGCAAACACTTCAAGCCATCGCGTGGGCCGCCAAACTCTGTAACGCTGTTTGTACTAGTGATGGGTCGTTCGTTAACGATTCGTTCAAAAAGAACGAATCTTTGAGAGAACGAAATCTTGCGATTCGTTCGCGATGTAAAGAACCGGCTCTTTGAGAGCCGGTACCTTGAAAGATTCGGAAGAACGAAAACGCGGAGAGAACGAGAGAACGAGAGAACGAGATGAGAGAACCGGTCACGCGCCCGGTCTGATTCGTTCGTAAAATGATTCATGACGTCAGGAGTCTGAAGAATTAGTAATCACAGCGTGCGCATGTTCACAAGAGCAAACGATAACTGATCAAATAAAATAGGGTAACATGAAAAGTATCTATACCTGAAAATGTCAACTGTTAAGTAGTGGTTTAAAATTGCTTTTTCACATTCACATACACAAATTTGGAAATAAAAAACTAAAAAAACAAAAAAAAAACCGTATGAATTAAAAAATAACAGGGAAAGTAACTACAAATGTTCACACTTACCATTTTTGGGTTAATTAATGTACTTCATTTGTTTCTCTTCATACTGAATTGCAGTAGTATTAAATTTTTGTCTTTTTTCTCTAAATGTGTTGGTCTACATGTAAACACTTTACTGTCACTAGAGTGTAAATAGCATATATATTAATATTTGTAACTTAAAAAGTAATAAAATATAAATAATCCTGTTTCATATACGCAACTGTGATTCACTGGCTACGGAAAGCAATGTTCAAATTCAAATACAAAAACACGTACGTAATACTCTAAAGGATGAACGAGTTACGACACCTGATAAAAGAGCCAGATCCCATACACAGAAAAGAACGAATTGACCGAGATGAACGAATCGTTCTGAACGAATCATCTCACGGTACTGATCCAAAAGAACCGATTCGGTCAAAAGATCCGTTCTGCCCATCACTAGTTTGTACTGACCCTTTGTGTCGCCCCCCTTTCAGCTGTCACATTTGTCACTCTTTAAACTTGAGGGGGATGTCCTGACTTCTGCTTCCCGTCTCCCTTTGTTTGTTTCCACCCGCCAACGCACGGCAGGCGCCTGGCGAGTGACGTGTCTGGCTGGCATTCGGCTGTACGAGGGGAAGGGGGGAGGGTGAAAGGTCAGCACGATCTTATCTTTCTCTCTTCGGCTGTTGTAAATGACCGTGAACTAATGGCTAGGCAGTGCTGTATTTCTTTAAGTGGAGACACTAATTCGAAGACGGCCGGCCCTTACCGTGAATGGCCTTAACCCAGCTGCACGCCGGTGTCTGAGAAGCTTGACAAGACCTTCCGGACTTTTAATCGCTAGTCCGTGAAATTCGGTAATCCGTGATTATCTCGGTCCTGACCATCACGTATTAACGAGGTGCTACTGTACCTCAATAGGATGTGTTCCAAGGAAAACGTAAACAGTTTTTAAAGTACTACATTTACATCAATATTTTTCCTCGAATCCCGAATCTTTTCCCTCGAATTTCGAATCTTTCGAATACTAGAGATTCGGTGGGATTCGAGGATTCGAGGATTCGACCGGCCCATCCCTACTTGAAACACTCCCATTCGTTTCCTACTTTTCCTATCATCCTCCTATCCTTAACAGAATAACACAGATTGGAAGAAGTTAAATAGCAAACATGTATAAAATAATCTGTTCGTTAAAGTAATAAATATATTATAATTAATGAGTGTAAATAAAAGTAAATTTATTAATGAAATTGTAGTTTTCATTTCACTCCTTCTTTGTATCCATACAAAATAGTGATAATTCAATAAAAATGATTCAATTTTATTCATAAAAGTATGCAATCATTTCATCAATGTTTTGTTATGACGTTGTCATGTTAAACTATTGTCCGTAAACCGACTTTACAGACAACCAATTTTTTTTTAAGATAGGTTTTGAAAGTATATTGAGTCAGTGTTATTTTCCCAAAGGTCTACATACTTTTAGTTGAAATGATCATTCCCTATCTCCTAGGAAATGGGCTAAAAAGAAAAAGGTTGGATCTCTGGCACAAAGAACTTTTTTTTATGTTGGGGCTCTTCTCCTGTGGGGCATGTTATCTTTCCATCTGGACGGCACTAGAACTAGCACAATGCACTGAAGCAAGGGAAGGGTCAACTGCTCATGCCACTTGTTCGCAAATCCCACCCCCGCAATTTTTAAAGATTTAAGAACTTTTACTTTCGCATGTCACAGAGGCTGCTGATAGCACCTACTCATGGTTGGCTTTAAGTGAAGTTAGAAAGACATGTGCGTTTTGGTCCGCATATACTGCTTTTGCGAACATCACAGAATTTTCACAGCACACAGGTATTAAAAAACAAAACTTTATAATAGTACAAAGATTGTTTGAAACTTAAGTTTCATAATTTATTTATTTTATTTATTTATTTATTTAAATTTTTGTTACATGCGCACCAACAGTCCAGGGACTTTAGTGGTGGGCACGACGTATACAAAATATACATAAATACATAAAGAAACAAGAAACAAAGGACAAGACATCCATACACACAGACAACACAAGGACAAATACAAATATAATACTTAAAATAATAATTAGTACAAAGTGGTAAGATAGTAAGCAGCAAGACATAAAATTTAATAGAGTACAATAATGTAAACGTGAAAGAGAAAAAATACTGACTATAATTAGTATGAGGATATAAATTACATTAAATACTTTAACATAGCTCTGTACACAATTAATTTGACTTGGTGTTGTGTCTATTATAGTTTTTAACGAGTCTATAAATAAGATCATTCTTGTTATAAATAGTGCATAAACTAGAAAAGAGGCGAGAATTGAATTGGGGGATTCTCAATCCGGTGTTCTCAAGAATATAGCTACATTTAATTTTATAGTTATAAATGTTATGTACAAAAAGATAGTCCAAATGGGCTCTACGGTCTGCTAGAGGAATAAGTTTGGGATGCGGAAAACCTCTATGAATTATTAGTTGAGACAATTTGTTTTGTAAATTTTCTAGTTTCTCAATATCAGTCGACCCAATGTCATTCCAGATAGTTGAACAGTATTCTAATTTAGATCGAATTAATGCCAAGTAAAGAGAAATAATTGAATCAGAATTGGTAGCATAATGAGTGATATATTTTATAATAGCAAATGTTCTTTTTGAAATGGAGTTTAAGTAGTCGATTTGTTTATGAAAAAATAATTTTGAATCTAGAAAGACACCAAGGTCTTTTATAATGAAAGTTTTTGAGATTGGGTTACTATTCAGAATGTAATTATAAACTATAGGGTTATATTTCCTAGTAAAGGATATTACCTTAGTTTTACTATCGTTAAGATTGACCAAGTTTAGAAGACACCAATTATTGATTTCATTAATGTCCCTTTGTAGAAGAGCGCAATCATTGACTGTAGATATTATTTTAGAGATTTTCAGATCGTCAGCAAAGAGTACACCAGTTGAGTAATTAAGGACCATGGTAATGTCATTTATAAATATATTGAAGAGGAGAGGTGAGAGAGTGGCACCTTGTGGTACTCCAGAACTAGCATGGTGTAAAGAGGATTTATGGTTATTGACAGATACAAAGAAATATCTATTATTGAGATAGCTAGAAAACCAGTTCAAGTAGTTAGTACAAAAACCAAAGTCTGATAGTTTTTTTAAAAGTAGTGAATGTTTTACTGTATCGAATGCTTTGGCTAGATCAAAATAACAGGCATCTGCCTGACCTCTGTTAGTAACTACATTATGGATTGGGTTAAGAAAAGTAATTAGGTTAGTAGTGGTGGACATTCCAGATCTGAAACCGTGCTGAGTGGCTGATAATTTATTTTGAAGTTGAAAATTTAAAACTTTGTGTATAATTTTTTCAAATATTTTTGCGAAGCCATTAAGTAAAGATATTGGTCTGTAGTTTGACACAATCAATTTAGAGCCATGTTTGTGTATCGGAATGACCTTTGCTATTTTCCATTTGTCAGGGAAAACTTGAGAATGCAAACTGGTGTTAAAGATATGATAAAGAAGAGGAACTAATAAGTACGAACAGCCTTTTAAGATAAAATTAGGGATGCCATCTGGGCCGGTGGATTTGGATGACTTGAGAGCCTTGATGCCCCATAGAATAAGGGATTCGGAAATGTAGCACATAGGAATAGAATCCGAGGACATGTTTGAAGACGTCACGTTATTGGTTGAAGTCTTGTAGACACTGGAAAAATATTGTGCAAAAACATTAGATAAAACATTTGGATCATCACAAATATCATCATTGATTTTTAAAGAATATTGTTCATAGTAACCATCTTTCATTAATTTAACATACTTCCAGAATTTCTTTGGATTATTCTTGATGTTGTTATTAGTAGAGCGGATCCAATTAATTTTATCACGTTTTATATAAGATTTTGCCATTTTGCGAAAATGTGAAAACTGTAAATAATAATAAGGATTGTTGGATCGTTTATAAAGTTTGTGAAAATGTTTTTTTGATTTTAATGCTTGAATTAAGTCATTAGAAAACCATAATGGATATTTGGGTAATTTTTTAGAAATTAGTGGTATAAATATGTTCATATTGTCAGTTATACAATTTGTTAAAACATCCACCTGATGATTAACATTGGTTGATTCATAGAAATGAGACCAGTCGTAATTTTTTATGGAGTTATAAAGACCTAAAAAATTACCATCCTTGTAATTTCTGTAGGGAGGATAAACACTTCTTGAGCTAGAATAAATTTCAATGTTAATGTTTAGAGCTGGATGATACAGATCTTCTTTGGTAAGTATTTCAGAGGCTTGCGTTACTGTACACTGAGGTAGATTTGTTAAGCATAAATCGAGAAGATTTTTGCAAGGTTGGGTGTGATTATATTGGGTCAGACCCAATGTAGACACAAAATTGAGAAGGTAATTGGCTTTGGATTTGACATGTGAATGAGTAATGTTTGAAGAGTGCCGAGTGAGCCAATCAATACCTGGAACATTAAAATCACCAAGAATTAAAATATCTTCTTGAGTGGTAGATAGTTTTTCTTCCAAGTGTTCAAGGTACTCGAGATATTTGTTCGGCGAGATGTCCGGGGCTAGGTAGATAGTTCCGATGATAAAAGTTGTTGCATGAGACGTTTTTACCTTGATCCAGATAGCTTCAATACCGGGAAAGTCGTACATGTAAACAGGTAGCACTGATAAAAATTTGGTTTTGTTAAATGCTGAAAGTACACCACCCCCTCTATTTTTCAGTGTAAGTTGAGGATTTCTATCATTTCTAAAAACTATATACTGGTCTGTGAAATAGTGAGAATTTATGTTATTATCGTTGAGCCAGGTTTCTGTTAAACAAATAATGTCGTAATGAGAGTTTAAAAGGTTTTCCAGAAATTCATTAGACTTAGTTCTTAATCCTCTCACGTTTTGATATGCAATATCATAATTTCTAAGGAACTGCTTCACTGTGGGAAGTAGGATGCTCCTCCAGCATCAAATTAGATGTGGAAGTTGACGCCATTGGATTAGGAGGCATGATGGTCACTGCTGTATTGTCTTGATTGGTAGCATTAGTGTAGACTTGATCGGGATGTAGTTTACCGTAAAACGGGCTAATTAAACAGCCACTTGGCCAAAACACAATATTATTGATTCTACTGAAGTCATTTTCAAGTACTGATATATGAAATGAAGCATAAGTATTATACTTCGTTCGGAGTTTAGTAACTTTGACCTGAGATAAATTGAGTTCATTTGTGATGTAATCCATAATTTCTTGTTCTTTAACTGAGGCTTCAAAACGGGTAACAAACAGGGATTTAGTCTTTTTGTAGGTAGGTTTGGAGACAGTTTTAAGAGTGGATGTATTACGTATTCCTACTTGGGGTGGAGATTTCTTACGTTCTTGATCATGGGTACCAACTGGGTTTTCATTATGTCTTGACTTATGCTGTTTTTGTACCAACGTGAAACCTTCAGAGTCGACTCGCTGGTTGTTATTGTTGGAGTTCCTGACCGTGCGCGTTTCTTGCTGACCAGAAAGTAGGTCACTGCACGTGGAGCTGTTGCTGGGTATACTCACTGCACCATTAACATCGATCACCTTATTATTGGGCGCTCTTTTGGTCACTTGGCTGTAAGATAAGTCTGAATTTTGCTTTATGTATAAGCTTTTTTTGATCTCTTTTAACTCTTGTTTGATTAAAGAGTATTCTTCTCTTGAGTCCATTAACAAGGATTTAAGCACCGCATTTTCACTCTTAAGCTCATCAAACTTAACACAGAGAGATTTTACCATATTAAATAGATCATCCATGTTGGTGTCTTGAAGTTTCAGAGTAAATGAAGGTGAATTAGAATTTTTATTCAGGCTGTCGACCGTATTATTTGACGATTTTTTCGTAGGCGACCTGAACATGGCTAAATTAGTATTATTAATACAGTTCACAAATACACCATCTTGTAAGGGTAAGGGAAACCCCTTAAAGTCTTGCTGATCTAATAGAGACAAATCAATATTGATAGTTATCACACTTTGAACATCAATAATTACAAGAACCGACTGCGCGCACAAGACACGTCTGTCCGGCTTGAACTCCCGGCCGACACTGAAAAAAATAATGACAACTTAAAAAATATGTTAGAATCCTGGTAATTAAATTTTGACAACCATTAGTTAACACTGAAATGTAGAGATAGAACAGGAAAGGTTTAGCTGGTATGCTTTCCATGGTACCAGTACCGGGATTATAATAATTATGGTTCTTGGTGCCAGTTTATTTGCTAGGAACCGTCAGAAGAGAGAAGAGAGAAGCGAGAACCGGGTCCGACTCATCACTAATAGCTACCGTATACATTTGTATTTCATGAGTATTCTTTACGTAGCTATCCCAACCAAACCAATTGTTCTCATAATTTCACACTATTATTCATGTACTTAATTTAATCATTCGTTAAAATGGTGAACTACTGATAAACTTATTACATTATCTCAGCACCCTCTTAGAGATGGACTCAAAAACATGCCGTGAAGTAAAAAAATTATAAAATTTGAATTTATATTGGCTTTTCTCCCTTAACTTCATAGTCCTAACTATTTTTTTTTTTTAAAGAAACCAGTAGTTTTTTAAAATATTGCCATTTGCAGCATAATAGCAACATTTGTACTCATTTATACATTTTTCGAAATATTCTAACATATTTCTTAAAAAAAAAAGGTTTTTTCAAGTATTTTTTTTAATGTCATTAAATGGACGTGCAAAAATCATGCACATGAAGTATAACCTAACTGGAAAAAAAGATTTTAACTATGTATAATTTTTCTTGTCTTTAGCCAATTTCCAGTTTGAAACGAATGTCCCAACTTCAAAAACTGCAATACATAAGCATTTTCTAACATCACGTCAACATTTTCACTAAACTGTATGTGAAATACATAATTACGTCCACCATTTTGCTAGATAGTCAAAATTAGAAGATACATGGTGTAACACTTTTAAACACTATTGATTGCTGTAGCAGAAAAACATAGGTAACTTCAAGGCATTAAAATGTTTTCTTTTAATAGTATGTCCGTAGTGTTACAAACACAGTCCATTTCAAAATGATTTTTTTTTCCAGTGTTTTGAAACGTAAAAAGCAGAAGAAAAAATTTACTTTTTCGGGCAGTGTAATTATGCAAAATTAATCGTACTTAAAGAAAACTGTACAAATATGAGATTTTCTTGGGAAATTTTTGTAAAAATAAAGGTGCATGGTACATGATTTTATGCTCATTAGTCATTACACATGTCAAGTATGTAATGAGTTATCAAAAAGATTGACGAGTCTCGTCCTGTCGAGTATAAACAACACAAATTTAGTCGTGATATGATTTGTGCAAAGATTCACTTAGGTCCCTGAAAAAAACACCTTGGCGACTTTCTTTCTTGTGACTGACCTAATATAGCTTCTGAATATCATGGGAACATTATTGTGAGTTTTCTGGGAATTTCGCGCAAAAACAGAAAGGACATACCAAAGTGGAGACTTCCGTCATTATAAAAATAAATATGGTTTTAAATCAAGTATTAATATAGGCTTATTTATGCAATTTAGCTTTAGCTCGCTCGACTTGGCTCGAGTTTTCAGGGCTCGGCCCTTCCCTAGTAATGGGGCTCGGCCCTTCCCTAGTAATGATACAAATACTTGATACTTTGAGAGACTGTACCTGCAGAAAACCTCTGTTGAACGACGGCAGCCCGAAACGGTTGCCCTTGACGATGTTCAGCTCGAAGCGAGCGTGCACCGTGCCCAGGATCTCGGACTGGCTGTCGGCGCGGAACTCCACCATGAACTGGCCGGCGTTGTTCTCCATGCGGTTGCCGTCCACCTGCAGCTCCTTCTCCATGCCGCTGAACAGCACCAGCCCCGTCTTGCACTGGTTCCCGTCGAACACGTTGCTGCTCATGTTCACCTGCGACACAGCGCACATTTGCCTTTCACTCTGCGATAGGTAGAGACAGGAAAAATTCATTAATTCATTTCGCGATAGGCTAAAATGCAAATCGTTATACCTCAGTGCTGCCTCTGCTATTGGTTCACAACTCACCTGGATGACTCTGGGCCAATGAGAAACACCCAACCAAAGCTTTATCGAATCACAGGCTGCTACGCTGGAAGGAATGTCTCACATGACAGCAGCCAATGAGTGGGTGGCATTTGACCGAATGTAAGTAGAACTATGGAGTTCGTCCTGCAGGTCATTGAACCTGCGAATTTTTCCGGTCCCTAGTGATAGGTCATATCCGAGGTTTCTACGGGCCAGATATTCGCGTGTTGTGTACGGCCATAGCTTCACAAATATGTTGATGTCGTACGACGTGTTTTGTGTGTTCTCGTCTCGTACGTGTAAACAGACCGGTCACATTATATTTTAAAAGGTTTTCTCCATGTCTCGTGTCACACACAGATGGTATTCTCATTGACTCTCTCAATTCAAATTTCACTGGCCCAATTAAATTTCAGGATTGAGATTTCAGACAACAAAATTAATTATTCGTCTATATTTTCTCCATCTTTTGTTTAGTGATTAAGTGAATATTTGGGTCAAAATTACAAATTAAAAAAAAAAGAGTACCTCCAATTTACCCCTCAAATTCGAATATAGGTCTCAACGATAAAAATAAAATAATGCACAAGAAATAAATTATATTAACTGGTGTTGTAACATTTAAATTTTAAAATCTTTGCTTAACAACTAAGTTTCCAAAATCAATATGTATAGTAATTTTATTTACATACCTACATTTAAATGGTTTTTAATCCAGCACTTTATGGTTCAGTACTTTTTGTAATCCAGCCCAAATAAAACCGCAATTTTATTGTGTTAATTTTGGCTATTGAACTTGGTTGCATCACTATGTTGCCGATACCTTTAGTTTGCCCAGAGTTTGTTGTTAGTACCCGCTCTCACTTCAGTACAGTATTTCATGTTTTCTAGTGAGCTACATTTAGGCTTCTGTGAATCCTGTTTTATTTATTTCAATCAAACTGATGACATCTGTCGTGTCCCTCCTGGTCCCTAGACCCGCTGTTGCCCTTCAACGTCTTGTCCTGGTGGGATTGCAACGAAGTGCTTCGAGTGTAAGTGCTGGTGCAGTGAACGACGGTGTCTTTCTGTTCCTCGGTGCTAATATAATTGTGTTTACTGCTATATGCTGTTAGGTATATATCATATATCATTTACTGACTGGTTGGAAGAGTATTTAGGTATTCTCTTTATCAATGTGCGATTACGTCAGCGAGTTGACCCAAACCGCGTTCTGTTTTCCGCGCATCTCGTACGCCCCACTCCCATGCTTCCCACTCGCCGTGCCCCGGTGCGCGGGAGGCAGTTTTGGATCGTCGCTCCTCCGCGACGGACACCTCGGAGCGTTGCTCCCCGCTTCGCCGCTGCAGAGTTGTAAGTGGGTCATCGTTTAGCACGGTCGCGCTCAGCCAGTGACTTGACAACATAACACCCAGTGAACTTAGGGTTCTTCCGACGTCATGCAGCCTTTTCGGTACGGACTGAGAGGCCACGCACTCGCGAAGGTATGATAGGAAGCCGCGCCATAGTTCCTTGCATTCCAAGCTAGTCGTACAGTCATAGCATCGGGACTACTGTATATAGTTTTGTGGTTATCCACCTCTAGGACCAGCCCCAAGTGGGTATTTAGGGCAGTTGTATGTAATGTTTTGCAGCCTATCTTGGGAACAGTTCCAGGCAGTTCTCCCGTGTTCGTTTGTATATAATAGTTCCGTTACATTTTGGTTCTAAACCTTTTTCCCTCATTGTGTATCATGCTTTCAGAGTCCCCGTCAACCAACCCAGGGACGCTCAGAAATCGGTCAGGACTCCCTCCAAACGGTTCAAGCAGGGAATAGAACCCGGACTTTTCGCTACGCCGTGTGTACTATACACATTTCCGTTAATTAAAGGTACGCGGGGACGCGCTGGCGGCACCCAGTGTGGATCAGCTCACTGACAGTACATGTATAGTGCTTTGCGGTCTATTAAACCGAACCACAAACAATTCATGTGCTTTTCCTTCCAAATGGCGTCTCGAGAGGCCGACTGTGCGAGGGGTTGCTGTTGTCCTGGCCTCCTGTAGTACGCCACATGGTGAGAACCTTTTTAATTCCAGAGTTTTCATGCTAGCCGGCGCCCACATCACGATAGAGAAACATTCATTACAGGGGTCAGAGAGCCAGGTGTCGTCACACTCAAGTCACTATTAATAACAAGGCATTCCATGAAAGTAAGTGCAATGCTGGAAAGAGCTTAACTTCTTAAAATTAAATAACATAAGTAAAATTAACAAAAATCTTTGAAACCAAGATGGCATTTCTCAATTACATCTCCCTAGAAACATAAAATGGAAATTATCAGAGGATGCTCTTGATGAAATACACCAGGAAAATGTTTTCACAATTCTCGTTCCTAATTATACCTTACAAAATACTATTTTTCAAATATATTAAACAAATTTTCATTACCTTACAAAAGTTGTGTCTGAAACTTTAGCGCTCTATGGCATGTATCGAAACTAGGACAGCGTTAATGGCAGAAATGGTAAATACCCACTTAAATGCATATTGCAATCTAAGGATGAGATGCACTATATTCAACCGCTTCTTCAGCAGTATAAAGCAATTCTATACTGTATTATCTGTTTATATTCCAACGATACGGAGACACTGATCTTGAAAATAATAAAGTTTAGTGTAGCACTTTGGACAATACGTAAGTAGTTTAACCAACTGCTATCTTATTTTCTGTCCTTTGTTTTTGCTTTGCTTTGCTTTGTTTTTGCTCTGTGGCAGAGAGAAAAGAAATGCTCCCAAAACTACATGGCAAAAAGTTCCATTGAATCACAGACCCAAAGCTCCTTGACCTAATACACTGCATGACATAATCATTGATAAATGATCGCAATGAAGTAATTAATCGAACAGAAGCAGCAAATGTAGCCCAAGAAATTTACCTTCGCAAAGTGACCACCCACAATGAAGGCAAAATTCTTGTTATTGTGGAACGTGTTGTTGGCAAAGAACAAGGAGTGGGTGAAGTTCTCGTTGTACTGCCAGACGTAAGGCAGGGACACGTCGAAACCTCCGACTGCGTTTCTCTCCACTGTGTCCGACTGGAGAATCCAGTGGAACAGATTGTTCGAGCCCCGCAAGTCCCTGAAAAAAAGTTTGAAATCAAAAAC
Source organism: Bacillus rossius redtenbacheri (assembly GCF_032445375.1). Taxonomy (NCBI): domain Eukaryota; kingdom Metazoa; phylum Arthropoda; class Insecta; order Phasmatodea; family Bacillidae; genus Bacillus; species Bacillus rossius. Next base: position 41,330,134 of record NC_086340.1, on the reverse strand, counting down.
ATGACAGGTTACGTTCCCAAAAAGATTGTGTTTATGGTTCACTAAACAAGTTTCATGCTAGAGTCACAGTGCTTTAAGTTCAGGCATAATTTAGTTCAAAAGTTCACATAAAATATGGAACTAAATGATCTGTTCATAGTATGAAACAAACTGCAACGAGGAACAGGCCTTTTCTGCTTACTTTAATTGTTAAGTTACCACTGAAACATTACATGATCTCTGTGATCGCCAGCAGTAAGGAAAACAGCTGTGCACTGTATATTTATTTCTTGCATGAATGCAGGAGAAAGGCAAAAATGACAACAAATAAACCGTACCTGCTGAACTGATGGATTCCTTGGCCATTGTCTGTGATCAGAGAGCTGTTCACCATGATGGTGATCTCTGACACGTTTGACACAAACACATCCCAGTAAGGGGACACCACCGATATGGCGCTCTCCGTGTTGTGGGAAATATCGCAATTGATGACATTGATGGATTCATTCGATTTGCGAAGAAAATGATTCCCCAGTTCATCTAGATACCTGAAACAATTTGCACTGTTTTAAAAGAAAACATGGATCCTTTGAATTTATGTAATGCTCAAATATTGAATACTGTTTAACATTGAATTAAGGCAGAATATATTTCTTCCAAAATTATAACGTAAAAAATTAGTTTTACAGTTGTATAGGTTCAGTCATACTTTTTTTCTTTAACCATTTTTCCATTAATAAAATTCTTTCTCAATTATAAATAAGAAGAAAACTCTTTGCCACCAATAAATATGCTTAGAAGTGGTACCTACCAACATATGTTAATATTTTATACCGGCTGTTCACTATACAATGAGGAAATATTCCAACATTTGATGAAGTCAGATAAGTGTATTGGTACACTATCTAAGCCTCATACATCTCACATCTGCGACTTCCTGTATGTTATAGGCCACACCCTGCACAATTAGGTAACTCCCTGAATGAATGTGTCCCATAACTCTTTTTTTTATTTATTTGGCTCATTAATGTACACAGCACTAGGAAAATTGGCTAACGATACCAATACAAGACAGCTTCGTGAATTTTGTGCGACAAATCTGCCATTGTCACATCAGTCCAATTGATGCAGTACAAGTGAGTGATATTAATATTGTCTTTGCTTAACATTTATGATGCCACCATAATGATAGTAAAAAATCCTTCTTTTCTCTTAGCTAAATCTTTTATTTAGCTTTATACAAATTTATTGTGAAAAATCTTCAAATTTCGTGATATGGATATATTAAAAAGTTTTTATACCCAGAGTAAATTACCTTATTTCATTATAACTAATAAAAATTTACTTAAGTGCCACTCCATGTCATTAGGTTATTAGCTCGCTTGTGCTAATAACACAGAGCTGTCCGATACTGGTTTCTATCAATTACCATCAAAACCTTAGTATTCAAACGAATCAATATTCGAGAAAAAAGATTTGAAGAAAAATATTAGAGGAATAAAAAAATTCCACACTGATATCCTTTGATGTTTATTTGGTCAGTTTTTTCCCTTCTAATCCATCCTGTACAATTCCCGAAGATAATGTACTTTTAAAATATTTTCTCTCATGCCCACCACCAGTGCGGCGAGACAGGGACAATGAGGTCACTGCAAACATGTGGACACCCCCCACCCCGTCGACACCACGAGCAGATAAGTCTAACCTGAGGGGGATCAGTAGCAGGTAGTCACCTCTGCAATTGGCCAACACACGTGGAGTGAAGCGTGTCACGTATTACAACATGTATTGATTCTGGAAACTTAGTTCGTGAAACAAACATTTAAAGGGTTGATTGTTTCAACACCCTAGTTAATATTTTTACTTTTTTAGTATTTTGTATATTACGAGGGTTATTTTTTTTTCAAGCTCCGATCGGCTGTAATAAAAAAACGGGAATGAATTGGGAAATTATTTTAATGTCAAAAAAAACGTACATCTTTACTCTATTTTTCCACATAACTACCGTGCAGATTGAGGCATTTGTCGTACCGATGCACCAGCTTTCCAATACCCTCTGCATAAAATGATGCCTCCTGCCTATTCAGCCACGTTTTAACAGTGCTCTGCAGTTCATCATTGGTGTTGAAGTGTCGTCCTCCAAGCCACTTTTTCAACGTGGGGAAAAGGTGATAGTCACTCGGTGCCAAATCCGGACTGTAAGGAGGGTGATCAAACACTTCCCATCGAAATCTTGAGGTGTGAGTTGGTCGCTCCACATGGTTGGTGGAAGGGGGTAAACACTACGAGACATGTCGATTCCTGTACGAGCGATTAGGGTATCGATTAATGGGCATGCCATGGAGAAATGAAACTGTAATCACACTGCAGGGCACTGTTAAAACGTGGCTGAATAGGCAGGAGGTATCATTTTATGCAGAGGGTATTGGAAAGCTGGTGCATCGGTACGTCAAATGCCTCAATCTGCACGGTGATTATGTGGAAAAATAGAATAAAGATGTACGTTTCTTTTGACATTAAAATAATTTCCCGATTCATTCCCGTTTTTTTTATTACAGCCGATCGGAGGTTGGAAAAAAAAAACCCTCGTATTTTATTTTTGATCCTTGGGATCTAGATTCGGACTCGAGGGGTATATTCAAGGTACTCTTTGGAATTCAAATTCCAGATTTGGATTTGAGAAAACTGGGATTCGACCCATCACTATAATTTCTAGTGTATTTGATCAAAAGGTAAAAAAAAATATCTGACAGCATCAGTTGGAGGCAGAGCGAACAACGTGAGAGGGCTACATCCAACACAGCTGAGTACCTTCTAGCATACTTCACCTACGTTGCCACGTCTCTTTCGCATGCAAACAGTAGGCTTCTGGTATCTTATGTCTGATGTCAAATTACCTCATCTCATTCCAGCTCTATTTTTCTTTGGATTCACAAACCAATCCTAACCCCGGTGATATCCCTCCCCCTCATTTGGTCCAAAATAAAGAGTTCAATGATTATTTAACGACAATAGACTCCAATATGTGCTAATGTAGCTTCATGAAAGTGAGAGCTACACCTGCATCTATAGTTATTTCATTTAAGCATGAAAATGTGTCGTCTGTACCTGTTGTAATAAGCAGCATAGATGCCAAACTTGTTGTTCTTGATCCTGGAGTTAACAAGCGTGAGAGTTGGCACGGGACCTCGCACCACTCTGTTCTTGATGTTCTGCACCGGAGCTGAAAGGCGGGAATACTTTCATGTGACACAATATTTTTTTTTGTAACCGCGTGAACAACTAGGCCCCACGCAGAGCAACACGGCGCAGTGGAAACACGCTGGACTCGCACTCCGGAACAACCCGGTTTCCATGCACGGTTCCAGCCATCCTGATTTACGTTCTCTACGGTTCCCTGAAATTTCTCCGGACAATTGCTGCGGATGGTTCCGAACAGCAGACCATGGCCAAATCCTACCCAAGTACCTTTTATCTATGAGGTGTGTTATTGTTAGGGACAAGATAATGTATATGGTGGACTGTGAAAAAAAGAAAAAAAAAGAAAAAGAAATAACACCACCACACATATTTTTGCACCCTTACACCCCCTCAAAAGCACCTAACGCCAGTACTCCTGTAGTAATGCTCATTATTTATTATTTATTTATTTATTTATTTATTATTTATTAATGTTGTAAATGCCCACCAACAGCCGAGGGCTTTAGCGGTGGGCACGACACATATATACAAGGACAACATATAAACAATACAAACAAAATACAAACAAACAAATAAAGTTTAAAATATAACTATTAAAGATAAACATCAAAATATAAAACTCATAAAAAGAAATACACGGACATTGCCGGCACCTGGAGGCAACCGGCTGCTCGCTCCAGAGTCTTGGGAAGAGGCGTGGGCCAAGCCTGCCCGAGGCGTGCCGACTGCTGACGAAGCCCTTCGTACCTCCTCCACCGCAACCCCCCCTACACCCTCCTCCGGCCAGGGTGGTGTACCTCCGACTCTATCACCCTGGTGTGAACACTGTTCCTGAGGGCTGTTTCCACGCACTGAGGATACCGAGGGCTGGCAGTCTTGTGGCACAGCATCCCTGCCCATTGCAGCTCACTGCCGTTTTTATCTTTGCGCACTTTCTACGATACACCTACGTGCTCTTCACCAGACTCTTCATATTTCAGGGAGTGCCCAATAGTAGCCACGGCACCAGACGGCCTTGCTAACAGCAGCAATGCATGTGAATACCCGACAACCTATCCACAACCTAGAGCGTATAGTTGGGGCTTTCCCTGAGATGCAATCAAACCCCAACACAACTTGGCTACTATCGCGCATGCCAGAGGGCCCCAGAGCTGTGGAGTAGCTTACGTCGGTAAAGTAGGATTTGGGGCCTTGCCAAAAAATCAAAAAAACAAACTGGATTAGAAGTGTTTCTGGGGAGCAAGCCCCACTGCTCTCGCTACTTGAGCCTGCACCGACTTGCGTCCGCGCCTACCTGCCACCGCAAGCAGATGTGTTAGTGAAAAATCTTGGCAGACGTGCATTTTGTAAACAAAAGAGTCGGAAATTACGTTAACAGGTTAAATAATCTTTCTAATGATAGAAAACGTTAAGTTTATGCTTTTGTGATTCTTATTAGAACTGAAATATGATTCCTATATTAATAACATTAACATTCCATTACTCAGAAATGTTGTTAGCACCTACTTAGGAATGGTATGCCCAAGCTCTATTATGTACACAATGTGGTGCGTGAATTTTTAAAATGTAATTTTAAGTTGTTTACTCTCAAAATGTTATTCAACATTTATTTAAAAGTACTTCAGATATATTTAGACATAACTTTTGTACAATAAATTAAATTTAACAGGAGCAGTGTCTTGTTTTAAATGGTAGTCAGCAGGCTCACTTACCTCACTGGAAAACAAATTATTTTCATGAACATGCATGCTTATGGTAAAAAATGTACTTGATTTGCTCTCTGTTTTTCTGGAATGAATTAGGGCGTTACTTCGAGGGACGGGTGTATTTTGATATCGCTTGCAATAAAGCTCCGTGCTAAATGTTTTAGTATGACATGGCATAGGACTTAGCTATGGCTATTTGTAGAAGTCAACACTTGTGAACTGGTGTGATTATCATGATAGTTGTAGTCACCCACGTAAGATAATAAGTTATTTCCTCACAGCATTTACAGACCAGAGCCTGTTAGTAAATATGTGACTGACACAAGGTATACCTGTATACCTGTAGAAGGTCTAGGAGATATATGACATAATATGCCAAAAATTGGGATAAATAGTTCAAAATTAAAATTATAAAGACCTAACAAAAAAAAGAATTATGAAACCATCTGCTAGTCTAGTTTCTTTCAGGTTCAACATTATTTTTTTGGTTTTATTCTGCAATAGAACCTCCAATACTAAAGAAAATTGGCAATACAGATCTCAAAAATGGCAAAGAGTGACACAGTTCATTAGGCACGACACAACAGTTTTTTCAAATAGGCTCTTTTCAACTTGCTAGACAAACAAAAAAAAAATTCCCGTTGGCTTTGAATAATTCACGGGTTTCTCAATGTTTTCCAAAAAAATTTCCCGGCTAATTTAATGTTCCCTGATTTTCCTCGTCAGATGACCAACCTGGTGAATTAATTATTGGGGGAATAAAACTTATAAAAAATATAAACAATAATACCAAACTCTCCTATTTCAACATGAAATGAATTAAAAAATAAAACTGTAAAATCTTGTCTCTAGTTGTTGCCAGGGGCGTAGCCAGGGAAGGGTTTTATGGGTTCAACCCCCCCCCCCCCCCCCCCCAGAAACTCCAAATCTTTAATTAATTTCTTATTCATCACTCAAACAAATTTCATATTAAAAATTAATACAATTTTTACCATTACAATGTTTAATTTTAAGTACCGAAAACTGCTAAAATAGCACTATTTTACACCTTAAAATACAAATTTTCCCGGAGGAGGACCCCCGGACCCCCCGCTTTAAAACGGGGGGCCATGCTTCTTAACACCCCCCATACACAAATCCTGGCTACGCCACTGGTTGTTGCCCACAATGACATGGATGTCCTGTGCCGACCCACCGACGACGGAGGACAGGATGACCACCGCCCCGCCCAGCGCGTTGGTGCCGCTGGCGTAGTCCATGACCAGGCCGTAGGAGACGGTGACAGTGGGGAAGACCACCAGGTCCCGGCTGAGGTCCCAGGACGGCGTGCCGTCGGCGACGGAGAGGCCGTCGTAGATGACGATGGACTCGGAGCTGCCGGCGCTGATGGGGTTCAGCAGCTGTATGCCGACCACTTGGCCGGGCGTGCACTGCGAGGGACCCCACGCACATCGCAACACTGCACGATTCCTGCCCCCTTCTCCTGCTGCCAATAACAGTTAGCTTAACAATGTTTCAACTTGAAATTTTTTTTTTAATATTTTATAATTAATTTTATTAATTTTTCTTTTATTATGCATAGGCATTTCAAATACAGTACACTCCCGATTATCCGCGAAATTAAGTGGGAGGGCCACCGCGGATAGTGAAAATCGCGGATAATCCGCAAAAGAGCCGAAAATGGGAAACAAAAAAAAGGAAACATTAATTTCTAACTAAAAATCTAAAAATTTATGTTCATTAAAAGTTACAATTAAAAGTAAAAATATTTTTTAATGATGCTAAAATGTTTAGTATTTTACTGAATAATTAACATACAATGCATTTCAGTAATGTGAACATAAAAGTGCTCGGTACTTGCTTCGTAACAAGGATACAGTACTGTACGTACTCAGAGACTTCATTAGACACTAAAAAAGCAACCATACGACTAGAAACAAAGCGCGACAGAGACAAAAATAGCAACGCATGCCAGCCTACTGCGTGAGTTCCGAGAAGGCCTGTGGCGTTTTACTGTATACTGAACCCAATACACTCGTCAGTAGAGTTCAAATTTGCTCACTTGTAATAAAATACAGATTTACATATGTGCTGTATTTTTTCGTAGCAGGCACGGATAATAAGGAGTTTACTGTATTTCATTTGTGTTTTAATAGTAATTATTATTAATTTGTGTTACGTTTAGTATAAAGCTGAAAGCAGTGTTTATGGTTATTTGTTTATTTAAATCACTTACAATTAACGTGTGTAAAATTTACGTTTTGTTAAATTTCAAAGCATATTCTGGGTAGTAAGACTGTAACATTCGAGAACATTCTAGAAGATTTTATAAGAAAGGAAGACAGGTGCGACACACTGTCGCCGGCAAGTTATTTTCCGCGCCTCAATTTCGTGCATCGTTGGGAAAACCCAGTACATGGACACATGAATGTGCAACAGTAGGCTGGAACTTACCTGGGCGCTGCCTCGCCAGCCAATCAGAGCGAGCCTTGAGGTGGTGTCATGTGTCTTCCCAGACTTTTGGAGAGAAATGTTTTTTTTATAATTTTTTTTTATTAGTATTTTCTCCTATATGGTCAGGTACCTACTAGGTTCTGTGTTGTGATAGGTTGGCCCACGGGGTTGCCTCCCTTTGTTTTGGCTTTGTAAAAGTAAGGTAACTGCGTGGTGCAAGTTAGTTGTCAAAAAAAAAAAAAACCCCACCACATAAAATTATTAAATATAAACAAAACTTTATAAGTGTTAAAATGTATTTGTTATTTTTGTTGGTTGTATTGCCGGGCCAACCTGGAATGTAACAACATCAGGCCATTTGTCCAGTTTTTAGTCATTCAGGCAACATCCATAAGTAGAGGCAAGATTATATGGTGAGTAGGGATAAAACTGAAATAACAGCGAAATTGAAGTCAATACACTGCATGACACAGAAATGCAGTGAAAATAACTCAATTGCCTCATTTTGTCTATTAAAATATAGACTTAATAAAATAAATATTTAGTAAATGCCTTATTTAAAAACCCTAAAATATTATTTACTAAGTAAAAAAAAACATTACGTATTTAGTCTCCATGTATAGTTTTTACAAAGTAAAGCATAGCAGTCTAGCTGCTTAATAGCTAAATTCAAACGAAAATGTGTAAGTATATTGATTTTGGGTTTTCAACATTGCATATGGTTTTTTTTTATTGTTAAAGCAGTTATTTAAAGTTATTATGCTTACTTTTTACATGTGATTTTAATTTCTAATGATGATAAAGACGAAATCCTTAATTTTTAATGATGAAACTTGCTCTACCCATAAATAACACAATGGTCTTTTAATTTTTCTAATAATCTACTGTCAATCTAAAATTGCACCCTCAAAGAAAAAAAAAGAACATTGACATACATCATGAGAATTTATTGCGAACACTTACAAAAATGAACATGTAACTGCAAAAAATACATAATATAATACCTATGAAAACATGCATCTCTTTAATTAAATTTTTTAGTGAGAAAAAAGTTGAACATGCTTTTGATCACCGCAGGCAGTGACGTGTGACTGCAGTGCCGAGGTGACGGCGGCGGGGTAGGGGGACTTCGAGTCGAGCAGCCGTGGCGATCGGACGTGTGTGTGTGTGTGTGTGTGTGTGGACGAATGCAGGAATGCGTGGGGCGAAAGGATGGTTTTGCCGGCCGGGCGTGTGTTGGCCGAAATAATTTAAGACTGTGGACCTTTCCAGTTGATTTACGAATTACGTGAAACTGTTTTGGCGTAGCACCAAATTATGTGGCTGCAATTTGATTTAATGCAGCTCGACGCGCTAATGAAACGTGAGGGTACGAAAAAAAAAAATAAAACGGTATCGGCAAATTGTAACCAGCGGCTTTTAAGAGAAAGCTGCTACATCCTGACTCTGCCTGTGGTCCGAGCACACGCGAGCTTGGTTTGTGGCTCGTGGTTCCGGTCGCCTTGACCTGCTACCAGGAATGAAATCATCGACCAGAAAATAATTCAAGTAAGTCACAGCGTGGCCGGTGCTTATGGCCGTTTCGACGATAAACTGTTCCGAACCCATGATGCCAGTCGTAGTCAAGCTACTGCGGAAGAAAGAAACTAGTTTTTTTGGCGGAAGTACATGATTTATCAAAAATAATGCACGCAGAATTTAAGTAAAAAGGTACCTTGCCCTGCTGAGAAAAAAATGAACGGTCTGTATGTTTTTTTCCATTCACAAGATGCTGTATACCGAGAGCTGAGGACATTAAGGAACTCGATGCAACAGGCCTCACCCTGACGTAGAACCTGCGGTCCACCGCGTCCGGGCCGACGCGCTGCGTCACCAGGTGCTTGGTCTCTCCCTCGCCCAGCTCGATGTTGGTGAAGGTGGAGGGCAGCAGGAGGGGGCTGTAGGGGGCGTAGGGGGAGCCCGCAGCGTCGGCGGGGGGCGTGAACCACCCCGCCAGCTCCCGCTGCTGCTGCCCGGTCAGGGCGGGGTTGTGCCGCACGCCCGCCATCTTGTTGTTCTCCAGCGACGAGCCTGAACCACCAGCAGCATCGCGTCAACGACCTGGCTCCGTGGAGGCGTGTGCGAGTACCAGTTTACTGATGCCAAGCAAGTATCAAATAAAAATTTTAAAATATACGTAACTAAACAATTGGGGTCTATGTACAATATCATTCTATAAGAGTTTTAAAATAACCATGCATAATAATAATAATAATAATAATAATAATAATACTGAGCACTCGTAAAAGCAAACAGAATGCTACCTTTAGATTTTATTTAAGCACAACATATAAAACAAAACAAAAAAAAGAATATTCATGAGCAAATCTTAGATTTCCAATTTTTAAAAGCTTTGCAACTAATACCAAGCTTCAAATAAAACTAAACAGCAAATTTCTTGGCAAAGTAAAATTGAATATTAAAGAGAGCTTCAATTGATTCAAGTGGTTGAAGCTTCACACAGGCCTACCTGAGAAATACACGTTGAAACAAATTTTTATTTAATATAAAAAATGTATATACAGGAAAATCTCTTTACAACATATTTTAAAATACCCACAGTGTTGGTACTTAATAACAAAAAGGACTTTATACTGAACGTTTGATAAATACACGTGTAACCATCTTGTAGGGATGGGAACATGTATATGTTTAAGTGAGAAGTCTTTGGAATTGAGGTAGGTACTATATAACAGCATTCCTCTGTACAAATATTTGTTTACCACTACTGAGCTTATTGTAGCTTACATTGATAAAAAGAATACAAATTTGTGACAAAAATAGCAAAACATTGTACAATGATGGACATTAATGGCCACTGAATGAACATATTTTTAAAAATGAAAATCATCCCCATCCTAAAAAAAAAAAACATAGCTAGCGAAGCTTCTGTTTTGGCTGATAACATATAAGTTTTTATAATACAAAACCAAAACATTACCTAGGTACTTTGTATATTTATTTAAAAGTGATACACTATAATTTATAATATTGTACAATAATGCAGGGATACTGAAGGTACAACTACAAAAAAAAAAAATATAGCTGTTTATACCTCTAGAGATCCTTTGGAATTTATCATATTTGCACATTCTGTATTTCTTTGACATTGGCACTATGCCTTCCGAAGCTGCCCAACTAAATTTAAAACATCGACAAACATTTTCAGAAATTAGCAATTTATGAAGTGATTTGTCAATGTTGCAGCTTAGGCTGTCTTTTAACTGGGGTGATCTGAGTTGTTGCAATAGTGTCGTGTCCATCGTAAAAGTCCACTTGACTGTTGGTGGGCATGTGACAAATGTAAATAAATAAATAAATAAAAACACAAATATATAAATGAATAAATAAACATGAAACTTTTGCCATTGTAATGTTACGATGGGCAGAGGTCACGACCACTGAGAGAGAGGGGGGGCAGGGAGGGCAAAATCTCCGGACTTTGACTCCAGGGCGACCCGGGCCGGATTGGGAGACTTTTTTTCACTGCTCGGGTTTACCCTGACACGACAAAAATTAAAAAGTCTTTTGGCAATAGAATTCATTGGAAACCTTAAAAGGTAAAGGATGCGCACAGGTTATGTTTACAGTTACAGTCCAGATAACGTTCACGGTCTTGAATTTTTTTTTTTTTTTTAACAGTGGAGTTTGAGAAGTTGCACATGAAGTAATGGGGAGGGCGAAACCCTCGGGCCCTCGAGTCTCTCCTGACGGCACTGGCCGAGGCGGGACACCCAGGGACACCCACCCGACACGCGCATCCCGAGCTGCTTGAAGCTGATGCCGCTGCCCCGGTTGTTGCTGAAGTCGCAGTTCCTGGCCAGGTTGACGTCGCGCGTGGAGTACATGTCGGAGTAGAGCACGCCGAGCCCGTCCTGCAGGTTGTTCACGAGACGCACGCTCTCCAGCACGTGGCGGCTCAGGTCCACTTGCAGCGCTGCCGACAAGCACCGGGCATCCCACCACCGCTGCACGGCTCCAGGAACACAGCAGCCGGGTCAAAACAAGCCCAACACGTTCATTCTTTAAACGACTCATGCGACGGGATGCAATCTCTCGGACGTACGCCATTGCAGTTTTAAACTGTTTGTCGAGGAAAAAAAAAATTGGTTGTCTGTAAAGTCGGTTCACGGACGATAGTTTTTACGTGACGACGTCATAACAAAACATTGATGAAATGATTGCATACTTTAATGAATAAAATTAAATCATTTTTATTTTAATAATAAAAGAATAAATACTTGAAATTATACTAGTAATCAGATTTATAAAATGCAAGAATAATTAACCTTTATTGCCGGAATTGTTGTTGTAATAAGCAATGAAAACCACATTAACTTTACACTTCACTTTATACACAGTCGACGAAACAGTTCACATGTAGATGACTTGTAATTAATTTTAAATCTGGCGTTTAGCTATAAAGTTTAAATATAATTATAAACAAGTTTTCATATAGATAAAGTGTTATCAAATATCTATCATCAATTATATGAATCACCATAATTTTTCAGTCAATTGTAACATAACCTATTATTACTGCACTCGCCGACATCGTAACGGGACACGGCGTAACGGAACAATGAGCGAAACGGGACACAGCGTAATGGAACAATGTGCGCAACGGGACACTTTTTCGTGCGTGCAGCCGGCATTCATCGATTTATTAGATGTTGTCACATCAAAAAAATTCAAGAACGCAAATTAAGAAATCGAAATGAAAACACAAACCCACAGAGAACAAGATGTCAAACGGGTGAACCCAACGATGAACCTAAACAGGTCTTATGGACAACACAACAACGACAGCACAGGCGAAACACATCCAAACTTAAAAATCAGACAGCACAAGAACAACTGTTTTGTCACATAAAACCTACCGTGTTTGTCGGTGTTGTCGTCATACTGTCCAACATTTCTGTTTATCTTAATTTTTGTGCTCTTATATTTGCTGCGAGGTCAAGGTTTTGTTGTCTGCCTGCAATTACTGTTATTGTTGAAACTGTCTGGTCGTTGTTAGTCTACTGTGTTCGTCTGTGCTGTTATTTTATTTTATTTTTTTTTTTTTTTCATTCATGACTAAATTCCTTCCACAGAATTCTTGTAATATTTCGAGTTCTGAGTCTCAAGAAGGTACCAAAATTTCTTACTACATTTTTGTCTGCATTAATTTGATATTATAATTATAAGTATTATTGTCATATAAACATACGTATTAAAAAAATACCAGCACTACATCAAAAGGTTTTAATCCAGTAAAGTTCCAACAGATATACTAAAGAAAATTAATATATAGTATTAAAAAAAAAATAAGCTGCTATATGGAAAGAAAAAAAAATACAGATTAAAATTGCTCTTCTTCAAAAAAAATCATATTGGATGTGTAACCATAAAATGTTAAATGTGTAATGTAGACCACTAGAAAACAGGAAACACCTCACTGAAATGAAAACTGACAGTATTGATAAACTCTGAGCAAACTAAAAATGCAGGGAGCACAATAATGCAAACCTGGTAGCCAAGGTCGAAAGCTGGAATAAACCCAAAAAAAAATTTGTACACCAGTGGCTCAATTGGTGCCACATTAATTACAGTATGTTCTGAGCCATAGAATGCCAGGTTAAAAAACGTTTGCTTGTATTTTTCTCTTAATTTTTGATGTGTAACACCTTAGCTCTTGGTATACGGCATTTGGTGGGAATAATTTTGTGAATGCGAAGGAAGTCAAGGAAATTTGTAACAGGAAGTAGGGAGTGCGCCATTTAATTTTATTTCGAGAAATCAACAGTATGTACCATTGTGTTAAACAAAATTATAGTTAGGTTTTAAAAGGGGAAAATTTTTTTTACTGGGTTTCCCTAAAATGATGACTTAAAAAATTATAGCCATTTTAAGATTTTAAAATAACTCCTTCTCTAAAGTGTTCACAGAAGCAAAAAGTGTATAAGTACATTCGAAAATAACAACATTAAACCAATTAGTCACTCCAGTACAAAAGTGATATAAATATAAGTACTTATTTTAACAAACAATAGTGCCACCCTATTAAATAGAAATGTAGTTCAGTTTTAAAAGGGGGTAAAATGTTCTCAGTTTTACGTTAAAAAGAATACTTAAGAAAATAAGAGGACTTATAGGTTTTGGTGGTGTTTGTGAAAGATCGAGTTGTATACATGTATAGGTACAGTATTAGCTTTGAATATATATACTGTATAGAAGTCGCGAGTGGATAGGATTTACTCTACGTTTTTCAGGAGCGTATGATGAGCAGCTTGGGAACTTCACCGCTGCAGGGCACTGCCGTAACGCTTGTATCGTCTTAGGTTGTTATTTACACGTTAGAGCGCAGCACTGTCACCCAATGTCATTCACCCGCACCCCCCACCCAACATTCACTGCAGCTCAAGGTCGTTCAACGGGAGTTTGTGCGTCACAAAACTGTAGGGATGAGAGGTGGGGTAGAGGTTGGGTGGAGGACAACGCATGTTTGAGGGAGGGTGGGGAAGGGGTGTTTGAAGTGTTCGACACTTGGCCGCTAGGGACCACCACAAGTCGATGCCCTGGAGATGGTGGCGATTGCGGCGGTGAATTAACCAACTACCTCAAACCGTATTAGAAATTTTAACCTGGGCTGGCGACTTCTATACAGTATATATATTCAAAGGTATTAGTGTAATATATTTTTAAGGTTGTAAATGGAATAACTATGTGTTGATAGTAAATATATTTATCAACTTAAGGGTTTAATAGCCCATTATAAAGACCATTTATAGCCCGTGCCAAAGTAAGGAGCTTGACTTTGCACATTTAGAATGTTAAAAGCTTCCTTGGCAATTTATAATAGCATGTTTTTTTTATGTGTAACATCTTAGCTCTTGGTATACTGCAGTTGATGGGAGTAATTTCACGAATGTGACGGAAATATGTAACAGGAAATATGGAGAAGCACGCGCCATTCAATTTTTTTCGGTGCGGCCTGCAGTTGGTGTTTTTGCTGCAGCGTGTCAGCGAGCGTAAACATTTCCATGGTGCTTGAAAAGAGAGAAGGTAAGGGAGAAAGTTAAAGAAGAGACAGCTGTTTACCATTCGTTCCGCTAACAGTAGTATTGAACAGGGCGACGCATTGTCACTTGGATTTTCTATTTCTAACACGTTATAAATACAGTGTGCAATAAAAATGTATACTATATAATGAGGGATGGTGATTTTTCGTTTTCGCGAAATAGATGCGAAAATATGCTAAATTATATTTTTTCCGCTATAAAATGCGAAATCAAGGTAAAAAAAACGTAGATTCATCTTCACTCTATACAATTTATTTACCGATTGTATTTCGTTTCAGTTCAGTATCAAAAGAAACCATCATTTTATGGCGTATTCAGCACAAGTATCTTATTGTCACGTCATTCACAACACTATTGATCGTAAATATTGAATGAAGAACGGACATCCGTGCCTCGCGATTGTAAAAAAAGCAAAGAACAACTAGCTGGAAGATTGTCCGTCATCTTGCAGAGTACAAGTTTTTAGGCCACCATATTGCGACATCTCTGCTTCGCCGCGCTAACAATTGTCAGTCCCATTTTCTGGCTATGTTTCACGTGACAGCCGCGTTCTTGTGTAGTCTGTGGAAGGTTGTGTGTTTAAAAATACGTGCATACTCGTGAATGTGTTGTATCCTGTTATTTCTCTTGGTAAAAATGGGATGAAACGTAATTTACATTCGCGATCGCATAAATGAATACAAAAGTGAACAGTTCTACGAAAGTGATACAAATATTTTAATGTGCAATTTATGTAATCGCCGTCTGGAGTTGAAAAAAAAGATGTACTTGAAAAGCACATTAAATCTGAGGGACATCAGGCTGCAAAAAAAAGATTCACCGAGACATCGGATGAAGAAATTAAGTCGGTAAAACGGCAAGTAACGGTTTCTGGCATGATTGAAAATCAAAAGAATGCGAAAATTGAAAAAATGAAAAAAAATATATGAAAAAACGAGTTTCAATAACATTATTTGTGCAACTATGGCCATGAACACGGCTAGAAAATATTTATTGTAATTTTAAGTATTCAATTTATTGCACTCATAAGTGCTAAAAAGTTGTTTGGAAACCTGACAAGATAGGCTTTCTTTGTAGTTGTGCTAGATCTTTATTTCTGTGGTTGTTAATAATTAATATGTGTATTATTTAATGCTTTTTAAAAACATACTTTTCTTCAGTAATGTAAAATGAGAGAATTGGCTAAATCTTGTTTTTAAAAATGCTACAAAATGCTAAATTTACAATTCAAAATGCTAAATGTTATTATTTTAAATGCTATAAATCACCATCTCTATAATATAAACTCAATATTTTAACTGTTATAGTAAAATACTGTTGTGTTAATTTATAGTTTGTGCTACGTTAGGTTAGATGTTACACATCATTTCCCAGTACTGAAAGACTTGATCACTTTTTTCTGTTTGTTTCTGCACAATGTTTTTTTTTTTTTTTAGTGTGGATTGGGGATACACTTGTTTTTTTTTTAAAATATTCATAAAATTCACTGTGTGATGTGTCCTTCCGAATCCAAACTAGCATCAGCGATGAATAGAGACCTGCTAAAATTTGCGGTTTTGATGGCCTTCAGGATAGACTGTCACATACCCCTGTACACTCGGGCAAATAACGCAAGTTCATTGGCTGCCGGCTTGTAAGTCGTCTCAGCTGGTTTGTCTGTGATTCGATCCTTCTTTGGTTGAGGGTTCATAACTGGTTGAGATTCGTCCAGATGAACAGTAAGCCAATAGCAAAAATCATCTGAGAGGTGTATGTGTTTGAGTTCTAGCGTGTCGCCTAATGAACCCGCGAGTTCTGCAGGTCTCTAGCGATGGACGTGGGAGCAGACCTGGCTTGAAGGCGTTGGTGGAGTAGTCGAAGAGGCCGGCCCTCTCCACGGTGACGTACTGCAGGCGGGCGGGCTCCGCCAGGACCCCCAGCCTCACGCCGGCCCAGGACGGCTCCTGGCAGCGCAGCCCCACGTCGCTCTCGTGCCCGCACGAGTTCTCCAGGTCGTCCGCCGTCTCCGCCCGGCACCGCGTGATGTCCACGTCCTCCTCGCTGCACCGCACGTTGCTGCGACCACGCCACACACCGCCGCGTTCCATCGCGTCACCGTGGAAACACCAGGGAACCTTAACTTAGCCGGGAACTATTCAAAGACATCGCCCATCGGGAATTTTTTTGTTTGTCTAGCAAGTTGAAAAGAGCCTACTATTTGAAAAAACTGTGTGTCGTCCCACTGTTATTTTAGGGCATCAAAATTTTGGAAGGAAAAAAAAATTTCTCGCGCAAACGTCGCACGAGTTTCTTCAATCCCGCTGCTGTTAGATTCCAAGAGCTTTGTGTACATTAGTTAAACATGACGGGATAAAACAACGTTGCAACAGCAATCGGGTTTTCAATTTGCCATCAGGCGGTTTGCTAGTTACGATGGGAAAATTCGTTAATTACAACCAAAGTAAAACTTGTTTAAGATGTACCGCCACAATACGATTTCCCTTCCAATATGTTAAAATTTTTCGGTCCTGCCATTTTCTCAATAAGATATACGTTATTTATAGTTTTTTTTTTTTCCTTGTAAGATGTTGCACGTGACGACATTTTCCCGTATAAAATGATGTACTGTATTTTAAAGTTGAAACATATTATTTGTTCGGATATTACCGCTTACTTATTTAAGTAACAGAAAAACGAAGATGTCCGAGGCGTACTGCTTTTTTAAAATGTAGCCAGCGGTAGTTGGCATTATTCATGTTTGATTAGTTGATGCCCGCCCGTATAGAGTGCACACATGTAGTCGAATATCGATATCATTAGCTCGCAGATTGCATGCAACACACATGCTCTGTCTACTGCCAAGTACACTGCATTTGATAGGTCACACTCTTTCGTGTTAGTGTGTTCTACGACGATAGTTGTGTGTTAGTTCTGGCTCACTTTCGGGTCATGTTTTTGTTTATCTATTTAAAGTTGAACGAAATATATTTTTGTTGCATGACTTATTAATTTAATTTGTTTGGCGTGATTTTGTATACTCTACTTTTTAAATAAATGTACTTTTCATGAATAGGTTTGGTTTTTATATACAAATTTAACTCAACAAAAATGCTTCTTTTTTTCTAGCATAAAATTTGCACACCTACTTTTCAAACTTGATTTTAGTATAAAATGTGCTACGATTATGCGATAAAACATGGTGATATTAGAGATACAAATACCATCAAATTTGAAGTATTTAAAAAAGTGATATTCAAGGAAAAGGTTTTATAGAAAATAATGGAGGTGAATTTGTAAATTCCAAAAATTAAAAATTAAAACAAACAAGTCCTTTTACCATTCCCCCAATGAATTTTGTGCTTTTCGTAAGGCATTATGTAAATTGATATATTGATTCAGGGAAAATTCATTACTAAACAAACATTTATAGGGTTAACAGTGTTATTTTGTTTTTGACAATTCAAGACACCTAGCTTCAGATTCTGCAGGTAGATTCGTAGTACCTACTCCTTGTGATAACAATCCAAGATTTGGGTCACTGTGAAAAAATTGTCAGTTTTGGAAATTAAAAAAACCATCTTGGTAACTACCAGTGGCGTAGCCAGGATCAGTGTATGGGGGGGGTGTTAAGAAGCATGCCCCCCCCCCCCCCCCCGTATTAAAGCGGAGGGGTCCGGGGGTCCTCCACCGGGAAAATTTGGATTTTAAGGTGTAAAATAATGCTATTTTAGCAGTTTTCGATACTTAAATTTAAATATTGTAATGGTAAAAATTTTTATTAATTTTAATATGAAATTTGTTTGAGCGATGAATAAGAAAATTAATTAAAGATTTGGTGCTAAGAGGGGGGGGGGGGGGGGGTTTGAACCACTAAAACCCCCTCCCTGGCTAGGCCCCTGGTAACTACAATCACCTCAGCAGGACAGGTTCGTTGGTCCCTGCGTCGGGGATCTCAGCTCTCTGCAGGAACCAGTCGTCGGGGTCCAGGACCAGGCCTAGCTGGTGGCAGACGAGCGCGGCAGCCGTGATGCTCCAGCCGTAGTTGCACACGGTCCCCCACGTCGCGCCCACACGCACCTGCGCACAACAACAACAAAACAAAATAAATTGGTTGTCTGTAAAGTCGGTTTACGGACGATAGTTTAATGTGACAACGTCATAACAAAACACTGATGAAATGATTGCATACTTTTATGAATAAAATTGAAATCATTTTCATTGAATTATCACTATTTTGTATGGATACAAAGAAGGAGTGAAATGAAATCTACAATTTAATTGATAAATTTACTTTTATTTGTACTCTTTATTTCAAATATGTTTATTAATTTAACGAAGAGATTATTTTAACTATAATTTTTATACATGTTTGCTATTTAACTTCTTCCAATCTGTGTTATTCTGTTTAGGAGAGGACGATGATAGGAAAAGTAGGAAACAAATGGGAGAGTTTCAAGTTTAATGTGCCTCGAAAAAGTCAAATTGATGGTTTTTCCAATCAAATGGAAGAGAGATAGATGTGGCGCAAGCATATGAGCGTAACGGGACACAGTGTAACGGGACAATGTGCGTAACGGGACACTTATTCGTGCGTGCACCCGGCGTTCATCGATATATTAGACGTCACGTCAAAAAATAAATTATTTTTCGGCCTGAGGGAATACCAGTTTTTTTGATGCAAAGTAAATATCAAATCAAATGTTTTAAATATCTGCTAAGACGAATTGGATTGCGATTATTGTTCTTGGTGAAGCTGGATTGAACTGTATTTTTATAAATTACCGGATTAAAGTAAAAAAAAAAAATTGTTTCACGTTGGAAAACTTTTAACTGATGAAGTGATTAACCAATTAGGCCCTATACATGACATCATTCAATGAAAATGATAAAATAACCATGCATAATATTAATATTGAGTATTCATAAAAGCAAACATACTGCCATCTTTTTGAATTCTACAAGTAATCAACTTTATTCAAGCAAAACCTATCCCCCCCCCCCCCCCCCCCCCAACAAAAAAAAAAACACTAAATATTTTTATAAGCGAATCTTATGCTTCCAAAGTTTCAAAGCTTTGCAACAAATGTGAAGCTTCACATCAGATGTGCAACTTTGTATGTTTGTATCCCAACCGAACCTTCAAATAAAACAAATAGCAAATTTCCTGACGAAGTAAAATCAAATATTAAAATGAGCTTCCATTGATTCACATAATTGGAGCTTTGCATAGAAGTGATGATTTTGCTTTGAGTTGGTGAACACAGACTAACTTGATACTTAGAAAGACTTACAAGAATATGGTGGGATGAATGAATGTTTTTTAGCTCGATATCTCATTGGCATTGGAGTTATTGGAGATGATGGGGTATTAAGATGAAAATACAGCAATGACTGAATGTGAAATCTGGAAAATCCCGAGAAAACCCACCAGGCTCACAACACTGTCTGCCACTTTCCCACTTGGAAAAATTTCAGGTTTGGCCTTGCCTATAATAAAACCTGGAATGCCATGGCAGGAGGCACTCCACCACTGTGGCTCCTGACAGAGTGGTCTGCAGGCCACTTGCGTAACAAATGGTTTATGCTCTGAATGAGCTATAGGGGTACAAGATGAGCGGGAAACTATGATACCCAACATGTCTGCATCTCCTGGTGCAATTACTGCCAAGAAAATTTAAATGTTTGTTACTCTGTGTTCCAAAGTTTAATTCTCTAATGATATTTAAATTATGGATAGAATTTTCTCCAAGCAACAGTGGCACCACACTGTCTTACAGCTTACTGCTGGCTTGAGGGTTGGAACGTTAATAGTGGCAACACTGCTGTACAGACACCATGCAACGGAATCAAATAATGTAGTTTATAACACACGTTAGTTACATACGTACCTAACTTACCTCAGAGCAAATGGACTCTCCCTTCCCGCATTGACAAAAAGTGCAGAGCTTTGTGTAAGCTGGCGGTTGAATGTAGTGTTGTCACATTGTTTTCGAAATGGAAACAACGGATTTGGATAAAGACTGAATGTGCCAGAGGTCGTACAGCACCACAGTGTCATCAAGGTCTTCAAGAGGGCTCTGAATTGCCTTATAGAACAGTGGTAATGTGAGTAAAAGCCTTCCATGAGGAACGTGAAAATGTGGCAAGCATGCATAGGCCAGGTTGTCCTTGTGTCAGTGAAGAAGTGTATGCTCTTGCCGCATTATCGGACAGTGACGGACGCCATACGATTCGTGAGCTGGCCCGAGGGACAGGACTAGCGCATACGACTGTGCTTCACAGTCTGAAGAAAAGCCTGGGCATGAGAAAACTTGCCTCTCAG
Source organism: Bacillus rossius redtenbacheri (assembly GCF_032445375.1). Taxonomy (NCBI): domain Eukaryota; kingdom Metazoa; phylum Arthropoda; class Insecta; order Phasmatodea; family Bacillidae; genus Bacillus; species Bacillus rossius. The sequence continues at coordinate 41,309,390 of NC_086340.1, read as the reverse complement.
TGGGTTCCACGTGATTTGACGGAAATGCAGAAATAGCCACGATACGACGCTGCCTGTAACCTCTTGGAGCGCTATGAACACAAAGGCAAGGCTTTTTTACGTCGTATAATCACGCTGGAAGAGACATGGACCAAATTGTCAATCAAACGAATGGCATCAATAAGGGTCACCGCAAAGATCGAAAGTTCGCCAGAACCCCAGAAATGTGAAATTTATGGTGATTCTAGTGTACGACAGTGATGGTGTTATCCTGTCACATACCATTCCCCTATAGCAGACTGTCAATGTACAGTATTACTGTTTATTTTTGGGACAGAACCTGCGACCAGCTTTGAGAAAGAAGCAGTGACACTTTTTTGCAGAACACACCCATCATTTAGCAGGACAATGCTCGTGCAATGCAGCTCAAACTGTGGATAATTTGTTCGACTGATTGGCTTACATATTTATTTGCTTTGTACTGTTTATCAAAATTTTTTATTTTGCAAATCCTATCTTGATTATCTTGAAAAATAATTATTAATATTTTCCATTCAAAATTTGAATATTTAAAATTTTTTTTTTTTACCAAAAGTAATTGCAGCTAACTTAACCCAGAACCAACCTTTCACCTATTGTTTATCTTAATTTCCCAGAAGCCACTCGAATACACATGTACTTTTTCTTTCAATGTGTATTTTTTATGATGTGTGAAAAAAAATTTTTAGAGCTAACTTCTTACTATTCAAATTCAATATTCGTATTCGATTTGAACTAAAAAACTGATATTTGCACAGGCCTGGATTTTTGTGGAAAATGTGTGCAATCACAATGAAAGTTTTCTGCTTTCACTGTCTAGGAACACATTTGGCACTAGTTTAGCAAATTACCTCTTAAACTGATTGATAAGTTATTTTCACAAACAAAATTTTCCCAATGTAACTCAACATCAACCACAACATTATTTTCTTTTATTACAAAACTGGACAGCGACAAACTCTATGTTCCCCTTGATTTCTTTTGTGGAACTCTGTATTATCATGACATCGCAGATCCTTAGGCCCCCACAGACAATGTTAAGCATCAAACTACACACTGTGCAGTGTGCACTTTGCCTGGTAATCCCTGCTCCCCGGCTTTACACATTCTAGTTGGTGTTCCCATTCTCGTTTATACTTCTGCTTAAATGGAGCTTAATCTGGTGAGGCATTATGTTATTTATTCATCATAAAAAAGGCTGCGAGTACTTATTTCTAGTTTAATTCACCAAGTCCTAAAAATTATACAAAATAAACACAGCAAAATGGAAAAGAAAATTCTGAAACAAAACCAGTAGTCATAGACAATTTTGTCACTTACGTATTTCAAATTACCTTTGACTACAATCTATTACAGTGGCGTTCAACAGAAATTGTATGCAGTTACCAATGGTTACGCTAGAGTTAAGCACCTTAATCAAAGTACTAGTTGCCTTCTTGTGCTGGATGTCTATGTCTATGGTAAAGTTTTGTTTAGAAACACACATAAATAAAAGGAAAATGCAGATATGACAAAAATTGCGTTTGTAAAAATCTGTAATAATTGAGTAAAATCTGGGAAGCCACTTGAGAGCCTGAAATCCATGAAAACAGGTAAAATCAGTAAAATCTGAAGAACTGATCTAACACATGGATGCATTATTCATCATTATCAATGGTATAAAATATGCTAATTTTAGAGGACTTGTTTAGTTTCAACTCTGTGGAAGTACCAGAGTTGTGCATCTGCCATGTTGGCAGCTCTCTTCGTTGACTGAATGCCTGTTTGTTTGATCCTTAGTGCATTGTTCTCTAGAATGCAGACACGTCGTTCTGCGACGCAGCTGGTTTCAGGAAGGTCAGAAGAGGAGGAGTTACGCCAGGCAGTGAGATGGTTGTGTAGAGAGTGTCAATGTCAGGTCAGTGCAATACTATCATGAGGTCTCCAATATATTTGAATATAGAGTTGAAGGGGTAGGTAGTACTGAATGGAAAAAGACTTCCAATTTTTTCCATAAAATATATTTGAACAGATAACCACAAAACTGTTTTAAATCATGTCACACTATTCAAGTTTATTTTTGGTCTGAACTATCACAAACCTATCAATTTTATATCTCAATTTTGAAAATTAAAAAAATGTATCTCACTGCTGGATGAAATTTTCGGAACATTTTATGCTATTTGAATATTTTTAAACTTTTGTAAATGTACAAATTTAATTTACAATAATATTTGTTACGCAATAAAATTAATATTCAGTGATTTTTTTTCTCAAAGTTATAGAAATATGATATACTTTTTACACATAAAATTCTTTCGCACACGACGTTCATATTAACATTATTTTAGTTATTTCACTTTTTAATTGCTATTTGTTCTTTGCCATTTTAAAACTTGTTTGTGACAACAACAATGCCATTTCCATTTTTGCTAGGCACGATATAGATCGTCCTATCACATCCAACATCCGAGATATTTCAGAACCCGTCCGACATGCAAGATATATTTGATGGAGACGCAAGTCATCAAACTTGTCAAACAAACGTGGTAGTGCTGATGATGGTTAGGGACTGGAAAAATTTGCGGGTTCATTTCGTGTTATGCTGAAATTCAAATAATTATACCTCAGCACTCCTTATGTCATTAGTTCACTGTTTATATGGAGGACTGAGGACCAATTAGAGACCCTCACTCGTAGAAGTGTCGAATCACAGGCCACCCAGTCGAGACGACTCACAAGTCAGCGGCCAATGAACAGTTGGCATTTGCCCGAGTGTGTAGAGGATGTTGGAGTCCATCCTGGAGGTCATTGAGCCCGCAAATTTTTCCGGTCTCTACTGATGGTGTTTTGGTGACTTGATAACTCTCCAACTTGTGCTCGGCGCGACACGTCGACGGTGCGACAGGGCCACGAGGGAAACGCACGAAGTGTCCCACCTGCAGCCGCCCCTCCCGGCTCGTCCGGCCGCCCAGCAGCCGCACGGGCGCGCTGCTCTCCTCGGCCGCTGGCTCCGTGTCATTCTGCGGCGTATCCACGCGGGCGTCCTCCAGCGTCAGGCGTATGTCATTGGGCCCGCTGCCCCTCGCGTCCAGCTTCCCCGCCACCATCATGCCGATCGAGGGCGGGAACCTGCGTCAGGGGCGGCAGCTGCAGTGACGTGCCGTCAAACAAGCTCAACACATTGGCCTCGGAGTATTTGACCCTTTGAGGTACACAGAAATATAAAAAATAATTTAGAATCTATTGTGTAACTTTTAGCAGACGTGGCGGAAAGAAAAATGAAGTGAGCCAATGTTGCTTGTTCTTGATAGGATCGCCAGATAGCAGCACAAGGCTTACTCACGCGAGGTATTTCGGCAATACCACTGAAACATTGCGAATAGTAACATTTTTTCAAAGTGGTATCATATAAATACCACTACAAAACAAAGGGTTAAAATGTGTACAGTCTCAGATGAAAGAAAAGTTTTTATTTTATTTACGTTACATGCCTGGCAACAGTCTCTAGGAACTTTGCCCGCGGGCACAGAAATAAAACGCAGGAGAAATGTAGTCTGTGCAAGCATGTGACCACTGCCAACCAGGCAGGCAAACACTGCCCGAAGGGGGGAAACCCCCAACGTGTAGCCACTGCCGCAACTGGGCAAAAAGCACAGGCAGCATAAACCACGTACTTGCAGGGACTATTACAGATACACAGACAAAAAAAAAAACAATAAAAGAACAAATAGACTGGGGAAAAAAAAAACTAATTTAGAATTGTGACATAACATAGCAACAAAATCAAGTGTTTTGATTCTAATAAAGACAATGGACAAGCAAAAATAACAACAGTGAAATATCACAACAATCAATAACAAATAAAGGATAACTAAAGCATAAGGTCAGTAATGCTAATAAAAATGTTACAGGAACAATAGGTTTTGTTTTAATTAATAATTTTTTTTTAGTTTGGAATTATTCTGTAGATAAAATCATTATTATTGTGGAAAGTACACAAGGCTGATACCAAGAGGCTGTTGAAATGAGGCACTCTGACAGTTTTGAAAGAGGAGTTAAAAAAGGTTGAGGAAAATTGTTTTGAGTTATAAGTATGTATGATAATTATATTTTGAATATACAAAAATTTTAATACTATTGGATGTGAAAACGCTATTCAAAATTAAAGAGAAGTACGTAATTTATTTATAATTAACGCAAAAAAAAGTGAGAGAATGGAATCGGTATTATGTAGTATTATGAAAGGTGATTATTTAATAAGGGCAAGTGTTCTTTAGGAAACTAGAAATGAAATATTATTAAAAATGTTGAAGAGAGTATAATTTTGAGTCTAACCTGATGCAAAGTCTTTTGTCTATGATGTTTTGGAATTTGAGTCATTGTCTAATTTATAGTCATAAATAAAAGGTTTATATTTCTTTGAAAAAATAACTTATTTAAAACATGGATTTAAGTCTTTAAGTTAGCATAAATACCCTTCAAATCAAAAAAAGTAAAATTCGGGCGCGGGAGAGGCTATCGTCCCCTCTGGAGCTGTGCACGACCTGGCAACGCTGGTCGCAAGAACTGTTTGCTCATGTCATCATTTGATAGTGTAGTGATGAACAAATATCAATAGTATACATTCTCAATAACAGCTCTTGCCAGGACGATACAATACCAAGAATAAAAAAATTGGGTGCGTGTACTTATGTATGCGCGTTAGAAGTTATATTTACTGGGCATAGTAAAAAAAGGGGGTTGTCTGTAAAGTCGGTTTACGGACGATAATTTTACGTGATAACGTCATAAGAAAACATTGTTGAAAAATTGCATACTTTTTAATTTTCAAATATTATTTACAGTTTTTTGCAAATTTAATTTAAATAATTTATTTAAATATAATCATGAACAATTAGTTAAAAAGCCTGCCTTAAACTGTTTGATATTATAGAAGATTTTCTCGCACGGTGGTTGGCCGGTTCTTGCACGCTCGGCTCAGGCGGAACATGGCAATGAGTCATGCTTTTTCGTGCGTGCAGCCGACGTTCATCGATTTATAAGACGTTATCACATCAAAAACTAACTTTAATTTTGCATGCAAATAATAGAAATAAAAAAAATAAAAAAGGCTGGAGTGATATTTTAAATACGGTTCCTGTTTTTTTAGGCACAGACCAAACTAATATTCAAGATAAGTAAACCATCTGAATGAATTTTGTATATTTGTTTGCAAAATTGCTTCTTTAAATTTTTGTTAAGTGTTAACATTAGTCACAGACCACATATTGTAACTAAGATAAACCAGGGAATCCCCAGGAGAAAAATTTACTTCATGATGTACAAGCTGCAATATTCAAAAGAATCTGGATGAAAAAGTTATAAATTATACACTACAAAACAGACCTTGGATCTTTGTTCATTTAAATGCCACTGTCCCAGTAATATTTACATCATAAAATAAATTTTCCCTACAAATTGTAACATTGAAAAGCCTACAGTATATTGACTTTCATAGAAACACCAATCCCTCACCTAGCAAGACTAATGCGTTTCTAAAAATTAATATGTTCTGTTATTTGGAATCACGTATTCTGAAGCATATGGTGTTAAAAAGGTTATTTGTAATATATGAAATGCGCCCCGACTTAAAAGCATTTACAATTATTGATCCCGACGAGACATACTACAATATTTTAACAGTGGACACACATAGTAACATTTGTCACTGTTAATTCTCAGCTCAGATATATTCACTATAGACTAGGTATTGACATTTTTAACTGAAAAAATTATTTTTATTGTCAATTTCACTCCTTGAATTTGTGAAATGCTCTAAATTCAACAGCTAACATATCTATTAATTTTAAGATAACTTGAAAATTACACCCACATTCACAAAATATTAAATTACATCTATTTTTATACAGCCATTAAGTAGGTATAACCAGGCCGGCATTTCTTAAGAGTAAGACGGAATTTTTTTCTGGAACACATATTATCAGAGAAATATCTTAGAAATTTTTTTGAGAATTTATTCAAGTCAATTTACTTTTCTACATTTTACATGAATTTTTTTTTACTCTCTGCACGTAATTACTATACGTTATACAAACAATAAGTTTCTGTTTGGGATTGTATTCGATTTTTAGGCAGCATGTATTTACAGATAATCCCTCTTTAAGAAAATTTTAAGAATATTTTAAATACTGAAGAATATTAAAAAAAAAAAAAATTAGCACTGGACCTATAAATACATACAATTTTAACCTTTATAAGATAATTTACATATTAATATTTGTTTAATGTTAGTTTGTGTCTGTTGAGGTCCCTGCAAGTACGTGGTACAGGCTGCTTACGTATGTCAGCCAACTGCAGGAGTGCCTACTTGTTTCGGTGCGTCCCTTCAGGTGCCTACGGGAAGGCAGTGCCTACATACTTACAGTGATTACATAGTCGTATGTATGCATGTGTTGTGCCCACTATAAAAGCCCCCCGACTGTTGATGGGGATGTGACAGATAAATAAATAAATAGATAAAATGAGACTAAATTTATAAGTAGTACCTTGAGAACATTCTTAACTACTGTATGTATAAATTATAACAAAACTTGTATTTATCACATTAGCACTTATTTGCATTAATACATAGGATGTAAGCTTATATAACCTTGAAGGCAGATACATATTTGTGTTTTTCTGCAAATTTGTTGTTGATGGCATAAAGCGAACGTTGACAGACAACCGTACTGAAGGGGTCTCAAAAATAATGTTTTTTCTTTTCACCGTCTGCCTCACAACTCTAAAACAGCAGTGATCATTACTATACACTGCTGTGGGCTAGCACGGAATGTCAAGGTAAACCTTAAGCTAAGTCTTGCTTGCCGAGTTGTTATTTTCCTGCAACAAATCTATTTCAACAAGCTCTCTGGCATTTGCCACCCGGCTAACAAATTTTCTCTCTCAATATTGATAAACGTTATTTTGAGCTGTGAAAGTTTCACAAACAATCACAAATGTGAAAAATTTTTACTTTTTACTGCTATTATATAACAATTTGCAAATACAGTAAAACCTCGCTCGTATGGCCCCCGGTTCGTACGTACACCTTGGTCATGCGTAAGATTTTCGAAAAAAAATAAATAAAAAAGTTTAAAAATATCAAAAATTGTAAGAAATTACATTAAAGTTAATTAAAATACAGTCACATCCTGCAGCGTTCATAACAAATACGGGCTACATTACACATACGCATTGCGCCACAGTAAAAAAATTTAAAAAAAGGGCCGCAAATTGATGGAAATTTACCGTCAATAGCGCGCCGTGCGCGGAGAAAGGTCAGTGTACTCGATCGGCTGGCTCCATCTGTTCTCTGAGCTGCGCATGCGCAGTATAACTCACTCAACGCTCCCACCGGACTCGTGACCTTCTATCAGCAGCCAGTCAATAGATGCCACAAATGGACGTAATTTGGGCTCGCTGGTTCGTACGTACAACTCGGTCGTAAGGACAAATTTTGGAGAACCGTGAGTGTACGTAGAATCGAGGTTTCACTGTACCTGTTTGTGGACAGTTTGGGATGGAGTGACAGGATAAACCCTGCATGGAAGTGACACAACCCTCCCGCACCTGAGCGTAACGCCCGGCTGGATGGTGAGCCTGCCCCCGGGCCGCACGTTGATGTCCCGCTCCACGGTGTACTCCCCCGCCCGCAGGGTCTCCACCCCGTCCACCTCGCCCCCCACCACGCCCGAGCCCGCCGCGTGGAACTGGGGCACGTACAGGGGCGTCGCCACGACGCGCGTGTCCCCCGGGTTGCTGCTGTGCAGGAGGAACGGCAGGTACTGGATCCTGGCCAGGTTGTAGCGGTCCTTCCTGCAACACGTCACATCCGCCTGTCACATGTACCGCTGCAGGAGAAGCAACCATCGGTGGTATCTGTGTCTCTCCTGCTGGGCACACACAGAGAACGCTCGCCCCAGTTGTTTTGTGCGACTAACAAAGCAAAATAGCAATGTCTTATGATGTAACCCAAACAGATTTGTACTTAAAAAACAACCACCCGTAACTAAGAGCAAGTGATAGTTCTTCTAACTCTACAGTATTTGTGTTACCAGCAGTGGCATAGTATTTCGTGCGATTAGTTATTTTAAATATGTGTTTATGTTAATACACACTGTAAATTAAATTTGATGTTTGGTTAACACACGATGCCTAGTTTTTTCCTTGGCAAAAACTCTGGTGTACTAAAACATGGTTACTAACCACATCTTTTATACCTCGACTGTATTTTCATCACAGAATTGTTTTTTTTGAAGTTTGTTCTAAGTCAATATAATGCAGTTAACACACATGCCTCAATGCTATGTAATTTTTTATTTTTTATTTTTACAGCACAGCATCGCTTCAAAAACTGTTTTAAAATATTTAGTGCATTGCTTACCTGTGCAGGGCACTGAAACTATTCAATGTCTCACTACCACAAAAAGTGTCATTCATCTGACTCACAAAGAGTAACTAAATTAGTCAGAAAATAAAAGAAAGATTTATCTGCTTACAATCAACATTTATAAACATAATTAATAAATATCAAATTGCACAGACCTTAATTTGATTTATTTTTCAGTTTGGAATACTATTTTTATATGAAAAATTAATTAAGAAGATGAACTATTGTTAGCAAGCACTTTTATTTTTAAAAAAGCAATTATTTCTTTACCTGTGAAAGAGTCTGAAAAAAATCTTCTCCTCTGTAGAGAATCCCAGCCAGTTGTAGGTGCAATTAATCACCTTGCTCTGATCTTCCAAGTGGGATCCCACCTCGTAGTTCGACTCTGGATTTTGGAGGATGTTTCGGAAGATGTCGACGTTGCTGGAACTGACGACCACCGGAGCAGCCACTCTGCCACGCGGATTCAGATCTGTCCTGTCGCTGAAACTGAACGGCTCTTTGATTCGATTGTCTCTGACAAAGTTCCGGGTGAACAACAAATGTTGCACTTCACTGTACGGGGACAAACCCAGGTTAACAACGTAAACCCCTTGGTTGAATTCAAATTCGTTATATTGCACCAGAAATCTCGCCGGAAAAACATTAAACTCTTCCATGAGTTTGTTCTTCACCAATATACAGCCGTACGTATGTTTCGTGAAATAGTTGTACTCTATTCTTCCATCTACGTTTATCGCTGGGCTTATCTTAATGGCATGCCTATGATTTTGAATAAAAAAATTGTGTCCAATTTGTAATTTCAACAAGCTGCTTCTAACTCTCCAAGCAGATTCTATTTCGACCGCAGAATACAAACTGTCGTTGAACCAGTTCCCGCTGATGTTCACGAACGACTCCCCGGAGTGGTTCCCCAGGAAGACACCGACGTCCTCGTTCTTGAAGATCTCGGAGTAGGAGACGACGGTGGTCTGGTTGAAGGCGAGGTGCGGGGAGTCGACGGAGTCGTTGAGCCACACCGCCAGGCCGTAGCCCTTGTTGGACGACAGCCAGCTGCGCGTGATGTTGCGGTTGCCACCGACGTAGGAGACGTTGACGCCGTCGCCGACGTTGAAGGCGACGCGGCTGTCCGAGACGTTGACGTCGCCCGCGCCCCCCAGCACGTGCACCCCGGCCACGTGGTGGTTGTTTGACACGGAGCTCTGGTGGACGTGCAGCTGGCTGCGCATGTTCTCCACCGCGATGCCCCGCCCGTTGTTGTCAGCCACCGTCGACTCCGACACGTTCAGGTCGTACGTCTTTCCTGCAACACACAACATACAACTCACTCAGGGCCGGTGCAAGGTAAATTGGCGCCCTAGGCGAAAAACCTTAATCCCCCCCCCCTCCACCACCCCCTTCCGGCCGGACACCCCAAAAAAAAAATTTCCTTGCCTCAAAATACATCACGTAAGCCTAAGATTTTGTCAACAATCAAATGTAAGCAGGCTTGTTTTTTTTGTTTTTTTTTTTAACTGTTTTTACTGATTACAAATCATAAACAGGTCACAGTGGACTTTAAATAATTACTTTTATCAATATAAACATTCAAAACTGTTACAAAAATCCATTTTCATCTAGTTTCAATAATCGTTAAAACATATTATATCAGCTGTTATGTGTCGTGCTGCGCCACCCCCAGCTACTTGGCGCCCTGGGCGGTTGCCTAGTTCGCCTATATGGACGCGCCGGCCCTGAACTCACTTATACTTCATGTTGGGTAAGTAAATAAACGTGTTCTTTAATGACATAAATTACAGTATCTCTACGAGACATATAATAGCTTTTCTGTGCTACCATATTTTAATTGAAATTGGGAACAGAAATGGCAATGGCTAGGCTAGGCCTTAAACTGTCGCGTTGTGTCGAACTATCAACTCGGCAGTTTATTCATTTGCAGGGCCGGTGCAAGGTAAATTGGCGCCCTAGGCGAAAAACATTAAAGCCCCCCCCCCCCGGACACCCCAAAAAATTTTCCTTGCCTCAAAATACATCATGTAAGCCTAAGATTTTGTCAACAATCAAATGTAAGCAGGCTTGAGTTTTTTTTTTTTACTTTTTTACTTATTACAAATCATAAACAGGTCACCGTGTACTTTAAATAATTACTTATATCAATATAAATATTCCAAACTGTTACAAAAATCCATTTTCATCTAGTTTCAATAATCGTTGTGTGTCGTGCTGCGCCGCCCCCAGCTACTTGGCGCCCTAGGCGGTTGCCTAGTTCGCCTATATGGACGCGCTGGCCCTGAACTCACTTAAACTTTATGTTGGGTAAGTAAATAAACGTGGTCTTTAATTGACATGAATTACCGCATCTCTACGAGACATAATAGCTTTTCTATGCTACCATATTTTAATTGAAAATTGGAACAGAGATGGCAATGGCTAGGCTAGGCCTTAAACTGCCGAGTTGTGTCGAACCATCAAACAGATAACTTCATTTGTAAAGAAAACATTCAGTCAAACAAAACAACCTGCAGGTGAACATTATGGTAAATGTCCCTGGAGCTCTGCGCGGTGTACATTATGGCCGCCAATAAACAAATGATAAAACTATCTTTTATATTGACCTTTTAGATGTTCAAACCACAGGGGGATTGCATCTAATCGCTGAGAGTAAGGCTAATAGTTACAAGCACTTTGAATCCACTGTCTTTTATTCAGCTTACACAGATGTGCTACAATACAAGATGAAACCAACACATTAGGGTAACGTAAAATTTAAAATTCCTCGCTTTTCTTCTTTTTAAATTTATCATCTGAATTTCCTTACACTCTGCAGAGAGTTATCACTTTACAAATAATCAGGGAAGGTACTAACTTTTCAAATAGGAAATGCAGTTTTAAAAAGAGGATTGTATGAAGGAATGAGAATCCTCATGTAGTGGCTTGTCAAGGACACAGACTGACACTTGTAGGAGCTAGCTCTTGCCACAGGGACAGGCCTGTCCTTTCTGGATTAGGCACAAGCCTCTACAAAATCTCTGAGCCGGGCAGGAAATCTAGGAGCCAACGATAACAAAATACTTTTGTGAGCAGTTCTAGTTTGAGATTTATTTGAACATTTAAGTAATAAACTGTACCTTTATAGCAACTTGGTACAATATCATAAATAAAGTGTTAAATCATTTCAATTTACATACCAAACTAATTTTCTAGGACCCAGTCACTTCTGCACAAGATTTTGCAACAACATAATTGGCTGATGTACTCTAAATCACTGCATAGTTACATCTGGTATCTTGGCATCAGTACGTTTCCAGCAAGAACAGTTGGGCGTCATGGTGACATGGGACCAGGGGTTCACAGAGGCCTGAGAAGGCATGGCATGGGACGTGGTGGGCTTGAGCAGTGATGGAATGGTTGGTGGGAAGAAGTGGAAGAACCCAGAGAAAACCCACTGCCTCACAGTGATCTACACCAAGTTTCTAAACTTGCAAAAATTTTTTTGAGTTTGTTCCCACCGGGAATTGAACCCGGATCACCGAGATGGGAGGCAGATTATCCGACTGCTCCAACACAGCAGCCAAGTTGAGTTTTAAGGGCCACCCAACACACAATCAGTCGAGCTCCCAGTTCTGACAGCTCAGGCCGGAACTGACAGTTTGGATCGAGCTGAATGAAGCCTTCCACACACACGATCAGTCTTATGGATATTGTTGCTGTTGGATGTATCTTTTCATTGTAGAATATGGAAGAAACTTTGGATGTTGCAATTGCAGTAGCAATTTTAGTTTATATATATATATATGAAAGTAACCAAAGAGTATAAACAAAGATGTATGTCACGACACTCAGCTGATGGAGTGATTGTTCGGGCTGACAGTTTGGACTGGCGAGTTGCTGTTCCCACGCACGGCAGTTCGGACCGAGTGGGAAGCCATCAGCACGCACACGACAGTGCCGGGGGGAACCTAGTGAGCGAAGGAGGAGCTCACCGGGGCCGACGGACAGCAGCAGGAACGCCAGCACCTCGGCGCGCGGCTCGGCGCGGAAGGTGATGTACACGGTCCGGCCGGTGGTGGCGACGCTCTGCGGCTTGGAGCCGTTGCGCAGGCGCAGCGAGGCCAGCAGCCGGTCGCCGGGGCCCAGCCCGTCGAACACCTGGATCAGCGCGCTGTCGTTGCGCTGCGCCAGCAGCTGCACGAACTGCAGGGTCAGCGTGGTGCCCGGCACGGTGTGGAATTGCTGCAACGCGATCCCAGTCCTCTCGTAGTGCCAGGCTGTGCCCAGGGGAGGTGGGAGGAATTTCTTTGGAATTCACTGTCTGTCTCCGTCTTCCTGACTATCTCTGACTATCTCTGTCTCTGTTTCCTGTCTGCCTCTGTCTGAATGTGTCTGTCTGAATGTGTCTGTCTGAATGTGTCTGTCTGAATGTGTCTGTCTGAATGTGTCTGTCTGTGTTTGTCCGTTGCCAAACAATAATAAACATTAACTAAAGACAAACGTCATTTCTTGAAAAAAAAAAAAGGTTTTTGAAGTTACACTTCTTTAGGTGCGTTAAGGGTGGACATTTCAGTAGGCCTAAGCAACGTAAATGCAATGAAGTGCGCGTGCACCAAGGATGGACGTTAAAACATAAAAAAATCAAATCGCATGCACATTTCTGCCATACCCCCATACTGAAGTCGTCCAGATAGCCGACCGCATAAGGTGGCTGTATATGTTCGCTTACGTGAACATTGGGGGACATAACACGCTTATCGGTGTGATAAATAAATTTTATGTGTCTGCAAAACTATTCTGGAATACATTTTAAGACTTAAATAGTCACAAAAAGGAAATAAGTGCTAATTTTAAAATATATTATAATCCTGGTATTACAACCTTGATAGCCAAAGATTATCCGCAAAAATTCATTGAGTCTTATTAGAAAAGTGAGTAAGAGTGTGGTTTCAGTCTAGTCTACAATTTTCTACATTATAATCCCGTCACTTAACAACACTTTGTTTACTTTTTCTTATCTAACATTCACTAACAGGATATACTTTGTGCACTTCACAATAATGATGATATTATGCACAGACTACCTACTTAAAAATTTCAATAACCTAGATGAACATACTAATCTTATTGGCAGTCTCTAAGGCATGAAAGAGTTGTGTGCAACTTTACACAAATACATTTTTGTTTTATCAGGCTTTGTCTAAATTTAAACAAATATAAATATTTTTATTCATAGTTATAACTTTTTAACTTCATTTATAATTTAAATTTAACCACTTGACCTTCAATTTTGTTATTTTTATTTATTCACATTATGCATATGAGATTTTTTTTTTGTCATTTGCAACTTTTTTTGTATTGTCATCCCTTGTTTTAATGTCTTGTGTATTTTAGTATTTGTCTTGACTCTTGTCTGTTGTAGTCCCCGCAGGCAGGTAGTACCTGCTTGTGTGAGGTGCCTATCTGCGGGCAGTGACTACTCGTTGCAATGCTTCCCTGCACCTCTAGCCTTCCGGAGAGCAGTGCCTTCACTGTCCTTTACGTATGTGTATATGTCATGCCCACCTTAACTACTGTTGGTGGGCATGTAATGAAAGATAAATAAAAATAAATAAATAACCTATTACACTATATTTTAATGCTGTAATTTAATAAAATTATACTATTACGTGTTATTTAACTTATTGTTATAATAACTTTTAAAACATAGCTCAGTCCATTGGATTGCTTATTTTACATTTATTAGGCATACAACATTTATTTGTTACTATGTATAGTGAAACATATCTCAAAACACAATTGAAGTGATTGATTAGGAATATGACAGGTTATGTATAAACATACAAAAAAATGAAGATTTTGTGTTAGTTGTTTATGCTGTTCATTTTTTTTTCTTTTTTACAAATCTACATACTGATTGCATACAAATGCAGCAAATGCCTCATTTTAAACACATGTTAAGTGCTCTTTTTTTTCTGAAATAAACAGAAGCCTCGCTTACACAGTGAAGCACCTGTGCTTGTAAACACTTCATCTTAATGTGACAGCGGACCATAGATAACTCACCTCCCATCAAGATGAGAATTGGATTCCATTCCCGGCAGGGTTGAACCATGATGGTTCACAAGTGGGAAACATAGCGGATGTTGCTGTAAGCCAGTGGATATTCTCAAAATCCTCCCGTTCCCCTTACCCATTCATTCTGTCGATGCTTGTCAATTAGCACCTAATCACTTTTCATCATCTGCGAAGACCCCAATGTCGACTATATATCATAGGCGTACCCAGGGGGGGGTTTTGGGGGTTGAAACCCCCCCCCCGAAAAGTCTTGGCGACCATTCCCGTCTCAACTGCAACTCTGGAGAGGACATTTTCTTGCTTAAGAAGATTAAAATCCTATCTGCGGAACACCATATCTCAGGACAGACTGAATGGATTGGCCTTACTGAATGTCCACTACAACATCCACATCGACCCGGAGAATGTGGTTACGGAATTTGCCAAATAATAATAATAATAATAATAATAATAATAATAATAGAAGAATTCTTCTGTAAAACGTTTGGAGGCTTAAAAAAGTTTATTATAAACAATTATTTTTTGGTGTTTATGGAGTTTTTCTTAAAAAAATAGAAGCCCCCTTCCCCAACCCCCCCCCCCCTCCCGCCCGAGAAATATCTGGAAGAACCCCCCCCGAAAAAAAATCCTGGGTACGCCTATGCTATATATACTTAATGTGACAGTTGACTTGCTGTCCCTATTTCCTGAAATACGTTCATACTAAATAAACCACTCTGTTTATGAATATATCATTATGAATGTTGATGCGTTTGCCCCTGCATTATTAGAGTTCATCAATCAGAAAGCTGCACCCTATAAGTAGATTAGAAACTTAATGAATGTGTGTGACTTAGAATTGGATAAACTCAGCAATTGTAACACCTGCACAATTTTCTGAGCTAATGAAATCACACACAAAAAAAAGAGGGGGGGGGGGGGGGGGGGGGCGTGGCTGTGTCATGGACGGCCGTGTGTGCACGTAATACGTGTACGTAACAGGTAATATTTTCTATACAAAATATAAAATATGCTATTTTTTTTAATTTTAACAACATATATATTCACTGTAAGTATTTTACACTAATATTTTGTTCATGCAATCGATAGATTTTGACGAGAACTGACGATTGAAACCCAAACAAATGTCGTAGCTTCTCCGAGTCAAAAGTTATACTCAATGTGAAACCTCGAAACGCAGCAAAATGACCTCAAAATGGCGGCGCTTCCCCCTCCACCGCGCGCAATGGGTCACAGTCCTCACTTGAGTGTAACGAATTCTTTGATCCTTTAGCTATCTGGTGGTGTAATTAAATTCTGGATGGAAATGATAGATATGTAGCTGCAAAACACCAAACTGTATCCCCCGATTGTGTTACCATTCGTCTTTTTGTATTGCCTCCCACCATGGAAGTATTTACGTCATTATTTAGAGAATATTGGCTAGTCTTCAATGAAACCAATAATTCCCGATTCTTTCGGTACTAGGCAGTTTTTTCTCTATTAATGGTGCAGTAGTCTGTGACTGAAGTAGTAATTTTTTTGAACGATTACACAATTTTAGTGACCAAAAGTAAAAAAAAAAAAATAATATAAATATTTAGTGTGGCAATTTTTTATTGCAAAAAATATATATTAACGTGAACAAATCACTTTATTCTCAACTTTTATCCCAATCTTTAACTTAGGGAACTGATGTCATAAAGAGTATGTGTTTCAGGATGAATAAATGTCTTAACACACTGCACACCTCTGTTTTCCATTTCACCCCTTGTGCCCCTCGCGTTAAGACACGAGAGGTTACAAAAGGTTCGTGTCGAGACTGGGGCGACTGAATTGTTGCCCATTGGAAGGACAGCCCTTCAGGATTTTTCTGACAGTGGTTTATTTGTACAGAGACTAGAAGGGCAGCCCATCCAATTTCTGAAAACACGCTCCTTTAAGAGTTTAAATAATCCTGAAAACTTACCCCTTGGATGGGCAGCCCATCAGGATTTTTCTGACAGTGGTGTTTTTGAAAGCTTGTCTGAATTGTTGCCCCTTGGATGGGCAGCCCATCAGGATTTTTCTGACAGTGGTGTTTTTGAAAGGTTGTCTGAATTGTTGCCCCTTGGATGGGCAGCCCATCAGGATTTTTCTGACAGTGGTGTTTTTGAAAGCTTGTCTTAATTGTTGCCCCTTGGAAGGGCAGCCCATCAGGATTTTTCTGACAATGGTGTTTTTGAAAGCTTGTCTGAATTGTTGCCCCTTGGAAGGGCAGCCAATCAGGATTTTTCTGACAGTGGTTAGTTTGTAAAGTGACCTAACCTAACCTAACCACTGTCAGAAGAATCCCGAAGGGCTGCCCCTCCAAGTGAACGCCGCGGGTACCTTGGTGCAGGTCTTCTCGGAGGGGTTGCGCGCGCTCTGCTCGACGGTGAACTCGACGGGGAAGGTCTGGCCCGCGGTGGTGGGCAGCGTGCAGAAGTCGTACATGGCGCTGCGGTCCACGCCGCGGGTCAGGTCGGGGTCGTGGCGCACGTAGCGCACCCCGTCGCCGCCGTTCTCCGTCACCAGGCAGCCCTCCAGCAGCACCATGCCGGTCGAGCTGTTCACGTGCAGCCCGTGCCCTGCGCCACAGTCCCCGGTGTCACCTTCCAGCACTGACGCGACACAGTGGCGTAGCCAGGACTTGTGTATGGGGGGTGTTCCCCCCCCCTCCACCGTATTACAGCGGGGGGGGGGGGGGGGGGTCCGGGGGTCGTCCCCCAGGGAAAATTAGGATTTTAAGGTGTAAAATAGTGCTATTTTAGCAGTTTTCGGTACTTAAATTTAAATATTCTAATGGTAAATTTTTTTATTAATTTTAATATGAAATTTGTTTGAGGTGATGAATAAGAAATTAATTAATGATTTGGTGCTAAGGGGGAAGGGGGGGTGTTTGAACCCCTAAACCCCCTCCCCCCCTTGGCTGCGCCCCTGACGTGACAACGTCTCATAAATCGATGAACGCCGGCTGCACGCACGGAAAAAAAGTGTCCCGTTACGCACATCATCCCGTTTCGCTGTGTCCTGTTGCGCTCATTGTACGCTCGCGCCGCCATCTATCTCTCTTCCACTCGGTTGGAACAACAATCGATTTGACTTTTTTCGAAGGCACACTAAACTTGAAACACTCTCCATTCGTTTCCTACTTTTCCTATATCATCGTCCTATCCTTAACGGAATAACACAGATTGGAATGAAGTTAAATAGCAAACATGTATAAAAATTAATAGTTAAAATAATCTCTTCGTTAAAGAAATAAACATTCAATTTGAATTAATGAGTGTGAATAAAAGAAAATTTATCAATCAAATTGTAGATTTCATTTCACTCTTTCTTTGTATCCATACAAAATAGTGATAAGTCAATAGAAATGATTCAATATTTTTCATAAAAGTATGCAATCATTTCATCAATGTTTTGTTATGACGTTGCCACGTTAAACTATCGTCCGTAAACCGACTTTACAGACAACCAATTATTTTTTATTAATGGTGATTGAAGTAGTAATAGTTTTGAACGATGAAACAAGTTTTAGTGACCGAAAGTAAAAAAAAAAACATAAATATTTGTATGACAATTTTTTATCGCAAAACGTGAACAAATCACTTTATTCTTAGTCTTACTCCCAATCATTAACTTTAGGTTGGGGGGAGGGGGGGAAATTCAAACAAATAACATTTTTACGCATGCAAAATCCCATAACAAGCTTAAAAGATAAAATATCATTATTTAGAGAATATTGGCTAGTCTTCAATGAAACCAATAATTCCCGATTCTTTCGGTACTAGGCAGTTTTTTTCTTTATTAATGGTGCAGTAGTCGGTGACTGAAGTAGTAATAGTTTTGAACGATTAAACAACTGCAAAGGACCAAATGATTTTACGTCCGCGCGTATGCCGCCGTGCCGTACCGTTGTCTCCCGGCCACAGACTGGGCCGTGATGAACTTCAGTCTAGCCAGTGGCAGGGAACTAGCATGAACACAAGCAACGTCTGACTATTCGTCTGCCGGTAACTGCAGTTGGAATCATGGCTTCCAAAGTGAGAGCGTAATGTATCGTGTTCAAGTATTTGAGACAAAACTAGAAGTATTATGACGCGCAGAATGTCATGAAGGCCAGACTTAACGTATGTTGGCCGCGCTTTAGTTTTAAGCAAGTCAACTGCACAAAATCATACGAAATAAGGACTCAAATGTTTATATAAGTCTCAGGCTGTTGGTTGTACCAGCGGGGAATATATATGACATTAGATACGGGAACGGTAATTAATAGATGATTCACAAGGAAAAAGTTAAATGAATGGTGCAATGAAAAAAAAAAATCACTGGCCTGACAGGATTGATGTGAACCAAGCGGTGATAAGCAAATACAGTAAACTCCCTATTATCTGCGGGCGGATGATCCACGGTGCGGATTATCCGCGCATGCTACGAAAAAATACAGTACATATGTAAATCTGCATTTTATTACAAGTGAGCAAATTTGAATTCTACTGACGAGTGTATTGTGTGCAGTATACAGTAAAACGCTACAGGCCTTCTCGGAACTCACGCAGTGTCTAATTAAGTCTCTGAGTTCGTACAGTCCTGTATCCTTGTTAGGAAGCAAGTACCGAGCACTTTTATGTTTACATTACTGAAATGTATTGTATTTTAATTATTTAGTAAAATACTAAAATTTTAGCATAATTTAAATATTTTTACTGTTAATTGTAACTTTTACTGTAGGTACATACATTTTTAGATTTTTAAGTTGAAATTAATGCTTCCTTTTTGTTTCCCATTTTCGGCTCTTTTGCGGAGTATCCGCGATTTTCACTATCCGCGGTGGCCCTGCCACTTAATTTCGCGGATAATCGGGAGTGTACTGTAAGCACTTTATTTTTTTAAAAATTAAAATCAGGAATATCGGTTTCACTACCAGTAAAGGATGGTTTTGTACGCGACGTGAGGTGGTCACGCATGGGGCGGGCAAGCCAACCAGCCGACTGACGAGATGTACAAAACCACCTATCTCCCATTACACGGTGTCGTATTAGTCATACAAACTATTCTACGGTAGGCTTATAAATATAAATGGCGTGTGGCACATTTTTATCGTCGAGTGTTTTTCTACGCATTTACATTAAGTAAAGAATATTTCCCCCTACACATTTTGGAACACCTTAAAGTAAATTTACGGCGGAGACTAATGCATCAGAACACGCGATTTAAAATAGCACGATCAAAGGCGTCGCCAGCCGTTGGCCAGCCGATTGGGGGGGGGGGGGGGGAGTTGTGGGAAAAGTATATATTTTTTTGTATTTCACTACATTTTTTTTAATCACTATGGCTCTGCCCCCTTACCCCCCCCTACCCACCCTGGCGATGCCCTTGAGCACGAACATTTTAAGGAACGCATTAAGCTGGGTTTACAATTAATTTCCTTAAGAATTATAACTTAACATCGAGCACACGATTAAGTCAAAACTACATTTTCCAGTTTATGATTGACATAGAAGTCGTTAATTCTAACCAATCACAGCACAAAACACATGGTCGGCCATTGTTCGAAACGGAGAAGCAGGTTTGAAATAGGTTATTGATAAATGGAATATATCTATTTTTCGAAATGGATGATTACAAATGACAAATATACGAATTATAACCCTAAATACTGCCTCGCTCGGTACAATAATAAGACATAAACTTGAGGTTGAAAGGTTCCGGTTTGTTGTGATTGGTCGCTTCCCATAAGTCTTAACGAAAAGTATAAAATATAACCATTTCTGTTAAGTCTTAAGTCATCATATGGTTCGCACATGACCCGTCAAAATTCACACACGACAATCATAAACCATTCCACTAGTTTACATAGAGTCATATGATAAGTACACGACTAAGTCTTAATTCTTAATTCTTAATTTTCAATCGTAAACCCACCTTTAGTCGTGCTAAGTGAGGGATCGGTGTATAGACCACAAGTCATCATAAGTGATGTAACAAGTGCTATCTTGTGCACAGAGGACAGGACTGGAGGCTCACCCCTGTTGTTGCGGAGGGTGCAGTTGCGCAGCACGAGGGGCGCGCCGGGCCGGGTCACGCTGATGCCCGTGTGCGCGCCGCGGGTCACTGACAGACTGCCGACCCTGGGGGGCACCCCCTCCACGTGCAGCGAGGCGCTCGTGTTGTAGTTGCGCCCCGACCCCGCGTACCTGCACGCAACAACACCTTTCAAGCTGGTCATATTTTTTTTTATAAATAACTTTTAAAAAAGAGCATGTGTAACTCAGCACACGTGATAGAAGTGAAACTTCTTTGGCAATTCAAACCTCGACTCGTGGGTATATCGCAAGGGGTACATCGGAAGAGAGAGAGAGAGAGAGAGAGAGAGAGAGAGAGAGAGAGAGAGAGAGAGAGAGAGAAATAAGACAACTTTATTAATAAACACGAATTAACAAAATTATTACTCACTTCAAAATAAGCTCAAACCCCCCATTGTGTTGCCCTCTGTCCAAATACTCCCTTACTAGATACCAGTGTTTGCATTGGAATTCAGCTTTGAAATTTTACTCCCATCGCACCAAAAGAAGTTTCACTTCAATAAAAATTACAATTTGATGGGCTGAACTGGGATTTATTCCATAAGATATAAAATCCTCTTATCTTCCGCCCTCCTCTGCATTCGATGCTGGATCCACCAGTGGTGGAGGTTAAGTGACAATTCAACCTACGGTCCCAAACCACGAGAGTAAATTCACCGACCAAGCCGGGAATCAAACCCGGGACTTTGGCTCGCCATGCTGAAGCTAGACCTACTGAGCAAACTGGCCCTTAAAGACTCCACCAATATTCAGTAACGTACATATCAGTTACACTTCTCATATGACCAGAATGTTTTCAGATTTCTGAACTACATGGTTCCTACTGTGTGACTAAACCAGATGAAGGTCCAGATGTAACTACTTTTTTTAAAAACAATACAACCTCAGGATTTTACGAGCATAGTCAGCCAATGAGACAGTACAGTTAAACTGAATGGAATAAGTCACTTTAGTAGTGTTTCTACCTAATCCAATTGAAAAGCATTAACTAAATGCAGAGGTGGGCATATTGCATCTCTGGAGCAACAAATAGAATGTGTGACTATATCAGGGGTGACCAACCATCACGTAGTAAGGACCAAATACCAAAATATAAAAAACTACAGCTGGTCAGTAATTTTACAATCAACTACAAACACACCTTTCCCTTTTATTACATTTTGATTTGTGATACGACATAACTACATGCAACTGGGCATTATGTCAGTGAAATTACAGATATTATTTATAGAAAGTGAAACATACCTGTTATTTTGTTTGATTTAAAGTTATTTATTAGTCAGTATAGTATTTTCCTTGGTGTAGTGAGTCACAACTCCCAAAAAAAAAAGAAAAAAAGCTATGCTTCTTAACTTGTTTAGTACGCATTTTACAAAGTTTTTATCACTGATACAGGTACAAACAAGTTCTAGACAAGGTACTAGGAAAAGTCATTAAGTAAGTCAGAAACTGATAAGTGATTTATCTTTAAAACCTAGTAGCAAGTTCTTTCCATAATGTTAATAGATGGCAGCATAATCCAGCTTTATGATATTGATTTCATATTCGATGATTGCGCAATACAATGTCCTTATGTGGCTGAGACAGAGCCTAAGGCATCTTATTCAGCTGGAATTGGGGCCCTGATAAAATAATGATCATGTTACGAAATAAAAATAGTCCTGAAGTGGATTATAACTCAAAGTTATTTTTTTAATTACGTTTTGTGACTTACACAATGAGTTTCTCGCGTCATGGCCCCCACAAGGGTGGGGCTGGGTGGACCCCTGTGTCCAGGGCCCGGGCCTGTTTATTTTTACATGTTTAACTATTATAATTATTTTTACAAACTAAAAAAACATATTGAATATTTTATAAATAAAGTTTAGTATGGAATTATGAAATAGTAACCATAATTATACCCTGTATTTTCAGGTTAAATAACATTCTAAAAAGGGTGTAGGTAAGACATAACCATGCGATTATAATGCAGCACGTGACTGTGAAATTGCGGGAAGGGGGGGGGGGAGCCCCCCCCTGTCATCGATCCTGGGTCCAGGGCCCGTAATGCCTTGATGTAAGCTTTTGGACATGCGTCATTGCTAAGCTCATGTATGTCTGTAGAAGAAAACTACAAAATACCCAAAATACAAAAAAAAAAACACAAATTAAGAAAAAAATTGCTGTTGTCAATAGGATATGTACACCACATAATATTCCATAACAGGAATATTGTCAACAAACAAAGAAAAACAAAGAAAAATGGACTAACAAAACGAAAAAACCCCCACAAATGATGACAGCACAAAACTATTTTAACCCAAAAAAAATTCAGCACAGCAGTTGAAACGAGGCAAAAACACGACAAAACGAAAAGACGAAACAAACACAATAGTTTTCCAAAACAGAAGAGAACGAAAAAATCCCCACAAATGAAGACAGCACTAAAATATTGAACCCAAAAAAATTTCAGCACAGCAGTTGAAACGAGGCAAAAACACGACAAAACGAAAAGACGAAACAAACACAATAGTTTTCCAAAACAGAATCAAGCGACGTTTCGGGAACTGCTATCTGCTGCCGTCCTCAGGCAGAGACGCACATGGTACGGAAACACAGGAGCGACTGAGTAGGGCCCGTAATCGAATGCGGGGGCCATGTCTCGCTACACTAGGTCAGTCTGGGACCGAACAGGCGCCTCACCTGATGTCCACGTGGCTGAGCTCGGAGCGCGACGTGAGCACGTACTGCGTGTTCTGGTTGGTCAGCACGCGGTCCGCCAGGGCGTGCTCGAAGCGCACCCCCCTCCAGTGGTGCACCACCCCCGAGGAGGTGACGTGGCGGGGCGCGCACTGCACCCCGATGTCAGGGTGGTAGTCTGCGCGCGAGGAGAACAAGTTGCTGACATCCTTGCATACAACAACAGCTTTTACCAACTACTAGGGACCGGAAAAATTCGCGGATACATTTCGCGACAGGATAGAGTCCAAATACTTTTGACATTATTTTACTTCAGTGGTTGGGCCAAATTTCATCTGAAGGACTCTGAACCAATGAAAAATCTTTAACAGAAGAATTGGCGAATCACGATCATTCCAGTCAACAGGTGTTACGAGTCGGTAACCAATCAGCAGATGTAATTTGCACGAGTGCATAGAGGGTCATGGAGTCTATCCTTTAGGGATTTGAAATCGCGAATTTTTCCGGTCTCTACCAATTACTAGAAACCGGAAAAATTCGGGGTTTCGCTGGCCTTCAGTATAGACTGCACATTCCCCTGTACACTAGGGCAAAAAACGCAAGTTCATTGGCTGTTGACTTGTAAATCGTCTCAGTTGGTTTGTCTGTGATTCGATCCTTCTTTGGTTGAGGGTTTATAATTGGTTGAGATGCGTCCAGATGAACAGTAAGCCAATAGCAAAATCATCTAAGAGGTATATGTATTTGAATTCTAGCCTATCGACTAGCCAAATTGTGAGGGTGCAGCAGTACGGTGACCACATTCTCATTGGCCCCGTCAAGAGCGGGACGACACCTCTCACCGACCTCAGCCAATAACCACAGGAGAAAAGCAACAGTATTTTGTGAAGTACCTTGACACGAAATGTATTCGCGAAATACAGGTGTCCCTACCAATTACTAGAGACCGGAAAAATTCGCGGATTCATTTCGCGGTAGGCTAGACTCCAAACTCGTTCACCTTCATTCTGAGTCAGTGATTGGACCGCCGTTTACCTGAAGGTCTCTAAGCCAGTGAAAAACCTTCATCAAAAGAAGTATCAAATCACAAGAATCCCAGGTAACGCGTGTCACGAGTCATTATCCAATGAGCAGGTGCAATTTGTCCTAGTACATAGAGGACCGTGGATTCTATCCTAGAGGTCATTGAAACCGCGAATTTTTCCAGTCTCTATCAATTACTAGGGACTGGAAAAATTCGCGGTTTCAATGACCTTCAGGGTAGACTCCACAAGCCCCTACCTACTCGGGCAAATACAACCTGATCATTGGCTACTGACTCGAGAGATCTGTCAGTTGGGATGCTTGCGATTCAATACTTCTTTGGTTGAAGGTTTTTTCATTGGAGCTATATAAGCTGAGAGCCAATCGCAGAAGCAATAGGGAGGTACGTGTGTTTGGATTCTAGCTTAACGCGATTTTAACCCGCGAAATTTTCCTGTCTCTACCAATTACTCTACCAATATTTCTTGTTTACCTACTGGTTGGTTAAGCCTCAGTCTTACACGCCATTTAGGTTACTTCATTTTCTTGCCGTTGTTACTACTTAGGTGCTATTCGTCACAATATCTCTCTTTCAACATATATGTACTGTCACAAAATTGGTCCTCAGATGTTTTCAAAGGTAATCTTACAGCAGGCAGAAGTTAGACATTTTTTAAATAAATATTCTTTCCAGAGGTGGCTGCAATTTTTGAGAGTTACGGAAATTCCGATCGCACGAGGGGAATAGTCAGGTAGGTGGTGGGGGAACCGGTAGAGGAGGAGAGTGCGTCAGCGGCGACGCCACTCCAACGCATACACTAGCGGTCGAATGGGAAGACAGCATGGTTCAAAAAAAAAGGGGGGGGGGGTTATAGGTATGTAGTGTAGCATGCTATATGCTAGTTGTAACGACCAGACAGGCAGTTGGTAGGGGAGATGTAGAAATGACTCAGCAGTGATGCTACAGAATTCTCAGTCTTATGCGCTATCCTCAACGCTACGATTTACATCCAGGCATTTTAGTAAGTTTATATAAGCTAGTCAGAAACCACGCCTCTACAAATGACAATGCATTATGTCGAATATTTAAGGGAGAAGGGATAAAAGGTCACGTTCACATGTAAAATTATTATTTACGCAGTTGGTAATTATATAAAAGTTGGACTCTATCTTATTGGATATAATATATATATATATTATTTTTCGGAATATATATATTTTCTTTTCGGAAGATTATTGTAAACAATTACTTTTAAATTAAGAAAATTAAAATTCTTGATTTATATTTTATCGGGAGAGGGCTTCAGAAGATTTCTTACCGATTTTCTCAGCTCTCTATACCTCGATTTATATAAATATCAGTATGATGTCAACATATCATTTATCCTTAAATTTTTTTTAGTCACAACAGATGACAGGTGTTTGTGAAAATTACGTAAAAATGCATTTCCTAGCTATGACATACCAGTGATGTCAGACCTAGGTCATGTATTCACTGGGCAATGCACAGTATACACAAATTAAACTTTTCACGTGGTCAATTTAACTTCATTTACTGCTACTAGAGCATGTCGGTGACGCGAACCCATGAGTTTTGTCTCTACCAAAAATCGCTCAACGTGGCTAAAGAAGTTTTCACTTCAAAAATTGTTAATCTTGCAAGTTTATTCACGTCTCGTAAGGCTGGGTTCAGAATTAAAAATCACAAACGAGTACACAGCAGGTCATGCACAAGACCTGTGCGAAATCGGTTCACAATTGAAATCTTACTATTAACTTCAGCCAACGAAATTTCGCGATGTATTCGACATCTGTCGGCGTATTAGTAAGTAATTAACTAACTACCAAATGATTATCCCGTGACATCTGACCCGCAACTTGTTAGCACAGTTGTTCATCATACTAATAAGTAGGGACCGGAAAAATTCGCGGTTTCGATGGCCTTCAGGATAGACTGCACATTCCCCTGTACACTCGGGCAAATAACGCAAGTTCATCGGCTGCCAACTTGTAAGTCGTCTCAGTTGGTTTGTCTGTGATTCATTCCTTCTTTGTTTGAGGGTTTATAATTGGTTGAGATGCGTCCAGATGAACAGTAAGCAAATAGCAATATCATCTAAGAGGTATATGTATTTGAATTCTAGCCTATCGCCTAATGAATAGAGACCGGAAAAATTCGCGGTTTCATTTCGTGATAGGCTAGAATCCAAGTGCGTGTAACTTTTTGCCGCTTGAGTGAATGGAACACAGTTTGCCTGAAGGACTGTGAGCCAATGAATGACCCTCAACGTAAGAAGTACCGAATCACAAACATCCCAGTTAGCAGGTGTCGCGAGTCAGTAGCCAATGAGCTGGTGTAGTTTTTCTGAGTACATAGAGGATCATGGAGTCCATCCTAGATGTCATCGAAATGAATCCGCGAATTTTTCCGGTCTCTAGAGAATTTAAATAAATACATTTATTTTATGTCACACCTCCCCTCCTCCAGCCGAACTTTATGTGCCGGAGACGCTCGTGATGATATAGAACGTGAAGGAAGGAAATGAGCTGAAAGCAAGATGGCGCCTTGTCGGTTGGCAGTGACTCACCGCACACGCCGGCGCCCACCTGCCGGCTGGCCCAGGCGCACTCGGCCAGCGAGGTCTCCGTGCCGCGGCAGCCTGGCTGCTCCAGCAGCAGGCGGGGGCGAAAGCCAGGCTGGCGGTCGAACCAGCCGAGCCAGCCGCCGCCCTGGTAGCCCAGCTGGCGACACAGCACCTCCATGTCCGCCCGCGTCCAGCTGCAACACGCCACACTCACCTCACATCTGCAACTGGTCACGGTTAGTAGGTCTGTCTTTAAGGGCCCCGCCTCGTCAGGTGTGTGTGTGTGTCAGTGAGGCGGGACTGGCTGGTGCTTCTAGCGCGGTGTCTCCTCTGGACTGGCGCGCAGTCTTCTAGTCGTGCATTGAGCGGTGACCGTAACATTATATGGCCGAGAAATGAAGATAAAGGGGTAATGCAAGTCCCTGAAGTGCTTTCAAGAACCTGTACCGGTTGTTTTACGTCTATAAATTACTCTGAAAAAAACGCGTGTTAGACCTTTTCACTCTTCTAAAAATACAGTTTAAAAACTTCAACCGAAATCAAAAGTACTTTCTGGTCCTCAGCGAACTCTTAAATGCTTTTCGTAAACGGACCCCACTCGGATATCTAAAATAGTTTTGAAATCGCGTTGTTTTTCCTGAAGCTCTACGCACCGAGTGTGTGTACGGGTGGGCGGGGGCCTTGCCTCCCATTTCAGGTCATGATTTTATATTTATATTAATCACTGTGTTGCGTGTGCTCCGCATACGCACATCAAGATGTGTCGCGCGGCGCCTAACCGCGCGCCGATGCAACCAGCACAAGCAAGTGTTCGCGCGCTGCGCGCATGACGTTCGGAGCCGCTCGGGAGCACCCGGGGAGGCTCGTTTTGGCGGGCTGCCAACCGGACATCGCCGAAGGCACCGGTTCCGGTTGCCCCGACCGAGAACAATCTGCCATGTTCGATACTAGCAGTTCACAGGGTATAAAAGGTGTCCCATTTTCCGCTAAATCGCACACTTCGCGCCCCGCCGTCGTTTCTAATGATTCGAATAAAGTGACGGGGTCGCAATCTTGAATTGACTTCCCACATAGCGAGTTATGGGAACATAATAGTTCCTGGTATCGCTGTCACACGCTCCCGGCCGAGCATATGAGGAAACGGCGGCGGCTGAGAGAGGAGTCGGTGGTCGTCTCTCGCGGCGCGCGCATCTCTCTCGCGGGCTGTCGGCTGGGAGTTCCCTGCGCCCTATTGGGTAACCGAGGGCTGGCAGTGCGTGGGGGATTTGTGTGCGTGCTGGGGGCGGCCTAGCAGCGCCAACTGCTACCGACCGCGTCCCGCGGGTGGCGGATACGGGAGCCCAGCCCGAGAGTTGCAATCTCGCTGGGGTGGCTGTGAATAACCAATAGCAGTCCGCGGACCAATGGCCGGCCTGTGGAGTCGTTATCACGGCTGTCGGGGAGAAAGGTAGCCTGAATGTAGCTCGGCGCGTGACAGGAAGCAGCTTCGTCGGCGAAGGCCCGCAGGGGAGCTCGATGTGCCATAGTAGCGAAGTGTAGACGAACTGCGGGCTGGAACTTGCGGAGCTGTGGACTGCTGCGCGCGCAACGGAATTGAAATGCATCGGAACTCTGAAGGAAGACATCAGGAACCTTCAGCTGGGGCTGCTGTAGGTGTGGCAGCAGTAGCCTCGAGCGGCGCGACCTTCAACCGTCTCGGGGATTTTGGGTGGCGAGGTTGGTTCCCTCCCCCCACCCTGGCTTGAAAAGAACTGTTGTTGACCTGAAGAAGGAAGATAAAGATGGCGCAACGTCAGGCTGCCTTTCGCTCCGTGCGCCCGCAGTTCGAGCCGGTTTACTGGCTCGTCTGCCCACTTCTGTTTTTAACTGTGGCTGCCTGGGCAGCTGTGGCTGGGCTGACGAGTGAAGTCACCCGCCCCTGGGGGCGCTTGCGCCCCTGGTTATAATAACCCAGGAGTTCCCAAACTTTAAATGCGGGCCGCAAGGCCTAAGCACCCAACTCCAGCATGGTTGATTTTTCAGCCCCTCCAACTCTTCTTACCTGGACCCTTCTTCCTCTTGTCCAGTAGTTACCTGCTTGCATAATGCATGATAATTGATCCCCGCATGACCCGGCCCAGGGTTTTCCCTGTGTCTATGCAGGTTTTACCTGGGTCACACTTAGCTAGCTTTTAAGCTAGGCGACCAATGGGACGTCAGTCATGGCGCCAATTGCAGCCATGGCTGGCCAGTAAACCCCAATACGCACACGATTGCACGCGCCCTTGTCCTGCATGGTTCAAAACCCGCATGGTAGAGTGTATAGGCTTCGGCCTGAGACACACCTAGGTCCTCCCCTAACCTGGACCCTCCCCTACACACTTAGAATTAACTTAGGCTAGGAAAAAAATTGCTGAGGGAGGAGACTCGTCGCGACCACCAGCGACACCAGCCGGAGGCCCTGCTGGCCTTCCCTGCTGAAGGAAGCTACACTGTCAACTCGTCTCGCCGGTCTGCCGTCACGCTGCCCGTCGGAAGAAGCTACCACTTGGTAAAGTACTGTTTCGTCGTAGACACCTATAGACCGAGTGGGTAGAAAACTTAGAGTGAGAAGAGGGGCAGTGGTGACGGAGGCAAGGCTTGGAGACGGCGGTGTGAGCTTGTGAGTCCCGATGAAAGACTTTACATCTGACTGGACACACAACACTTAGGTGCGAATCCCGGCAGCGACACGTGAAGAATAATGCCAGTCCCCACACCGACGAGCATTTCTCCCGCTACGATAGTTTGGGGAGATAGTCAATGGTAACCCCTGCATCGACGAATAAGAACTTGCCCGCAGAAATACGTGTCGACAAGAGTAATCTAAGTTGACGACTCTAATAATTATTAGAGGTCTGCGCACCCTCGTGAAAACGTGTATAGTGTTCCTTTTTGTATTAGTCATGTTGTGTATAAATAGCATGTTAGTTAAAAGATATTAATGATTATGGTGATGTTTGCTAACTTGCGCATTGACAGATGTGTGTCGCATAATATTCGATAAGTCGAGGGGTCTTGTTATATACTTTCATTTGCACTCTGGAAATTTATGTACGTTAATTGCTTGTAACGTAGCTTTTGTTTTGACGGTGTACGCAGTGGCAAGCGCGGGGCCAAGTATGAGAGCACGGGCAATTGTGAAGTCAATTTGTTAAGCTGCATTCACGTGTCTCACGTTGCAATAATTCCTAAACGTTTCTGTTCGCAGACTTTTGCACCAGAGCCACGCCGCAAATATCAACTGTTTACATTTTTGTCATTAACTGATCAACTTTTACACTTTTTCAATTGTTTAACGTTCATGAAATGAAAAATTTATACAGCGCATACTTTTTGCATAAGTTAGCTGCCAGAGTTACATTTTTAAGGTTTTTGGGTTGTACAAATAAGGATAACTTAATTTATTGCAGAACTGAAACTTTTTAGGTTTAACTGCAATGCCACTGGCTACTTCATGATAAGTTCTGCATTTCTATCAAAAACTCATTTCTTGTTTCTTGGCCGTCAAAATAGTAACAAATTTGAGAATTTTGAAACGCCAGGTAAAGTTAATTAATATTTTCTGAAATAAATTCAACCTTTCAGGATTTTCTGTACAATGGCACAGCAGAAAATAAACTGGAAAGGCACCCTTTCGGATTTCTTAAAATTCATGTTATTTTCTGCATTAAAATCGTGAAAGTTATCCCCTCTAACCTAACCTAACCTAACCTAACCTTTCCGAGGGGATATCTTCATATTTGCATTAAAACCGAAACATTTTAATAAATCGGAAAGGGTACCTTTCCAGCTTCTATCCAGGTACACTATCGCCACCAAAAGTATGAAAGGTAGATACCCTTTCCGAGGCGATACAATTCAGCCCATCACTACAAAGGTACAATATCCTACAAACTATTTCTTTGCAATTGGTAGGAAAAATAAATAGTTTAAAATTATTTTAATTAAGATAATGTACTTCTTAAGACATTGTTAATCTAAATTCAATAAATTGTAATTAAATTGAAAAAAAATGAACTATTGTAGATGAATGGACGTAGACCGTAAAAATTCGCGGATTCATTTCGCGGTAGGCTGGACTCCAAACTCGTTCCCCTTCATTCTGAGTCAGTGATTGGACCGCCGTTCACCTGAAGGACTCTAAGCCAGTGAATAAAACCTTCAACAAAATAAGTATCAAATCACAAGCATCCCAGGTGACACGTGTCACGAGTCATTATCCAATGAGCAGGCGCAATCTGTCCTAGTGCATAGAGGATCGTGGAGTCTATCCTAGAGGTCATTGAAACCGCGAATTTTTCCGGTCTCTATGAACGGCGAATGCGTGGAGACCGGAAAAATTCGCGCATTCAATGACCTCTATGGGATAGCCTCCATTACACCTCTGCATTTCTCGAGCAAACACGCGCGTACATTGGGTGCTAACTTGTGAGGCGTCTCCACTGGGTGGCTTGTGATTCGATGCTTCTTCGGCCGATAGTCTCTCTCATTGACCCAGAGAGCTTCAGTTGAACTGCGAGAGCCAGGAGCAGAACCAGCAGAATTGTGCACATGTTTGAATTTCAGCCTATCACGAAATGAATCGGCGATGTTCTCCCGGTCTGTATGAACGGGGGACGGGGAGACTCTCACTTCCTGGAGTTGGAGCAGACGGACAGCCAGCGGCCGCGGTGCCGGACCTGCAGTCGGCCGGACAGCACGGACTGCCCGTCCACCAGGCGCGCCTCGGGCAGCTGCGGCAGCGCCGGCGGCTCCGACCCCGCCGTCAGCAGGATCCTCGCGTCGGCGGTCCCCTGCGCGCACACGCACACGCACACACACACGTCAGCACCGACCACGTGGACTGGGGCAGCAGCGCCACACAGGCTGGCGGGCTGCGGGTAACTAGGGACACCTGTATTTCGCCAGTTCATTTCATGTCAAGGTATTTCACACAACACTGTAGCTTTTTCTAACAGTCGTGGCTAGAGCCACGGATTCTATCCTGCTGAGGCCAGAGGAATCTGCGAAATTTCCGGGACTCTAGTCATGGCTAGAGACCGGAAAAATTCGCGGATTCAATGACCTCCTGGATAGACTCTACTACACTCGGGAAAATGCCACCTGTTCATTGGCTGATGACTTGTGAGTCGTCTCGACCAAGTGTATGTGATTCGACACTTCTTTGAGCGAGGGTCTCTAATTGGCCATCATTATTCCAGACTAACAGCGAACCAATTGCAGAAGCAGTGCTAAGGTATAATCATTTGAATTGTAGCATATCACGAAATGAATCCGCGAATTTTGCAGGTCTCTAGTCATGGCAAATTGTGAGGGTGCAGCAGTACGGTTACCACATTCTCATTGGCCCCGTCAAGAGACACCTCTCACCGACCTCAGCCAATAACCACAGGAGAAAAGCTACAGTATTTTGTGAAATACCTTGACACGAAATGTATTCACGAAATACAGGTGTCCCTACGGGATAAATAGAGACTGGAAAAATTCGCGGTTTCAATTACCTCTAGGATAGACTCCACGATCCTCTATGCACTAGGACAGATTGCACCTGCTCATTGGACAATGACTCGTGACACGTGTCACCGGGGATGCTTGTGATTTGATACTTCTTTTGTTGTAGGTTTTTCACTGGCTTAGAGACCTTCAGGTAAACGGTGGTCCAATCACTGACTCAGAATGAAGGTGAACGAGTTTGGAGTCTAGCCTACCGAGAAATGAATCCGTAAATTTTTCCGGTCTCTATAGATAACATTGTAAATGTTCGCTCGAAATTGCTTTGAAATTGTGACAGAATGGTTGCAATCGAATACGCGCCATTTTTTTATACACCTATGCCACACCTGTGACAGGTAAAAATATAGATAGGTAAAAAAATATATATATGAATGATAGTTTGTGTGTTAGTCTTCTGTTTTGTAAAGATAAAAATATAGATAGGAATATATAGACATTTATATAGGGAGATAAATTGAGATATAGATGTATAGAGATTTTTTATGTATAAATAGAAATATAGTAAGATTTATAAAGAAAAATATATAGAAATATAGAGATTCTCTGTATATGTGCACCTCTTAAAAAAATAAATTGTAAGAGGCATAACAACCCATACCGTGCATTAGTTAGTATTCTATAAATTTGTTTAATAGCTTGAAAAGAACTCGCTAGGAACAATAGCAAAGATGCCAACGTGTAGTGAATAAACTGATAAACATAACACCAACACAAGAAACAAATTAGCGTTAAACTTAATTATAAAAAATTGTTTTGCTATGCAGATAGAGAATAAAAAAAGGAGAAGGGGGGGGGGGTTCATTTTGACTTACAGTATAACCATGGCAAAGACTGTACATACCAACCCCTTACTACTCACCTCCATGGTTAGAACATATCCCTACTTTCCCTGACAACACTTCAAATTCTACTATGTTAAGAATAATTTTGAATAATGACTACCTATTGTAGCAGATACCATAACGAGTCTTCCTGAAAACCATCAGCAAATCGAAAGGTTTTATTAATATATATACATATATGTTTATATATTATGGACAGGTAAACTGACGTAGTGTTGCACAATCACTTCCAGACTAATTACATAAAACAAAGTAATGGTAAATCTCGGTTAAATTCGTTAATTGGCGTAATAGGGGTAGAAATAAGAAAGTTTTTTTTAAACCTCAATATCCTAGAATATTGTATATATCGCATTCATTTGAAGTTGTTATATAGTGTTAGAGTAATAACAAAAACTTTTGTTAAGGTCAATGTTTGATTCGAAAAATCATGACTGCAAGGGATGGAAAAAACAGTGGTTGGAGGACAAAAAAAAATTCATAATTCCCTTAGTAGGCACACTATTATACCCATTCAAACCGTTTTTAAACCTTACAAATATTATCAAAAACTTTAGCCTGAAACAATTTTTGATACAACCCACCATTACTGCAAAGAGTGGAAATTGTAGGGGTTGAAGGACAAAAATAGCATAACTCCTTTATTAGACCTTACTATAAATTATGTTACAATTTATTGTAAATTTTCTCAAATATATCTAAAAAAAAATCCCTGGAACAATTTTCGATAAGATGAATTATTACTCCAAGGAATTGAAAAAATCAGTTTTGAAATAAAAAAATTATAACTTCCGTGCCATGTACACTATAGAATCTGTTTTTATTTATTTTAAACCTTTTAAATATTATCTCAATGTATTGCCTAAAACAAATTTTGATGCCACCAACCATTACAGCAAAGGGTGGAAACAGCAAGAGTTTAAGGACAAAAAAAAACTCATTTGGTAGGAATTCTATCAAAATTCGTTATAATTATAAGTAAAAATACTAAACATTATCTAAAAACTATGACGGAAACTATCGTTAATGAGACGAACGATTAATACAATGAAGTTTAAATAAAGCATATTAAAAAATTCCTTCCTACGTTTGCTATCAAATTTGTTTGAATTTACTGTTTAACATCTAAACATTATCTTAAACCTTGATGCAAAAGAGATTTATATACGACCATTTATTAATTCAAGGGATAAAATATAGTGTTTAGAGGTTAAAAAATCGCAACTATCTTATTAGTAGATGTATTTGGTTCATTCTGGGGCAGGGGCTGGGGGCTGGGGATCGGGGATCCGATCATGCCACCTTACGGCTTCGCTACATCACCCATGTTGGATTACGTCACTTCCGCCAGCCATACACGCACGGTCACTTCCGCCGGCCATACACGCACGAAAAAGTGTCCCGTTATGTTCATCAGCCATGTACGCACGAAAAAGTGTCCCGTTACGTTCATCAGCCATGCACGCACGAAAAAGTATCCCGTTACGTTCATCACCCATGTTGGATTACGTCACTTCCGCCGGCCATACACGCACGAAAAAGTGTCCCGTTATGTTCATCAGCCATGTACGCACAAAAAAATGTCCCGTTACGTAACGAACGAACGGAGGAGGACGGACAGACCAGCTCGCCAGGACGTCTCGCTCTGAAAAGTATTAGGCGGTAATAAACAGCCAGGAGGTAACGAATATAAGCCTACTTCTACACGTGTTATGAACGCCGGATACATACGGCCAGGCAACCATGTGTTTTGGCGCGCTCTACTTCCACGACGCGCAACGGCACCGGCAAGTTTTT
The DNA here is from genome assembly GCF_032445375.1 of Bacillus rossius redtenbacheri. NCBI lineage: Eukaryota > Metazoa > Arthropoda > Insecta > Phasmatodea > Bacillidae > Bacillus > Bacillus rossius. The sequence continues at coordinate 41,274,343 of NC_086340.1, read as the reverse complement.
ATTACTACCTCCTCTCAAGTTCTGATCTCCTAATACTTCACAGCAGAGAAGCGCTGTTGGTCGGAGCCTGTAGGTACTTCCTTCGCACACCTAACCTAACCTAACCTAACCTAACCTAAACTAACCTCACCTAACCTAATCCATATGCTAATCTATGCTAACCTAACCTAACCTAACCTAAACTAAACTAAACTAACCTCACCTAACCTAATCCATATGCTAATCTATGCTAACCTAGCCTAACCTAACCTAACCTAACCTAACCTTACCTAAACTAACCTAACCTAACCTAATCCATATGCTAATCTATGCTATGCTAACCTAACCTAACCTAACCTAAACTAAACTAAACTAAACTAAACCTAACCTAACCTAATCCATATGCTAATCTATGCTAACCTAACCTAACCTAATCCATATGCTAATCTATGCTAACCTAACCTAACCTAAACTAAACTAAACTAAACTAAACTAACCTAACCTAATCCATATGCTAATCTATGCTAACCTAACCTAAACTAAACTAAACTAAACCTAACCTAACCTAACCTAACCTACCCAAACCTAACCTAACCTAACCTAACCTAACCTAATCCATATGCTAATCTATGCTAACCTAACCTAACCTAACCTAACCTAATCCATATGCTAATCTATGCTAACCTAACCTAACCTAACCTAACCTAATCCATATGCTAATCTATGCTAACCTAACCTAATCCATGCCAATCTATGCTAATCCATGTCAATCTATGCCAATCCGTATGCCAATCTATGCTAATTCGTATACCAATCTATGCTAACCTGTATGCCAATCTATGCTAATCCGTATGCCAATCTATGCTAATTTATATGTTAATCCATGCTAATCCATTTGCCATTTTGTATTTCTAGTAATTTCCACCAACTTCGAATCGTGACATCACCGTTGCACTTTTCGTCACGGCCGCCATCTTGGATTAGAATTTTTTTTTCGAACTTCAACTTTTCGAAATTTGATGTAAACATCAGCCGCCATCTTTTGCCTTCCTTAATACATACCTAAGACGTCACATTTGAAATTAAAATTATTATACAGCCACCATCTTTAATTCCAGCACAGACTACCAGATGGCGCTAAATTCAAAAATTAGTTGCCATAGGCGAAGCCATCTTGGTCCTCAAGTTGGTTGGTAGATGTCGCTAGTATCGCGCGCCAAATTCAAAAATTAGTTGCCAGAGGCGCCGCCATCTTTAATTCTTAAAGTTACTGCCGGAGCGTGCCACCGTCGCCATCTTTAATTCTTAAATTTACTGCCGGATGTCGCCAAGTCGGTAGCCTGTATTCACCAAGTTCTCTGTTGCCGCCATCTTTAATTCATAAAGTCGCTACCAGATGGCGCCACTGTCGGCCATCTTTAGTTCAAGGCATTGTCGCCGGATGATGACAAGTTTGAATTTAAAAAACCTACAAGTGTTATGCAATGTGTAACCAGTCGAGACAAGTCGAGATAAGTTTGGAACATGAAGCCATATTCTAAACTACGTTTAATATATATATGTATGCATTTATATGTTTAGGTTTGATGATAGAGTAATGCAAGGGAATGGCTTTTCATTTATATTTGCGACAAACAAACCATCCATCCGATTACATTATTCCAAGTAACCATATTGGATGATGACATCACCGTTGCAATTTCCGTTACGGCCGACATCTTTAAATATATTATCCGAGTTTAATGAAAATTTTTTTTAAATTTATAAAAAAAAAAAACTTTTACGACACTGAGCTCGGAGTCCTCGGTTCGAATCTGGTGAGGGCAAAAAAAATGGCGACCGATCCTTCCCTCGTGGTGGCTGCAGGCAGACTGACTCCCACCACTTTTTTTTCAAAGTATATATAATGTCATCTAGTATGATGCCATGTCCGCCATCTTGTCTTCGATGCTGGAAGCCATCATCATTGTATCGTCAGCGAGAGTACGCTGGCGCCATGTTAGTTTAGTTCTTATCCACTAGAGTGCAGTAATCATTTATTACTGTGACACCAGACATCTTGAAATTTGGCCGCCATCTAGAAAAACCGTAATTATTTAGTTAGGAATTCAGGAAAAAATCCAAAATTCATCAAAATAATCACTCATTAACTTACATATTGATTCGATCCGCTCCAGACCTTGGTTCGATACTATATCGATGCAATAAAGTTTAATTTTATGAAAAAAAAATAATAATTTCAAGAAACCATGTTCAACATTCTTAAAGAGAAATAAATCCTCTACTACCATGATCCTATCAGACATCAAGACCAACATCTTTGGAATATTCGTAATAATTAACCTAGAAATTCAGGAAAAAGTTAAAAATTCATTAAATAAATTTGCAAACAATATACTGATTAATTAGGTCGACTAAGGTCCTTGGCACGATCCTGGACGAAGCTAAAATATAATTTAATTTAAATACCAGAAAAGTGTAAGGTTCGAGAAATAAAACACCACAAAGTCTTTTACAAACATAATATTTATTACACAATTTCTATCCTACTACAGGATTACTTGCGAAAGCCAGCAATCTTATAAACATTTAGCCCTGCATAGACGTGCAACGACTACTTCTTAGCTCCAACAGCTCCAAATGCTCCAACAGCTCCAACAGCTCCAAATGATCCAACTGCCTTTTCTTTCAACAGCTCCAATGATATTGGGCTACAATGGTACGAGTCTAAGAGACTACGATGCTACAAGGCTACGAGTTTAAAAGGATCTAGCTGGTTCCGAGTTAAACATGACTGTGAGACTGCATGACTAAAAGACCGCATTGCTACGAAACTACATGTCTATGAAGCTACATGGATACAAGTCTACTCGGCTCCAACACGCAATCTACACACAGTACACACAGGAAACTGAACGTACACACAGTACACACAGGAAACGGAACGTACACACAGTACACACAGGAAACGGAACGTACACAAAGTACACACAGGAAACAAAACGTACACACAGTACACTCAGGAAACGGAACGTACACAAAGTACACACAGGAAACAGAACGTACACACAGTACACACAGGAAACTGAACGTACACACAGTACAAACAGGAAACGGAACGTACACACAGTACACACAGGAAATGGAACGTATACACAGTACACACAGGAAACGGAACGTACACACAGTACACACAGGAAACGGAACGTACACACAGTACACACAGGAATCGGAACGTACACACAGTACACATAGGAAACGGAACGTACACACAGTACACACAGGAAACGGAACGTACACAAAGTACACACATGAAACAAAACGTACACACAGTACACACAGGAAACGGAACGTACACAAAGTACACACAGGAAACAGAACGTACACACAGTACACACAGGAAACTGAACGTACACACAGTACAAACAGGAAACGGAACGTACACACTGTACACACAGGAAATGGAACGTATACACAGTACACACAGGAAACGGAACGTACACACAGTACACACAGGAAACGGAACGTACACACAGTACACACAGGAATCGGAACGTACACACAGTACACATAGGAAACGGAACGTACACACAGTACACACAGGAAACGGAACGTACATACATTATACACAGGAAACGGAACGTACACACAGTACACACAGGAAACGGAACGTACACACAGTACACACAGGAAACGGAACGTACACACAGTACACACAGGAAACGGAATGATCATACATACAGTAGCGGAAACACACAGGCTTAGTTGGAAATCGGAATACAAGAAATAAAAATATTAAATTTTTACTTTCAATATTTAATTACTTCTCAACATTACCCAAATACAAGTAAAAGAAGCCATTATTGTATGTAGCCAGCTCTCCTCAGTTCTTTGATTATGAAGGATATTTCTTTGATGCACGAATAGTTTCCTGCACAAAGCGAGCCATGTAGAAGTCTTAGCCGGTCAACCAATATGTTTGGATCTATCCATGACGTGTAATCAATCTCTTCTACCACCATCTTACTTGCTTGTTTATTATAAATTCTTTTATAATCACAATCGTCCCAGTGATCATAATAAGCATTATCAGATTTATTTATTATAACACGACGTTTCCATCGTTTCGGTCTCAGGACATCGCCACATTCTTCGATCTTGTCAGCTCTAGGTGCTTCATCACAGTCTATGCCTTTGTCAACAGCATCAGAGTCACTGTAACAATCACTGTAGAAGACATCCTCTTCACCCAGATTACAGTATGAATTCGCTATCGATGATGTCGAAGTGTCTTCATCGTCTTCATGCTTCCTTTCTAGGAGTCCATCATTTTTACAAAGAATGGAGGATCTACTGAATATAGGCTTGAATGTATTCTCACTTTTCACGGTGTTGATACTTACATTAGTTTCAGTCTTCCCGAAGCCATTAGCATCCTTCAATTTATGTTCTTCCTCACGATCGGGTGAGCTAATACCATCACGCTCAGGACAAGGAAAATTATTGTCGTAATGCAGATCACTCTTCTTTAGTCTAGTGGATTCATCGGTGTCCTCTATGCCGTAAGTAGTCTTGACTTTACATGTTCTACCATGTCTTTTTAAGCTGTCAATTCGTGTTAACAACCTGCTACAACGATTACAGCTTAACATGTTGCGTAGTGGGTTTCTAGCACAATCATTCTTCTCATGACGTCTAGCATTCCTTCTCATGACAAAATCCTTGCCACAGTATCTACAGTGGCTTCCTTCCGATTCAGCTGCAGATAACAAACCATGATCCATGGTAGCTTCTGTGACTAATGTTAGATACAAACTGTCAGTTTTCTCCAATTGGAACCATTTCTTAAATAGAATTTTTTAAATATTTCATCAGCGAGAGTTAAGTTATCTAATGCAAAGCAAATTGATGCAAGTAGTTCTGGCTGTCATCAAAAGATGTCGCCACGTGTTGCTTGCAGGTAAATAATATCTATTTCATTAATGCGGGATGCGGAATGCTCACTATCGATCGCAAAGGAAGGTTAGTTTCGCTAGACTCCAAGGAGAAGGAAGTTCGACCTTCCTGTTAGTGCTTCTTAGATTTCTCATAGATTATTATTATTCGACTGAGAAATGATTTTTTTAAATATCCACCTGATAAAAAAATTACAAGTGATGATTCAGTGGCAGAAGTTCACTAATTAAATGCAACCTTGAATAAAAATTACATGCCTCATTAAGTAAAAAAATCCTTCATGCAGAGATCAATTCCTCATCAGTAACCAGAAGCACTCGGAGAAAACCATCAGATGTCTAGTCAGGAATAATCAAAAGCACCCCGAGAAAACCATCAAAATATTGTCAAGTATAATCAGGAGCACACGGAGAAAACCGCCACAAGTTTTGTTTGATATCATAAAATTACAACAAAAAAATATTAAAAAATTAAAAAATATAAACGAATAAAATTCAAAATCTGATTCTGGCTTGTACTAGAACTCTAACTTTGCACATCAAAGAGTTCACAAGCTAGCAGAATCAGATTTTGAATTTTATTCGTTTATATTTTTAATTTTTTAATATTTTTTTTGTTGTAATTTTATGATATCAAACAAAACTTGTGGCGGTTTTCTCCGTGTGCTTCCGATTATCCTTGTCAATATTATGGTGGTTTTCTCAGTGTGCTCCCGTTTATTCTTGACAATATTATGGTGGATTTCTCCGTGTGCTCCTTATTATTCTTGTCAATATTATGGTAGTTTTCTCCGGGTGCTCCTGTTCGTTCTTGTCAATATTATGGTGGTTTTCTTCGTGTGCTCCTGATTATTATTGTCAATATTTTGATAGTTTTCTCCGTGTGCTTCCGATTATTCTTGACAATATTATTGTGGTTTTCTCCGTGTGCTCCTGATTATACTTGACAATATTTTGATGGTTTTCTCGGGGTGCTTTTGATTATTCCTGACTAGACATCTGATGGTTTTCTCCGAGTGCTTCTGGTTACTGATGAGGAATTGATCTCTGCATGAAGGATTTTTTTACTTAATGAGGCATGTAATTTTTATTCAAGGTTGCATTTAATTAGTGAACTTCTGCCACTGAATCATCACTTGTAATATTTTTATCAGGTGGATATTTAAAAAAATCATTTCTCAGTCGAATAATAATAATCTATGAGAAATCTAAGAAGCACTAACAGGAAGGTCGAACTTCCTTCTCCTTGGAGTCTAGCGAAACTAACCTTCCTTTGCGATCGATAGTGAGCATTCCGCATCCCGCATTAATGAAATAGATATTATTTACCTGCAAGCAACACGTGGCGACATCTTTTGATGACAGCCAGAACTACTTGCATCAATTTGCTTTGCATTAGATAACTTAACTCTCGCTGATGAAATATTTAAAAAATTCTATTTAAGAAATGGTTCCAATTGGAGAAAACTGACAGTTTGTATCTAACATTAGTCACAGAAGCTACCATGGATCATGGTTTGTTATCTGCAGCTGAATCGGAAGGAAGCCACTGTAGATACTGTGGCAAGGATTTTGTCATGAGAAGGAATGCTAGACGTCATGAGAAGAATGATTGTGCTAGAAACCCACTACGCAACATGTTAAGCTGTAATCGTTGTAGCAGGTTGTTAACACGAATTGACAGCTTAAAAAGACATGGTAGAACATGTAAAGTCAAGACTACTTACGGCATAGAGGACACCGATGAATCCACTAGACTAAAGAAGAGTGATCTGCATTACGACAATAATTTTCCTTGTCCTGAGCGTGATGGTATTAGCTCACCCGATCGTGAGGAAGAACATAAATTGAAGGATGCTAATGGCTTCGGGAAGACTGAAACTAATGTAAGTATCAACACCGTGAAAAGTGAGAATACATTCAAGCCTATATTCAGTAGATCCTCCATTCTTTGTAAAAATGATGGACTCCTAGAAAGGAAGCATGAAGACGATGAAGACACTTCGACATCATCGATAGCGAATTCATACTGTAATCTGGGTGAAGAGGATGTCTTCTACAGTGATTGTTACAGTGACTCTGATGCTGTTGACAAAGGCATAGACTGTGATGAAGCACCTAGAGCTGACAAGATCGAAGAATGTGGCGATGTCCTGAGACCGAAACGATGGAAACGTCGTGTTATAATAAATAAATCTGATAATGCTTATTATGATCACTGGGACGATTGTGATTATAAAAGAATTTATAATAAACAAGCAAGTAAGATGGTGGTAGAAGAGATTGATTACACGTCATGGATAGATCCAAACATATTGGTTGACCGGCTAAGACTTCTACATGGCTCGCTTTGTGCAGGAAACTATTCGTGCATCAAAGAAATATCCTTCATAATCAAAGAACTGAGGAGAGCTGGCTACATACAATAATGGCTTCTTTTACTTGTATTTGGGTAATGTTGAGAAGTAATTAAATATTGAAAGTAAAAATTTAATATTTTTATTTCTTGTATTCCGATTTCCAACTAAGCCTGTGTGTTTCCGCTACTGTATGTATGATCATTCCGTTTCCTGTGTGTACTGTGTGTACGTTCCGTTTCCTGTGTGTACTGTGTGTACGTTCCGTTTCCTGTGTGTACTGTGTGTACGTTCCGTTTCCTGTGTATAATGTATGTACGTTCCGTTTCCTGTGTGTACTGTGTGTACGTTCCGTTTCCTATGTGTACTGTGTGTACGTTCCGATTCCTGTGTGTACTGTGTGTACGTTCCGTTTCCTGTGTGTACTGTGTGTACGTTCCGTTTCCTGTGTGTACTGTGTATACGTTCCATTTCCTGTGTGTACAGTGTGTACGTTCCGTTTCCTGTTTGTACTGTGTGTACGTTCAGTTTCCTGTGTGTACTGTGTGTACGTTCTGTTTCCTGTGTGTACTTTGTGTACGTTCCGTTTCATGTGTGTACTGTGTGTACGTTTTGTTTCATGTGTGTACTTTGTGTACGTTCCGTTTCCTGTGTGTACTGTGTGTACGTTCCGTTTCCTATGTGTACTGTGTGTACGTTCCGATTCCTGTGTGTACTGTGTGTACGTTCCGTTTCCTGTGTGTACTGTGTGTACGTTCCGTTTCCTGTGTGTACTGTGTATACGTTCCATTTCCTGTGTGTACTGTGTGTACGTTCCGTTTCCTGTTTGTACTGTGTGTACGTTCAGTTTCCTGTGTGTACTGTGTGTACGTTCTGTTTCCTGTGTGTACTTTGTGTACGTTCCGTTTCCTGAGTGTACTGTGTGTACGTTTTGTTTCCTGTGTGTACTTTGTGTACGTTCCGTTTCCTGTGTGTACTGTGTGTACGTTCCGTTTCCTGTGTGTACTGTGTGTACGTTCAGTTTCCTGTGTGTACTGTGTGTAGATTGCGTGTTGGAGCCGAGTAGACTTGTATCCATGTAGCTTCATAGACATGTAGTTTCGTAGCAATGCGGTCTTTTAGTCATGCAGTCTCACAGTCATGTTTAACTCGGAACCAGCTAGATCCTTTTAAACTCGTAGCCTTGTAGCATCGTAGTCTCTTAGACTCGTACCATTGTAGCCCAATATCATTGGAGCTGTTGAAAGAAAAGGCAGTTGGATCATTTGGAGCTGTTGGAGCTGTTGGAGCATTTGGAGCTGTTGGAGCTAAGAAGTAGTCGTTGCACGTCTATGCAGGGCTAAATGTTTATAAGATTGCTGGCTTTCGCAAGTAATCCTGTAGTAGGATAGAAATTGTGTAATAAATATTATGTTTGTAAAAGACTTTGTGGTGTTTTATTTCTCGAACCTTACACTTTTCTGGTATTTAAATTAAATTATATTTTAGCTTCGTCCAGGATCGTGCCAAGGACCTTAGTCGACCTAATTAATCAGTACATTGTTTGCAAATTTATTTAATGAATTTTTAACTTTTTCCTGAATTTCTAGGTTAATTATTACGAATATTCCAAAGATGTTGGTCTTGATGTCTGATAGGATGATGGTAGTAGAGGATTTATTTCTCTTTAAGAATGTTGAACATGGTTTCTTGAAATTATTATTTTTTTTTCATAAAATTAAACTTTATTGCATCGATATAGTATCGAACCAAGGACTGGAGCGGATCGAATCAATATGTAAGTTAATGAGTGATTATTTTGATGAATTTTGGATTTTTTCCTGAATTCCTAACTAAATAATTACGGTTTTTCTAGATGGCGGCCAAATTTCAAGATGTCTGGTGTCACAGTAATAAATGATTACTGCACTCTAGTGGATAAGAACTAAACTAACATGGCGCCAGCGTACTCTCGCTGACGATACAATGATGATGGCTTCCAGCATCGAAGACAAGATGGCGGACATGGCATCATACTAGATGACATTATATATACTTTGAAAAAAAAGTGGTGGGAGTCAGTCTGCCTGCAGCCACCACGAGGGAAGGATCGGTCGCCATTTTTTTTGCCCTCACCAGATTCGAACCGAGGACTCCGAGCTCAGTGTCGTAAAAGTTTTTTTTTTTTTATAAATTTAAAAAAAAATTTTCATTAAACTCGGATAATATATTTAAAGATGTCGGCCGTAACGGAAATTGCAACGGTGATGTCATCATCCAATATGGTTACTTGGAATAATGTAATCGGATGGATGGTTTGTTTGTCGCAAATATAAATGAAAAGCCATTCCCTTGCATTACTCTATAATCAAACCTAAACATATAAATGCATACATATATATATTAAACGTAGTTTAGAATATGGCTTCATGTTCCAAACTTATCTCGACTTGTCTCGACTGGTTACACATTGCATAACACTTGTAGGTTTTTTAAATTCAAACTTGTCATCATCCGGCGACAATGCCTTGAACTAAAGATGGCCGACAGTGGCGCCATCTGGTAGCGACTTTATGAATTAAAGATGGCGGCAACAGAGAACTTGGTGAATACAGGCTACCGACTTGGCGACATCCGGCAGTAAATTTAAGAATTAAAGATGGCGACGGTGGCACGCTCCGGCAGTAACTTTAAGAATTAAAGATGGCGGCGCCTCTGGCAACTAATTTTTGAATTTGGCGCGCGATACTAGCGACATCTACCAACCAACTTGAGGACCAAGATGGCTTCGCCTATGGCAACTAATTTTTGAATTTAGCGCCATCTGGTAGTCTGTGCTGGAATTAAAGATGGTGGCTGTATAATAATTTTAATTTCAAATGTGACGTCTTAGGTATGTATTAAGGAAGGCAAAAGATGGCGGCTGATGTTTACATCAAATTTCGAAAAGTTGAAGTTCGAAAAAAAAATTCGAATCCAAGATGGCGGCCGTGACGAAAAGTGCAACGGTGACGTCACGATTCGAAGTTGGTGGAAATTACTAGAAATACAAAATGGCAAATGGATTAGCATGGATTAACATATAAATTAGCATAGATTGGCATACGGATTAGCATAGATTGGCATACAGGTTAGCATAGATTGGTATACGAATTAGCATAGATTGGCATACGGATTGGCATAGATTGACATGGATTAGCATAGATTGGCATGGATTAGGTTAGGTTAGCATAGATTAGCATATGGATTAGGTTAGGTTAGCATAGATTAGCATATGGATTAGGTTAGGTTAGGTTAGGTTAGGTTAGCATAGATTAGCATATGGATTAGGTTAGGTTAGGTTAGGTTAGGATAGGTTTGGGTAGGTTAGGTTAGGTTAGGTTAGGTTTAGTTTAGTTTAGTTTAGTTTAGTTTAGGTTAGGTTAGCATAGATTAGCATATGGATTAGGTTAGGTTAGTTTAGTTTAGTTTAGTTTAGTTTAGGTTAGGTTAGGTTAGCATAGATTAGCATATGGATTAGGTTAGGTTAGGTTAGGTTAGCATAGATTAGCATATGGATTAGGTTAGGTTAGGTTAGGTTAGGTTAGGTTTAGTTTAGTTTAGTTTAGGTTAGGTTAGGTTAGGTTAGCATAGCATAGATTAGCATATGGATTAGGTTAGGTTAGGTTAGTTTAGGTAAGGTTAGGTTAGGTTAGGTTAGGTTAGGCTAGGTTAGCATAGATTAGCATATGGATTAGGTTAGGTGAGGTTAGTTTAGTTTAGTTTAGGTTAGGTTAGGTTAGGTTAGCATAGATTAGCATATGGATTAGGTTAGGTGAGGTTAGTTTAGGTTAGGTTAGGTTAGGTTAGGTTAGGTGTGCGAAGGAAGTACCTACAGGCTCCGACCAACAGCGCTTCTCTGCTGTGAAGTATTAGGAGATCAGAACTTGAGAGGAGGTAGTAATAAAAACTTGCCGGTGCCGTTGCGCGTCGTGGAAGTAGAGCGCGCCAAAACACATGGTTGCCTGGCCGTATGTATCCGGCGTTCATAACACGTGTAGAAGTAGGCTTATATTCGTTACCTCCTGGCTGTTTATTACCGCCTAATACTTTTCAGAGCGAGACGTCCTGGCGAGCTGGTCTGTCCGTCCTCCTCCGTTCGTTCGTTACGTAACGGGACATTTTTTTGTGCGTACATGGCTGATGAACATAACGGGACACTTTTTCGTGCGTGTATGGCCGGCGGAAGTGACGTAATCCAACATGGGTGATGAACGTAACGGGATACTTTTTCGTGCGTGCATGGCTGATGAACGTAACGGGACACTTTTTCGTGCGTACATGGCTGATGAACATAACGGGTCACTTTTTCGTGCGTGTATGGCCGGCGGAAGTGACCGTGCGTGTATGGCTGGCGGAAGTGACGTAATCCAACATGGGTGATGTAGCGAAGCCGTAAGGTGGCATGATCGGATCCCCGATCCCCAGCCCCCAGCCCCTGCCCCAGAATGAACCAAATACATCTACTCTTATTTAGGCATAGTATGAAATTTGTTTAAAGTTATTCAATGTTGGAATTTGATAAAATGTTTATTCGATTCATTTTGAATATTGAAGACAATAGGACGTTATGTAAATTAAGTTTTCAAAATGTTTTAGACGTTTATAGAGGTTTCCAGAACGTTCCAAAAGAAACAGGTACTTTGAAATGTACCTGCGCCTGTAAGCTGTGCCGAAAGGTATCTTCTTAATAATTTTCCTACTTTGCGATTTTCCCACACCTGGCCTAAAATTATGTAATAAAAACTAAAATTCAAACAGAACATTGCATTCGCCACTTTATAATATATTTGACAATGAAATAAACCACAATCTGGAAAACAAAACTATCACAGTTTGGGTGATGACAGAATTAAGCACTACATTTCCCCTGAAAATTACTACAACTGTGGGAATTTCCATAACTTTCCCAAGACTTTCTCTGACTTTCAAAAATATGGACTCTATGATACAACACACCTTTAGTTCCTCAATCGAATGATGCTTTGTTCATTTGCTGAAATATTAATGAAAAATTATGTCATTCACATTTAATGTACCATCGTTTACCACCGTTTACATCCAGTTACTGGCGAATCGTAAGCCAGTGGTAGTTTCATAAGTAGAAGACAAGAATCGGTCTATACAATCAAAAGTAAACCAAATGTTCACAAATTGCGGAGCATGAACTTAATGGGTGGCAGGGAAAAGCCAAATAAAGATCGCAGGCTTTCGTGACCATTGTCTGTAGTTGGTTGGCTTCTGGGTTGTAGCCGCGTCGAAATGTAAGATATCACCGACGTTTCGGTCGCCGTTGTAGTCACCATCACCAGGGAGAAGTCACCTACCGAGTTTATTGCAAGGGGAGTGTTTCCCGATTGGCTGCAGCCCTGCTCCCTGATGATGGCGAGTGCAACGTCAACCGAAACGTCGGTGATATCTTCGCCTTGGACGCGGCTACGACCCAGAATTCAAGAAACTCCAGAAAATGCCAAAACAAGTAGTTTTTTTTTATGTCCGGAAATGCAGTCCTGCAAAGTCACAATTGTGAACAAGTAGAGTGCAAATTCAAATTTGGCTGGCAGGGGCGTCTTCGGGCCAGGGCACTCGCCCAGGGCCACACGACTGGCAGGGCCAAAGACAGCTGGAGCCAAAAACTGTTGGAGCCAAAAAGACTTTTTGGAGCCAAAAACTGTTGGAGCCAAAAATACTTTTTTGGAGCCAAATACTTTTTGGAGCCATTACTTTTAGAATGAAAGACTGTGGAGCCAAATACTAATTGGAGCCCAAGATTGATGAAGTCAAAGACTGATGGAGCCAATGACTGTTGGAGATAAAAAAACTTTTGGAGCCAATGACTTTTGGAGCCGAAGACTGTCGGAGGCATTATATCCTATCGTAAATTGGTGATCGCATCCTACTAAGTTGAATGTCCTTGAAAATGTACATATTTTTCGTTAAATGTACGTAGACAAGCCTGTATTATCGTAGCCTACTGATGAGACTGTATCACACCAAGTTGAATTTTCGTCCAAAAGTGCTTCCTTTTAGTCAAATGCGTAAAGACCTGAAAAATTCACTGGGTTCATTTCGTGTCATGCTAAAATTCAAATAATTATACCTTAGTGCTGCTTCTGTCATTGGTTCACTGTTAATCTGGAGCACTGAGGACCAATTAGAGACCCTCACTCATAGAAGTGTCGAATCACAGGCCACCCAGTCGAGACGACTCACAAGTCAGCAGCCAATGAACAGGTGGCATTTGCCCGAGTGTGTAGAGGATATTGTAGTCTATCCTGGAGGTCATTGAACCCGCGAATTTTTCCGGTCTCCACAAATGCGTGTCCTGTGCGTGTGTGTGTTGTGTGTTCATTGCTTGTACTGTATGTCCATTGCGTGTACTGTGTGTCCATTGCGTGTCTATTGCATGTCTAGTGTGTCCATTGCATGTCCAGTGTGTGTTCTGTGTGTCAATTACGTGTATTGTGTGTACATTGTGTGTACATTGCGTGTCCAGTGTGTGTAATTTTGTGTACACTGCATATCCTGTGTGTGTAATTGTGTGTACACTTCGTGTATTGTGTGTAATTGTGTGTACATGGCATCTTAAGTGTTAAGGTCATGACCAAAGCAGCTTATGGCGGCTTGCTTTTAGGACTCTTAAGCCGTTGGCATTTTTTTAGTATTAAAACGGGAAATTTTCCCTTAAATCAGGAATTTTCCTTTCTAAATAGGGAAATGTTTTATTTTTCAAATTTTTGAGATGTTTTGGAGGAATTTATTCCAAAAAACTTTACATTTTGGCGGTTTTGGTGAATATTGGGCAAATTTTTAAGGTCAAGGTCATCCAAGATCGCCGCCATTACGTCACAATCCAAGATGGCGGCCGGCTCCTCTCGGCACCTCCTGGCGAAGCCTAGGCCAGCTCCGGATATAATACACTAGTCCTAATGACGGGCTTGATGATTGTGGTATCAGCAGAGACTCTCTCGTTCAAAGCACATATGGGTGCGACGAGTCTATTCAAGACAAGGTATCGTTTACAGCGGCTTCAGAAAACTTTAAAACTGTGACAGCTGAATATTTGTGTTGAATTAGCAACTTCGCTGTTTGGTTTACTTTTGTATGGTCTGTGTCGCGTGACGTGTTTTAGAAGTTTACAGTTCTCCAAAACATGACCAATTGTCTATTTATCCTTTTGCCACTGTTGTTATGTTAACAGTGTTTGTAAACGAATACTTGCCGTTGTCGGTGTTCGTAAACAAACTTATGTTACTTTGCAAGTGACAGTTTGGTAGTGACCAGTTGCACCATTAAGGCCCCTACACACGATCAGTCCAGCTCCTAGTTTGGACTGCTCAGTTTGAACTGACAGTTTGAACTGAACTGAAGCTTTCCCCACACACGATCAGTCTTGTGGTTGATGTTGGATGTATCGTTTCATATTAGAACATGGGCGTATCTTTGGATGTTGTAATTGCAGAAGGGGGAAAAAATATAGCAAAGTAACCAAAGAGTATAAACAGAGATATCTGCCACGACACTCAGCTAATGGACAGATGGAGTAATTGTTTGGGCTGCCAGTTTGGACTGGCGAGACACTGTTACCACGCACGGCAGTTCGGACTGAGTGCTCTCGAGCCCACAGTAAGATCTGATGGGAAGCCATCAGTTCGTCAGTGCATCAGTTTCGACTGATCAGTCCACCGTCCTTGCTCACACACGGCAGACCCGACTGTTCAGTTCCGACTGATCGTGTGCGGTGGCCTTCAGAGTTTAGGCGTGATCTCGAGTCATAATCTGTAGAGACCGGAAAAATTCGTGGATTAATTTCGTGATAGGCTGAAATTCAAGCATGTGCACAATTCTGCTGGTTCTGCTATTGGCTCGCAGTTTAACTGAAGCTCTCTGGGCCAATGAGAGACTATCGACCGAAGAAGCATCGAATCACAAGCTACCTAGCGGAGACGCCTCACAAGTTAGCACTCAATGTACATGCGTGTTTACTTGAGAAATGCAGAGGTGTAATGGAGGCTATCCTAGAGGTCATTGAATCCGCGAATTTTTCCGGTATCTATTAATCTGGTTTGATCATCGTTCGAGCACCATTGTTGCTTCAGCGCTGAACGAAGATCACCGGGAACTCCGAGATGTATCGACAGTCGGGGCGGTCCATAGCAATGATCTCGGATTTCTCCTCTCGGGCACACATGGCCGGCAGTTTCGTGGTCCGTTAATTTAATAAGAAATAAAATATTATTTACAACATGTCAGATCAAATATATAATACTCGTATCAAATATGTTTGCTTATTCTCGTGTTACAACCTCTTCTCATGCGAAATGCACATATTTTAAACGTTTAAATGCTTGTTATTTAATTTTAAAGTTTTAATATTTTATTTCATCATAATTACTTTTAATATTAAAAATAATCTTTTTTTATAGTAAAGACTTATTCATATTTCCAACTGCTTCGTATGTGTTTCCAGTCGTTATAAAAATTTCAAAAGATGAGGCAGGGACTACGTGTGCTGCTATCTTGTGGCGATCGCACCAACCTGATTTGCTCGCGTCAGGAATGAAAAGCAGGGAAGAGAGAGAGAGAGAGAGAGTTAAAGACGTCACCGGCCATTGTTGCACGGAGCAGTGTGCCCGTCCCCGTAATATCGGGACCGAGAGTTACTGTGTTTCGTGCAATTACTAGAGACCGGAAAAATTCGCGGGTTCAATGACCTCCAGGATAGACTCCAATATCCTCTACACACTCGGGCCAATGCCAACTGTTCATTGGCTGCTGACTTGTGAGTCATCTCGACTGGGTGGCATGTGATTCGACACTTCTATGAGTGAGGTTCTCTAATTGGTCCTCAGTCCTCCAGATTAACAGTGAACCAATGACAGAAGCAGCACTAAGGTTTTAATTATTTGAATTTTAGCATAACACGAAATGAACCCACGGAAATCATTCAGCGGTTTTAAGGCCCCCGCCCACCCGGGCATAAGCGTGGTGCGCAGAGATTCAGAAGAAACACACGCGATTTGAAAAATCCTCGAGATATCCGAGTGTTGAATGTTCACGAAAAGCACTGAAGAATGCTCTGAGGTTGGATGAAGTAGTTCTGTTTCCGTATTTCGTTTTAAAACTGTATTTTTAGGAGAGTGAAAATACCTAAAACACGTGTTTTCAGAATAATTTTTAGTCAAGAAACATTCAGTAAAAATTCTTGAAGGTAATCAAAGGACTTTCATTACACCTTTATCTCTATTTCTCTGTCATATGATGTTATGATCGCCACTCAAATTTCAGAGTTGCCCTTTCCACGATAAAGACTGCGCTCCAGTCTTGGGCCTTGCGTTTAGAGGCGACACCGCGCTAGAAGCAACAGCGAGCGTCACTGTTATTTCGCCTCAATAACAGAAATACATCCCTGACTGCACGGGCCTCTTAACGTAGTGCATACCTACCAAATTATCTACATAATTCCGTTCGCAACCAAAAACGATGAAATTTTAAACGTGACATGAAAACTCTGTACGTGAAAGATCTACGATCTCACAAACAATGAGTGCTTCGAAACCGATCTTCGATCATCTCGCAGGTCGTAAAAGTCGTGGAAGATGTAATATTATTTGCAGTGCGTTAAAAGTAGTACGCTCTCTAGTTCGTCTTGTTAGCATAGAAAAAGAGACCCTAATTATAAGATACAACTTCGGACCAGAAAAAATTATGTGACATGAGATTCATCTAAACAAGATGAAACTCTCTTTTTACATGACCAGTGTAAACATCTGTATCTAAAAAATAAATAAAAAAACGTTATTTCACAATTTCACAATATTATATTTTGGTTGTCGTGATGTATCGTCACTACCGATTGGTTTGCTGTAGTAATGTTGGTTAAAACACTTGGAACTCATCCGCGTTTTATGACTTGTACGATATGTACTGAGAACCACTCCGAGGCTACGCCTTCTTTTACGACCTTACGACTGCTTCTGAGACTAAAATTGTAAACCAGGCTTTGAACTGTAAAGTAGGCCGCACAACGATTAGTCAGAAATATTGTTACTGCGAGAGCTTTACTATGATAAACATTATCCCTCGCGTCCGTAAACGTACAAAAACATTATCCCTAGCGTCCGTAAACGTACAAAAACATTGTTCCTAGCGTCCGTAAAAGTACAAAAACATTATCCCTAGCGTCCGTAAACGTACAAAAACATTATCCCTAACGTCCGTAAACGTACAAAAAATCTCTGAATTTGGGGAACTTACGGAACTCATCGTTGTCATTGAGTTTATTACCAATGCACCAGTTTAAACAACATTCGGAAACCAAAATCTCACGTTCACGTCAATGACGTCGCTCCCGGAACGGAAATAAAAAAAAAAACCTTTCTAACCGTGGAAGCATTAAGCATCCGCCATTTTTGTCATGCTGACGTCACAGATGCGCCGAACGTGATTGGTTTATTGGCGCCCGCCGCGCTGTTGTGACGGCTGACGTCACCGACACCACAGGCCAGGGAGCGCGGCAACAGTGTACAGTCCCCAGACGCTACATCCAGCACTATGGGTCTGCGAGTCTTTCTATACTCGCCAGGGATGTGTGACATCTGACCTCGGCATAGCGGCCGAATTCATGTGTTCCCACGTTGCAAACATGTTTTAACTTTCAGCTGGCCTCAGTATCTTTTCGCTAAATATGCATGGCCCTAGTTATCAGCGTTGCTGGCTCCTACCCTAAATCTGCCACATCACATCGGGACCCGTGGTCAGGTAGAGGCCTGTCCAAGCTCTGCTAGTACCGGAGCTGTGTCGCGCGTCGTTAGCGCAGAGCTGTCCGGTATTGTCCCCTGGCATGTTCGACCAGAGAGACTGCCGCGACCCCGCAGGAAGTGATGTACACACGGACCAGGCGACGGCGCGTGGCCGCTCTGATGGCTTCCAGGCGCTTTGTGCCGGCCCGGCCAGTGTTGCCAACCCGGGCGGTAATTATGGGGCCGTACCGTCCCACGTGTACGGTGTACGATGTAGAGACCTGCAAAATTCGCGGGTTCAATGACCTCCAGGATAGACTCTACTACACTCTACATACTCGGGCAAATGCCAACTGTTCATTGGCTGTTGACTTGTGAGTCGTCTCGACTGGGTGGCCTGTGATTCGACACTTCTATGAGTGAGGGTCTCTAATTGGCCCTCAGTCCTCCAGATTAACAGTGAACCAATGACAGAAGCAGCGCTAAGGTATAATTATTTGAATTGTAGCATATCACGAAATGAATCTGCGAATTTTGCAGGTCTCTAACGATAAGGCTTGCGAGGTAATCGCTAAAACTGCTCTAGATATCAAAGTGGTGTCTGTTCAAGAAAATCTGAGTGCGGATGAGTAGTTCTGTTCGCGTATTTAGTTTTTAAACCGTATTTTCAGAACTGTGGAAATGGCTAAAAACGCGCGTTTTCAGTATGTCAGGTTACGCGGGAATATATATATTTTTTAAAAGCTCAGATCGATTGCAATGTTTGTGTTTGTGTTTCGGTGTTCATTAGGATGGGTCTTTTCCTTGATGCCTAGAGACCTGCAAAATTCGCGGATTCATTCGGTGATAGGCTAGAATTCAAACACATATACCTCTTAGATAATTTTGCTATTGGCTTACTGTTCATCTTGGTGAATCTCAACCAATTATAAACCCTCAAGCAAAGAAGGATCGAAGACAAACCAGCTGAGACGACTTACAAGTCAACAACCAATGAACTTGCGTTATTTGCCCGAGTGTACAGGGGTATGTGCAGTCTATCCTGAAGGCCATCGAAACCGCGAATTTTGCAGGTCTCTAGATGCCACACAGACTCCCGGCCAGGGAGGGGATGTTTTCAATATATCTCCCTGGGTTCAGGACTGGGTGTTTGTGATGACCCTTTCACCTTCAGCGGCGGTAAACATCCTGCCTCGGCGTCACCTGTGCTAACGACACCCAGTGACGGGTAACACCAAATATTGTAGTAAAATATGTGAAACTGGTAAGAAATACGCGGGACAAGTGATGCCAGCGAACCTGACGGTGGAGTGTAACTACGTTTTTAAGTGCGTAAAACTAGTTAAAATAAATGGCATATAGCGGCGTAGAGTATAAAATAACGGTGTTTTCTCAGGGTGCTTCGTTTCTCATCTCATCAAGCCCCATACTCCCTAATGAAATCTATGTCGATCAGTTGAAACAAAAAAAAATTTAAGTCGATGTTATCCGTATATTCAAACTGCTTTTCATTTCAGTTTTGTAATCTACACCTGTAGAAATATAAATCTAGGAACTACAGAGAGTAAAAGTTTTGTTTCATGCAAATAAATATTTGTTTGTGTATGACGGAAGAAATTTTTTTTTCGGCCTCACAAAATATTTTGTTGGCCTGACCAACGTGTAGTAAAATTTTATACAACTAACAAAATATACAGTTCAGTTGACTGAACAATTTTGCTGGGTCAAAAACATTTTTCTTCCTACTGCACAATATTAGCTTGAATCAACTGTTCATGTTTGTTTCATTATACACAAAGAAATATACTGTCCAGGCAAGCGAACCTTTCCCTCGGTGTAGACCGACTCACCCGCCCATCAGGAGAAGGGGGATGTTAAGGGGAAGGGGAACGCCAGTCACGCGAGAGAGCAGATGGAAAACGCCCTCCAGTTTCGGTCTGCAGTCTGCATGTGCGTGGCGAACCGAGTATCGATCAAACGGAAACCGAGCGGTTGATGACGAAACACAGTTGCTTGGAAGATTTTGGACTCTCGGCAGAAACAGAAACTTCCTGGCCACGAGACTTGCTCCCTCACACTGTACACTGTACACTGTACACTGTACACTGTACACTGTACACTGTAACCTCTCAGAGTAGCTGTTCGGTTGTCGGAACCAGGCCGCGATTGGAAATGGCGTATCTGTAGAGACCTGTAAAATTCGCGATTTCAAATCCCTAAAGGATAGACTCCATGATCCTCTATGCACTCGTGAAAATTACATCTGCTGATTGGTTACCGACTCGTAACACCTGTTGACTGGAATGATTGTGATTCGCTAATTCTTCTGTCAAAGATTTTTCATTGGCCCAGAGTCCTTCAGATAAACTGTGGCCCAATCACTGAAGCAAAATAATGTATTTGGACTCTATCCTATCGCGAAATGAATCCGCGAATTTTACAGGTCTCTACCTATCTGTTTCCCGGTTCTTGGAACCCACGGCCTATTAATAGAGACCGGAAAAATTCGCGGATTCATTAGGCGATAGGCTAGAATTCAAATACATATACCTCTTAGATGATTTTGCTATTGGCTTACTGTTCATCTGGACGGATCTCAACCAATATTATAAACCCTCAACCAAAGAAGGATCGAATCACAGACAAACCAACTGAGACGACTTACAAGTCAGCAGCCAATACTTGCGTTATTTGCCTGAGTGTACAAGGGAATGTGCAGTCTATCCTGAAGGCCATCAAAAACACGAATTTTTCCGGTCTCTAACTCGTATATATTCAATTTCGTGTATAGTGTGTAAAGTGAATCTTTATACTAGCGGAAAAATCCTGGGATATATTTTGTACACTTTAATGGTCATAACAAGAATTAACCACATTTATTAGTACCTGATGGTGCTTCTATCTATGGGATTTTTTCCGTAACAACTGTACAGATAGATGGTTGCGAAACGTCCACTACAATGCGTTGAAACCAGTTTCTAGCCTCGCGTGGGGCTCCGTTTATGAAAAAGGTCTGCTGATCTGATCCCTTGCTGGAATACGGTTAAAAACGTTCTGGATTGCGGCCCGCGAGTTACATTACAGTTCTATCCCAACAAGTCAGTGCTTGTTCGCTACCTTGCCCGAAGGTCTTGGAATACCGCCCTTAAGGCCCCCGCCCACCCGGAAACACACGCGGTGCGCAGAGCTTCAGGAAAAACAACGCCATTTCAAAACTACTCAGGATATCCGAGTGGGGTCTGTTTACGAAAAGCATTTAAGAGTTCGCTGAGGGCCGAAAAGTACTTTTGATTTCGGATTAAGTTTTTAAAACTGTATTTTTATAAGAGTTAAAATTGCTAAAACGCATGTTTTCAGAGTAATTTCTAGGCGTAAAACAACCGGTGCAGATTCTTGAAAGCACTTAAGGTACTTGCATAACACCTTTATCTTCATTTCTCCGTCATATAATGTTACGGTCAGCGCTCAAATTTCACAGTTATCCTGTGACGACGAGACGAATGCGCGCCAGTTCAGAGACTTGCGCTTAGAGGCTATACCGCGCTGGAAGCACCAGCGAGCGTCGCGCTTATCATCCCGCCTCACTAACACACATACACCCCTGACGAGGCGGGCCCCTTAAGGCTGACTGGTACAGTTGACGTATGGCAGGGTGGATGCAACGCTCCGCGCGGCTGCACGGTTCACACGCACGCTCCCTGGCGCGACGGACAGCGCGCGGCGCTTCCTGCCAGCACGGCTGTGCTCTTGAACCCGGCTTCCTGCCGGCTCAGTGCTCAGTGCCAGGGAGGCATGTGTCTCACTGACCCCCGGTCCACCACTCGCTCCTCCAACAACCAAACAAAATTTAGTTTTAAAATATTATATTACGTCTGTTTCCAAGCAATGTGCGCCCATACGTCTTAGCTGTGAGCTGTGAACATCACATAATCTAATCTAGTGTCTAGTTGGTAAAATGTTAACTTGCCTTTCTTCTCTAGATCCATGTGCTGACTGGCAGCGGAGTGAGTGGTCAGTGCAGCCACTCACCACCAGGGTGCGAGCGTCCCTGGTCACTTAATACAGCAGTGGATACTAATTATGGAAGCGGACTACTGGTCCAAGCTCCCAACCCCCGCATGGTAGACTCTTCTCTGCTCTGTCCAACTCTTCTTACTGAACCATCCCTCTGTATCATGTGTACTCCTGCGTTATGCCAAAACGGCGCCGAACATAAGCTTGAAAAAAAAATTGGTTGTCCGTAAAGTCGGTTTACGGACGATAGTTTAACGCGACAACGTCATAACAAAACATTTATGAAATGATTGCATACTTTTATGAATAAAATTGAATCATTTTTATTTTAATAATAAAAGAATAAATACTTGAAATTATACTAGTAATCAGATTTTTAAAATGCAAGAATAATTAACCTTTATTGCCGAAATTGTTGTTGTAATAAGCAATGAAAACCACATTAACTTTTCACTTCACTTTATAAACAGTCGAGTGGAAGAGAGATAGATGCGGCGCGGCGCAAGCGTACAAAGTGCGTAACGGGACACAGCAAAACGTAACAATGTGCGTAACGGGACACTTTTTCGTGCGTGCAGCCGGCGTTCATCGATTTATTAGACGTTGTCACGTCAAAAGTACTCGTCAGAGATGTGAACACCTAACCTCGGTAACGAGCAAATTCAAGCGCTCTCATGTTGCAGAAACCCTTATAACATCAAAATCAGACACGAAATTTAACACGAAATTCTTTGAAGTAATGCTGAGCGTGATAAATATATACACATGCAAATTGAGTTTTCAAATACATTTCTTGACGCGAAACACGCGTAGTTTCCGCACACGCCGCAAGAATTTGTTCCGAAGCAGCTACGTCGACTATCAAAACATTCATTTTGCAGATCGAAATATTTACTAGGTAATGAATTACTTTCGATAGAAGCGAACAAAAAAAAAATACTTGAAATAATACTATCATCGGCTTTGGAGCTGATTTTCGAAAAGTAATTTTATTAATACCATTAAATTTTCTTTTGGCTTTGTGAACTTTGGTTTGGCCATCCGCCACAGATGGCAGCATCATTCCACGCGATTTCCGAGAATGCAGAGATATGAGATAATACACATCACAAACGGCTTCGCCAGGTTATCATGCAGGTAACAATGCAAACGCGGCCGTGGATGCAGTAACACGCACTGGCCAGGCATCTGATTCGAGGTGAGTGAAGAGTAGGTTTCCGTGCATGTCACAGACAACAAGGTCTTTCCTGCCGTCGAATCCCGGCGTCACTGCAGTCCACCTCAGCACGTCCTCGGAGGAAGATGTTTGCATTCCGCTTCTGGAATCAGTCTTCTATCCCTGTCTGCATTGTCACACGGTAATTGTGTAAGCCTTTTTTTTGAAGTGTAACCAAAACGAAAACAATTTGATTTGAAATGTGTGGCAAGAAATAACGTAACGAAATGAAAGCCATCGCGAGAAGAAGTTCCTGTGGTGTCGTGAGGCGAGATGTCACCTCGCATCTCGACTGGTTCGGTGTGCGCCCGGCCTGCCCCCTCCACGGCCTGACGGCCCGGGTCGTGAGGCGGTGAAGATGGCGCTCGTTAGCGCTCGTCGCCAGACGTCGGCAGTTAGCGCGCCGCAGAGAACACGCTTTCCCCGCGACTCATGGCCAGTTGCGCCTCTCTGCTCTTCGATCCGCGATCCAGTGATCCTACCCCAAGAATGATCCACGGATCACTTCTTTAAACGTTGCGCCAACACGTACTGGCACCACACGGTCTTCGTTCGCGCGAACTGCAGTTCATACATTTACAATCTGCAAATATGTCTATTAAACGTTTGGTCAATTTATATTGATGCGCTGGAACAATATGAATTCACTACAATCGATTTTTACACGGCAAGCTAATTAAGTTTATGCGATCGCCACAAGATAGCAGCACACATGGTAATTGCCTCATCTTCTGAATTTTTATAACAAATGAAAAAAAACACACTGGTATTGCAATGTTTATACAAAACGATAAATTTTGAAAATAAGATTAGATTTTCACTAAAAAAAATTAATTTAATATGACGAAATGAAATATTTAAACATTGAACTAAAATAACAAGCATTTCAAGCCCTTAAAGAGAATGTTTATTTCTAAACATTTGAAAGAAAGTAAACATATTTATCTGTGTATCACATATCTTGATTTTGTACATAATACTCTAATATGTATGTATGTTTAAATAAACCTGCATTAAGACAATGACCGCCCGCGCGGGGAGATCTGACATCACTGCCTGGGACCGCCCCGACTGTCGGTTCTCATCGACACTCTCGATTATCTCCGTCAAAACATAACGGTTGTATCCGAATACACAGGGATGCGTCCATAGCGCACACGTCCCTGCATCCCTTAGCAAATGCAGCCCTGTTTAATTTTAAATGTTTAACTATCATAATTTTTTTACTAACTAGAAAAAACATATTGAATATTTTATAAATAAAGCTTAGTATGGACTTATGAAATAGTAACCATAATTATACCCTGTATTTTCAGGTTAAATGACATTCTAAAAAAGAGTGTAGGCAATAATAATGTAGCACGTGACTGTAAAATCTTAGGGAGGGGAGTTGGGGGGCGTCTGCGCTCCTGGGTCCAGGGCCCGTAATCGAATGTGGGGGCCATGTCCCTTAGCTGAGGTTAGTATTCGGGTGCCGCTAATGGCGCATCAGAAAATGCGGTAGAACGATGATAAAATAACCATACAACTCGAGGTCACGACTTAACTCTTTAAGGCTGGGTTCACAAAAAAAAAAAAATACGAGCGAGCGCACGGCAGGCCATGCACACGACCTGTGCGAAGTCGGTTCACAGCTGAAATATTACTGTTAATTTCAGCCAATGAAATTTCGCGTTGTATCCGACCTTTTGGCGGTGTTAGTAAGTAACTATATTAACTACCAAATGATTATCCTGTGACATCTGACCAGAGATTTGTGAGCACAGTTTTCCAAAATATAAATAAATAGGGGTTATTAAAACATTTTAGTTAACTATTTAACCATAAGGTTTTTTTTATTTACAATCTTTGCTAGTGACTTACAAGTAATAGCATTACATCTTTTAAGCATGAATTACACCTTGGCACTGTAATATCTCTACAATTTCTCGGCACAATATGATTGATAAATATAAACAGTTCCCCAGTCCAACCAAAATGGCTTCCTACTCTACTCTCATTGTTTGCTGCGCCATGCATCCGCAACAGAAATAAAATATATTCATTTCCCTTCTGTCTCCCATGCACACGATCAACCTATGCGCTGTTGTGAATCAGTAGGCTGGAAATCATGGCTGTCAAATACAGTGCGCTCTACCTACTGTTACTGTTACTGTTGTTATTTTTTTTAATCGTCATCAGGGGAGTGTCTGTGTCAGTGAGGCGGGATGATAAGCGCGACGCTCGCTGGTGCTTCTAGCGCGGTGTCTCCCCTGAACTGACGCGCAGTCTTCTCGTCGTGTATATGAGCGGTGACCGTAACATTATATGGCCGAGAAATGAAGATAAAGTTGATGCAAGTCCCTTAAGTGCTTTCAAGAACCTGTACCGGCTGTTTTACGCCTAAAAATTTGTCTGAAAACATGCGTTTTAGCCATATTAACTCTTCTAAAACTACAGTTTAAAAACTTAATCCGAAATCAAAAGTACTTTTCGGTCCTCGGCGAACTCTTAAATGCTTTCCGTAAGCAGACCCCACTCGGATATCTCGAGTAGTTTTCGTAATCGCGTTGTTTTCCTTGGAGCTCTGCACACAGTGTGTGTGCCCGGGTAGGCGGGGGCCTTAACGGTGCAACTGGCCTTGGACGAACCCCCCTTCCCCTGACCCTCCACACGACAAAGGTCGCCGCCGACTCCAGCGCCTTTCTCTGGTCGAACCAGGAGCTCTCTGCCGCGACGGGGAAGCGCGGCGGACGTCGCTGTGACCCTCCGGGTTGTCTCGAGGTGCTCCCGTCCTCCTGCCCAACCCCGCCCGTTCGCTCTCGTCTCGTCGCACTTCGCCGTCTCTATAGGATACCATTCAGTTCACAGGGATGACAGCCCCAACTACAACCCGAACAGTTCCGAAGCTAACCGAAGTAAAAAAAAAAGGTATGACAGTATCTGTCAGTGCGTTGAATAATATTTCTTTATATTTTTTTTTTCCGGAAGGCAAGTTAGGTTAGGTTAGGTTAGTTTATATAATGTTAGGTACAGACATGAAAAATTCGCGTGTTCATTTCGTGTTATGCTAAAATTCAAATAATTATACCTTAGTGCTGCTTCTGTCATTGGTTCACTGTTAATCTGGAGGACTGAGGGCCAATCAGAGACCCTCACTCATAAAAGTGTCGAATCACAGGCCACCCAGTCGAGACGACTCACAAGTCAGCAGCCAATGAACAGTTGGCATTTGCCCGAGTGTGTAGAGGATATTGGAGTCTATCCTGGAGGTCATTGAACCCGCGAATTTTTCCTGTCTCTAATGTTATGTTATGTTATGTTATGTTAGGTCAGTGATCGGCCGACTTTCGACTGAAATGAGCCAAATATTAAGTAAACAGATTCCCAATTGTATAGAGAGCCGCAACAAGTATATTCTTTGTATCTACGTGTGATATAAATTCGGTTAAAAATAAAAATAAAAAAAAGATCAAATATTTTATTCGCAAATTTTGTAAACCATGGAAGAGATAATTAAATATTTAATAATTTAACTATATTTTGTTTTATTGTGTGCACTTATGTGCGCAGTTAATACTTGAAAGCTACTCAGGGAACTATTTACAAACAACTCCCAACTACTGGGGGTACTGGGACAACATAAAACACAAATGCCAGGGTAAGAAACCTAGCTCTGTATTACTGCGAACACTACTTTGTAGAGATAGTTTTTTTTAAGTGTAAATTAAAAATTTACAAATATCTGTTATTTTAGATGATCCATTTAAAAAAAAAAATAATATACCGTGTATAAAAGGATAAATCGGGTGTATAAATGGACTATTTTGGGTATGAAAAATGGCAGATTATTCCGACCTTAGGACGGCATTGTCACTTTCCACTCCCACATATGCGCCCTAATAGGGTAGGGTGGGAATAGCATTCCAATTCGCTTTTTATAACATTCCAGAGCTTTTAAGAAAACAGAACTGTGAGGGATCGCTCCGTGATTGTTGATCGGGAGGGAGTTAGAGCTTCGACACCGACCAGCGGCTGGGGCCGCCAACCCAGCACAGTCGCCGCCTCAGCCCCTCTACCAAACTCAGATGACCAGACAGATTATGGAAATTGGTAGAGACCGGAAAAAATTCGCGGATTCATTTCGCGGTAGGCTAGACTCCAACAGTCAGTGATTGGACCACCGTCTACCCGAAGGTCTCTAAGCCAGTGAAATACCTTCAACAAAAGAAGAATCAAATCACAAGCATCCCAGGTAACGCGTGTCAAGAGTCATTATCCAATCAGTAGAGACCGGAAAAATTCACGGGTTAATTTCGTGTTATGCTAATTAATTATACCTTAGTGCAGCTTCTGCCATTGGTTCACTGTTAATCTGGAGGACTGAGGGCCAATTAGAGACCCTCACTCGTAGAAGTGTCGAATCACAGGCCACCCAGTCGAGACGACTCGCAAGTCAGCAAGCAGCCAATGAACAGTTGGCATTTGCCCGAGTGTGTAGAGGATATTGGAGTCTATCCTGGAGGTCATTGAACCCGCGAATTTTTCCGGTCTCTACCAATGAGCAGTTGAAATTTGTCCTAGTACATAGAGGAGCGTGGAGTCTATATTAGAGGTCATTGAAACCGCTAATTTTTTCCAGTCTCTAGAAATTGGCAGACACAGTATTCAAAGTGGCACAGGGAAGTGCAGGCGGCTGTCACACAGAGGCGTCACCCACGGCAGTCGGTGCTCGGCGCGTAGAGGCGGAGATGCGTGTGACGTGCCAGCCAGTGTCGCCCCTACGGGTGACCCCCTCCCCCCTCCTTCAATCACCGCGGGCTCGCGCTGACGAGGGTCCCGACTGTCGACCCCTGCGACCCCGGCCCGGGTCAAGCGGCTGTGACCTTGAGGGTCGGCCCTCTTCCACTCTTTAGGCCGGCGACACCACACCACCGCCCTCCCGCTACCGCCGTATTTCCGTGTCCGATCTTTCTTCCCATTCGTAGAGACTGGAAAAATTCGCGGTTTCGATGGCCTTCAGGATAGACTGTACAATCCCCTGTACACTCGGGCAAATAACGCAAGTTCATTCGCTGCTGACTATTAAGTCGTCTCAGTTGGTTTGTCTGTGATTCGATCCTTCTTTGGTTGAGGGTTTATAATTGGTTGAGATGCGTCCAGATGGACAGTAAGCCAATAGAAAAATCAACTAAGAGGTATATGTATTTGAATTTTAGCCTATCGCCTAATGAATCCGCGAATTTTTCCTGCCTCTATATATAACAAGTCCTTCCAGCCCTGCGTGATTTTTACACTATTTAAAATATATTAACAATAGTTAACTGTGAAGAGCAAGCACCTAAAGAAGTGAGAATGTTATAAAACATTATTCAACTTCACTAGCGAATAAATGTAGATATTGGTGGTTAGTGTGAAGGCGAGCACTTGTGAAAAGCCCGCCTCATAATTTAAGCAAATTTAACATTATGCATTAAAACTACTTTGCCCTCTTCATTAACAATTGAAGTTTGCTAATGTCAGTCGGAAAGTTTTTTAATGTCCTGGGCGAGCTGAGATGGGCGGAAACTATTTTCCAAGATATTTCAAAAATGGTCAAATTACGGTAAACGGCCTATATGCGTACAATACCCCTTATATAATATCCCTGTGTCTATGCAGGTTCTACCTGGGCCCAACTTAGGTATATAGTTTTAGTCTAGGATAGTCAGTGAGGGTAGTTATTCATGGCTGACCAATCCCCCCCTAGCACATGATGCATGCTACTTCTCCTGCATGATTAGACCGTATGGGCTTCGGCCTAAGATGCTCTCCCTCCCTAACCCGCAAACTCATAAGCTTTAAGTTAGGTTAGGAAAAATTAAAAATCTAAACATACTGATCGATCTGCATCCAGCTCCATAACGAGAAAAAAAAGCAATTAAAAACAAATAAAAATCCAGTACTTAACGAGTCAGCTATGAACACGCTACAGCATGTCTTTGTTGACAAACCATTTTACACCCGCGCATGCGCAGAACACTGCAGGCATCGGACAGTCTGTTCTCGAAGAAGTTGGAGCAGTCACTCCACATTGTCGCCTCGTGTCTGATCGCGACAGTTTTGTGGCGTCGGCGTGGTGCCACTGCTGCAGAAAAATTATTTCATTGAAATCATTGAGGGCAGTAATCCACCACAAAAAAAATGTGAAAAATCAAGTTGGTATCCCCAATTATTTCAATGAAATAATTTTGCTACCACGACAAAATTCGCGGTAGTTGTAGAACTTAAGTAAATTAAACATACTCCAGATTCAGTGGCGTAGCGTGGGTGGGGCGGAGGGGGCGGCCCGCCCCGGGCGGCAGCCCGCGAGGGCGGGTCGCCGGTGAAGCGGGTTGAGATCTGATCTATGATTCATTCATTACATGTGTCAGACACACTATAATGTTCCATTTTTATCTAAAATTTTGCGCACCAACTATTTTTTAATATTTATTTAAAAGAAAAACTGCGAAATCACTAATTTTAATTAAGCACCTATAGAATGGGGGCGGCAAAATGGGTCTCCCGCCCCAGGCGCCGAGATGGCACGCTGCGCCACTGTCCAGATTATCACAGTCCTATCTTATATACGTTCTCTATTATCCACAGTGTAATTGTTGATCAGCTACGACTTCAAAAACGAACACCAGCCTTGTAAAGCAAATCAGACTGTCAGTCGTATATATGTTTTCAACTTATTTTGTCGTGATTAAACCTGCAGTCGAAGTTCATCGGTCGAGTTCAGTGAGAAGGAAGGGGGGAGGGGGAAAGTCGCAGATGTTAGGTGAAATATGGCCACTAAAGAAACTGTGCGGTTGACAAATACCAAAATGAAAAATTAAGTTTTAAATATAGAAAAAAAAACATAGACACCTCTGAAACATAAATAATTTCACA
Source organism: Bacillus rossius redtenbacheri (assembly GCF_032445375.1). Classification (NCBI taxonomy): domain Eukaryota; kingdom Metazoa; phylum Arthropoda; class Insecta; order Phasmatodea; family Bacillidae; genus Bacillus; species Bacillus rossius. The sequence goes on along the minus strand of NC_086340.1, from coordinate 41,244,165 downwards.
GACATGATTAGTTCGGAATTTATCGGATGGTGGATTATTGGAATGGCGTATTGAAACTACCTATATGCAAAATATTATAGCCTACTTTGGAATATTTTTTTTTTGCAATGTTGAATTATCTTGGTTGTAATGAAATAAGCATGGCTGCCATGTGCACACGAGCTACGGTAATAAGAACATGAAGTCACTTCTGACAATATATTGTTCCGTTACTGTGGCGAAACAGAGCTAACCCAGAAAAGACCGAATTCGCCGCAAAGTTTTGATAAACTATTGCTAGAGACCTGAAAAATTCGCTGGTTCATTTCGTGTTATACTAAAATTCAAATAATTATACCTTAGTGCTGCTTCTGTCATTGGTTCACTGTTAATCTGGAGGACTGAGGGCCAATTAGAGACCCTCACTCATAGAAGTGTCGAATCACAGGCCACCCAGTCGAGACGACTCACAAGTCAGCAGCCAATGAACAGTTGGCATTTGCCCGAGTGTGTAGAGGATATTGGAGTCCATCCTGGAGGTCATTGAACCCGCGAATTTTTCCGGTCTCTAACTATTGCGCTAGTAGCAGAGGCGTACGTGACTAAAGAGAAAGAATAGTTTCCTTAACCGTTAGTATTTCTGGGACAGACACGATCTCGCCGCTAGGGGCATAATCGACGGTCAAACCCTTGCAAAAATACCCACCCGGCCCTTTGCCACTCTAGGGATCCAACGAAGTCAGCTAATCAGCACACGAATACATCAACTTAAAAAAAAACTAAATATTACATGCTAAATATTTTACAAATAGAACTCTTGTTTAAATTTTTGGAGATAATATTATTATAGTAATAATATTATAAAAGGTAAAAAAGCTCTGACATAGTAGGTACTTAACGATGCAGCATTTACGTCGAGAATGTTTGATTCAGTCGTAAACTAATTTTGGAGAATTAAATTTCTTAACATATTTTAGAGTATAGGTTTAGTTAAAATTTTGCATTCTTCTGATCGAAAATAAAATAAAGTATAGTAAATATAAAAAATATATATTTATTGTTTAAATATTTTAAAATTAAATATATAATTTTTTCAAAAAAAAAACACACAGATAGAAAACTTGTAGATTTTTCGAATTAGAAATTCCAAAGTGTTAATTTTCATGTTGTATCAAAATTCATTTATATAGGAGAATAATTAGAAAATATATCTGGATAGATGCAATTTAGTATAAACCCTATCATAGGTATTTATAGTAATCCATAGATAAGACCAAGTGTAATAATGAGTGTCGCAATGTCGCGCCGGCCGAGAGAGCTGAGAACCGCCGCAGTACGACACACCCTGTACACTAGGGTCGCTCTAGTGCACCACATCCTTTATAAACACTCTTAAATCTTAAAGAATACGCGAGAAAATATATAAAGAAACTTTTCGCATTCAGATTTGTGTGACTCGTATGTTTTTATCTAGGTGCCAGTGATAAAAAAAACATATACTTATTTAATAACTTAATCGATTTAAAACTTGTGTTTAATCTTAACACCCGGAATGTTTTCCAACAAAAATGTGTAAGCTAGCGTTTCTATATAGTTTTGTTAATTTTATGGAGAATCTCCGTTAAAAAAATGCATAAATGGGAAGCATCTGAAGGGACTGCTGTAAATCTAGACCGGAAATATTCGCGGATTCATTTCGCGGTAGGCTAGACTCCAAACTCATTCGCCTTCATTCTGAGTCAGTGATTGGACCACCGTTTACCTGAAGGGCTCTAAGCCAGTGAAAAACCTTCAACAAAAGAAGTATCAAATCACAAGCATCCCCGATAACACGTGTCACGAGTCATTATCCAATGAGCAGGTGCAATTTGTCGTGGAGTCTATCCTGGAGGTCATTGAGACCGTGAATTTTTTCCAGTCTCTAGCTGTAAGTCGCTGTCATCTAGGACGTTTTCGGTTGATACGCATCAAGGTCCACAGCGGTTAACTTTCGGTATGTTGTTATGCATAGTTGACTCTGCCACTGTGCAAGAATTCAGTTCTGGACAAATTTTATCACAGGTTTGTGCCTTTTTGTTACGTGTTAGTTTGGTGGACTGCGGCCTCTTATGGCCTCGCGGGCCATGAGACGGTGCGCTGGGACGTGGGCGGGAGGAAGTCAGGTCAACTGGCGGGTCAGAGGTCAGTGGGCGGGTCGCCCTCGCTGCCACTCGCCTCCGAGACGCCATCTCGCTCCCAACTCGCTCCTGCAGCCCGCAGCTCGACTCGCGGTGATCACGTGACTTTCAGCCAATCAGATGGCCCGAAAAACTACATTCGTTCGTCCGTCCAAAACCTTGCCAAGCTTCAACTTTCGACGGACGGACGAAATCATAACTAGAGACCGGAAAAATTCGCGGTTTCGATGGCCTTCAGGATAGACTGCACATTCCCCTGTACACTCGGGCAAATAACGCAAGTTCATTGGCTGCCGACTTGTAAGTCGTCTCAGCTGGTTTGTCTGTGATTCGATCCTTCTTTGGTTGAGGGTTTATAATTGGTTGAGATGCGTCCAGATGAACAGTAAGCAAAATCATCTAAGAGGTTTATGTATTTGATTTCTAGCCTATCGCCTAATGAATCCGCGAATTTTTCTGGTCTCTAGTGATCCGTCGCCCGTCCGTCCGTCAATCACGTGACATGCAGCCAATCAGATGGCCCGAAAAATTCCATCCGTCCTCCGTTCGTCAAAACCTTTGCGAGGAGCGTCGAACTGGAGTCAGTGAGACTGTGACTGCAAAATTAATGGACCGCTTTCAGTCGCTCGTGTGTGAGCACAGAGTGTCGATATTATGAAAGGAAAACTAAAGTAATGTTGTGTACAAACAAAAATAAAACACAATTCAGAAGGTAATGGATGCAGGGCCGCATCAGTGGATGCAGTCCTAGATGCTGATGCATCCCTTGAGGGAGCCACGGAAAGATGAACGCGTCCACTACGATGCACTTCCCTTAGCTAAGGGATCCATTAGACTAACAATCGGATGCGTCTAGTGCTATTTTTTTTTAATATTTACTTTATTTCCTCCAAAATTTCTCTTGGAATATATTCCCTCAAATATGAAATGTTTGCAATGAAGAAGGATTGGACAGTAGTTGGTAGAGACCGGAAAAATTCGCGGATTAATCTCGTGATAGGCTGAAATTCAAACACATGCACAATTCTGCTGGTTCTGCTATTGGCTCGCAGTTCGACTGAAGCTCTCTCTGGGCCAATGAGCAAGACTATCGACCAAAGAAGCATCGAATCACAAGCTACCCAGTGGAGACGCCTCACAAGTTAGCACCCAATGTACATGCGTGTTTGCTTGAGAAATGCAGAGGTGTAATGGAGGCTATCCTAGAGAGTCATTGAATCCGCGAATTTTCCCGGTCTCTAAGGATTGGACGGTAGCTGGAGTACTCGAGGAGCTGGTTGGCCCATCCCTGCTCGCCGCCCTCCTTGTCGGGGAAGGGGGGTGGGAGGCACGGCGGGAAGTGGGTCAGCGGGCGTCCCGCTCCGGCGCCGCTGGCCGCGTCCACCGAGACACGGCGCCTCTCTTCCCGACCAGCGCGTCTGCCCTCCGCGGAGACCCTGTCCCTCCTCCCGTCCGCCAGCACTGCTTCAAGTCACTCGCTGTTCGACCTCGCCGTCGCGATAAAAAAAAAACGCGAAAATAGTGCTTGATAACTAGAGACCGGAAAATTTCGCGGATTCATTAGGCGATAGGCTAGAATTCAAATACACATACCTCTTAGATGATTTTGCTATTGGCTTACTGTTCATCTGGACGCATCTCAACCAGTTATAAACCCTCAACCAAAGAAAGATCGAATCATAGACAAACCAACTGAGACGACTTACAAGTCGGCAGCCAATGAACTTGCGTTATTTTCCCGAGTGTACAGGGGAATGTGCAGTCTATCCTGAAGGTCATCAAACCCTCGAATTTTTCCGGTCTCTATTGATAACGTCTGCCGATGGTTAATATGTAGAGACCGGAAAATTCGCGCATTCATTTCGCGATAGGCTATAATACGAATCTTTATACCTCAGTGCTGCCTCTGCTATTGGTTTACAACTCACCTGGGTGACTCTGGGCCAATGAGAAACACCCAACCAAAGCTTTATCGAATCACAGGCTGCTACGCTGGAACGTCTCACAAGACAGCAGCCAATGAGTGGGTGGCATTTGACCGAGTGTACGTAGAACTATGGAGTTCATCCTAGAGGTCATTGAACCCGTGAATTTTTCCGGTCCCTATTAATATGTAGAGACTGGAAAAATTCTTGGTTTCCACGACCTCTAGGATAGACTCCACGATCCTCTATGTACTAGGACAAATAGCACCTGTTCATTGGATAATGACTCGTGAAACGTGTTACCTAGGATGCTTGTGATTTGATACTTCTTTTGTTCCAAAAACTGACTCAGAATGAAGGTGAACGAGTTTGGAGTCCAGTCTACCGCGAAATGAATCCGCGAATTTTTCCGGTCTCTATAAATATGAATGAATTAGAATCCTCGACGTTGAGAACAATCACAGTTCATTAAAAAAAAACGTTTTCCACAATGCCAAAACTACACTTCAGACAATGCTTTGGACGTCTTACTAATACGCAGCAACAATTAGCTGAATGAAAAAAATAATGGCTTCACCCAGTTACTGTGTAATTATGCAGACGTGGCCACTCGAAAGAGGATAGCAAGACAAGTCCAACCTCAAAGCAAGGAAGATAAAAGAGTCGTAACTTAAAATTATAACTACCGTTATTATTATTTTTTACAATCAATGAGAGTAGAGTATGAAGCAGTTTTTTGACGTGACAACGTCTAATAAATCGATGAACGCCGGCTGCACGCACGAAAAAGTGTCCTGTAACACACATTATCCCGTTACGCTGTGTCCCGTTACGCTCATTGTACGCTTGCGCCGCATCTATTTCTCTTCCACTCGATTGGAACAACCATCGATTTGTAGAGACCTGAAAAATTCGCGTGTTTATTTCGTGTTATGCTAAAATTCAAATAATTATACGTTAGTGCTGCTTCTGTCATTGGTTCACTGTTAATCTGGAGGACTGAGGGCCAATTAGAGACCCTCACTCATAGAAGTGTCGAATCACAGGCCACCCAGTCGAGACGACTCACAAGTCAGCAGCCAATGAACAGTTGGCATTTTCCCGAGTGTGTAGAGGATATTGGAGTCTATCCTGGAGGTCATTGAACCCGCGAATTTTTCCGGTCTCTATCGATTTGACTTTTTCGAGGCACATTAAACTTGAAACACTCCCATTCGTTTCCTACTTTTCCTATCATCGTCCTATCCTTAACAGAATAACACAGATTGGAAGAAGTTAAATAGCAAACATGTATAAAGTTATAGTTAAAATAATCTGTTCGTTAAAGTAATAAACATATTTGAATTAATGAGTGCAAATACAGGTAAATTTATCAATTAAATTGTAGATTTCATTTCACTCCTTCTTTGTATCCATACAAAATAGTGATAGTTCAATAAAAATGATTCAATTTTATTCATAAAAGCATGCAATCATTTCATCAATGTTTTGTTATGACGTCACGTTAAACTATCGTCCGTAAACCGACTTTACAGACAACCAATTTTTTTTTTTGAGACTGGAGAACTGTTTTTTTTTATCAAACATATCATGGTAAGAAATTGACGAGATATTACAATGATCAGGTGTAATTCCTGTTTAAAAAATAATTAATACTATTACTTATGAGTAGAGACCGGAAAAATTCGCGGTTTCGATGGCCTCAGGATAGACTGCACATTCCCCTGTACACTCGGGCAAATAACGCAAGTTCATTGGCTGTTGACTTGTAAGTTGTCTCAGTTGGTTTGTCTGTGATTCGATCCTTCTTTGGTTGATGGTTTATAATTGGTTGAGATGCGTCCAGATGAACAGTAAGCCAATAGCAAAATCATCTAAGAGGTATATGTATTTGAATTCTAGCCTATCGCCTAATGAATCCGCGAATTTTTCCGGTCTCTACTTATGAGTAGAGACCAGAAAAATTCGCGGCTTCATTTCGTGATAGGCTAAAAATTCAAACATGTGTATAATACTGCTGGTTCTGCTATTGGCTTGCGGTTTAACTGGAGCTCTCTGGGCCAATGAGAAACTATCGACCAAAGAAGCGTCGAATCACAAGCTACCCAGTGGAGACGACTCACAATTTAGCACCCAATGAACACGCGTGTTTACTTTGAAGTGCAGAGGATAATGGAGGCTATCCTAGAGGTCATTGAATTCGCGAATTTTTCCGGTCCCTACTTATGAGTCACTAGCAAAAATTGTCGTGGTTAGAATTGCTAGCATTAAAAATTGTATATAACCCTTATTTATATGTTGAAAAACTGTGCTCACAAATTGCCGGTCAGATGTCACAGGATAATCAGTTGGTAGTTAATGTAGTTACTTACTAACACCACCAACAGATGTCGGATACATTGCGAAATGCCATTGGTTGAAATTAACAGTAATATTTCAATTGTGAACAGACTTCGCACAGGTCGTGTGTACAATCGCGCACATGGCCTGCTGTACACTCGCTTGTGTGTGTGTGTGTTTTTTTGACGTGAATACGTCTTTAAAATTGTTTCAATAGTGGGAGGCAATTCAAAAAACGAATGATAAACAAAAACGGGGGATACAGTTTGGTGTTGCATCTACATATCTATCATCTCCATCCAAATAGCTGGATAGCTAAAGGATCAAAGAATTCGTTACGCATCGCGCGCGGTGGAGGGGGAAGCGCCGCCATTTTGAGGTCATTTTTCTGCTTTTCGAGATTTCCATTCAGAATAACTTTTTTGACTCGGAGAAGCTACGACGTTCGTTTGAGTTTAAATCGTCAGCTCTCGTCAAAATCTATCGATTGCATATAGGTATATTAAACATTAGTGTAAAATAGTTACAGTGAATATGTATGGTGTTAAAATAAAAATAAAAAGATTGCGTATTTTATATTGTGTATAGAAAATATTACCTGTTAGGTACACGTATTCGCGTACAACACACGACCGTGTCCATGACACAGCCACACCCCATTTTTTTAAATTGTGAACCCAGCCTTAGTGTGCCTCTTGGCCAATAGCGAGGTCAAAGGCTTTCGGTTCCTGGTACTGGACTGCGCTCGACTGAGACGGCTCTTCTCCGCCTTGTTTATTACTGGCTCAAGGTCGCTCAGGGCGTGTGGAGCGTGTGGAGCATGCAATCGTTAAGACTGGAAAAATTCGCTGTTTCAATGACCTCCACGATAGACTCCACGATCCTCTATGCACTAGGACAGATTGCACCTGCTCATTGGATAATGACTCGTGACACGTGTCACCGGGGATGCTTGTGATTTGATTATTCTTTTGTTGAAGGTTTTTCACTGGCTTAAGAGTCCTTCAGGTAAACGGCGGTCCAATCACTGACTCAGAATGAAGGTGAACGAGTTTGGAGTTTAGCCTACCGCGAAATGAATCAACAATTATTTTCGGTCTCTAATAATTAAGTTGGTGCTTTGTTAATGGATCTAAATAATACTTAGAGACCGGAAAAAAACGCGGATTAATTTCGCGGTAGGCTAGACTGCAAACTCGTTCACCTTAATTTTGTGTCAGAGATTGAACCACCGTTTACCTGAAGGACTCTAAGCCAGTGAAAAACCTTCAACGAAAGAAGTATCAAATCTTAAGCATCCCCGGTGACACGTGTCACTATCCAATGAGCAGGTAAATTTTGTCCTAGTGCATAGAGGATCATGGAGTCTATCCTGGAGGTCATTGAATCCGCGAATTTTTCCTGTCTCTACCAATCACAGTGATTCAATGTGGAACTAAACGCGTCCTGAGTGGCTCGGTCAGATAAGGCAACGACTTCTCTCGCAGACGGCCGCCAATTACAAGGAAGAAACCACAGGTGTGGGTGTGCCTAGTTCCAGTCTAATACGCGTTCAGATCTTTTCGTGAAAAATGCCTGCCCCTAGCCATCGCTTATCTAACACTGCTGCAGTAGCGTGCGCGCAGCTACGAGTACACTGTTCAAAATTATCACCTTAAATTTACGATGAACGATGGTTACAAGCTATCCTGGTATCTTCGTAAATTCACGGACAGAGTTCACTTCACTTCGACATGAATCCAAAGGAATAGTCTTGGTACACTAACAAAACTTTCAAAACAGCAAGCGAGACTCTCCTTTGGATCACTTGATGCGGTTCACATTTGTTTAGAACGAAACTTACAATTCGGAAACAGAAATACGGCGTCGCGTCTTCTCGGATTCAGTTAATTGAAATAGCGAAGATCTCTTCGTTTATTTGACGTTTATTCTTCTTCGGAAAATCCGTATATGTAACGTATAGGGACCGGAAAAATTCGTGGGTTCAATGACCTGCAGGATGAACTCCGTAGTTCTATGTACACTAGGTCAAATGTCACCCACTCATTGGCTGCTGTCTTGTGAGACGTCCCAACGTAGCAGCCTGTGATTCTATAAAGCTTTGGTTGGGTGTTTCTCGTTGGCCCAGAGTCACCCAGGTGAGTTGTGAACCAATAGCAGAGGCAGCACTGAGGTATAACTATTTGTATTTTAGCCTATCGCCTAATGAATCCGCGGAATTTTTCCGGTCTCTAGTAATGTACTCTCTAACAGTTGACATAACGCAGGGTGTGTGGTCCGTGTGTCGTGCGGCGCAAGAGGAAACTTGCGACATCGAGGGGAAAGTCTTCCCACTCGCGAACAGACGTGCAGTTTCCCTTCTGTGCGAGGCACGGCCACGCTCGTCCAATGGCAAGCGAGTGACTTGGCAGACCTGGAGGGAATATCAGGGGGCGCAACTGAGCAGGCCGTATACGGCCACTAAAAATGCCGTGCGGTTGAGAAATGCCAACATAAAAAAATAAGTTTTAAACATAAAGAAAACATAGAAAATTCTTAAACATAACTTAAATAAAAATATAGAAATTTTACGAACATTCTTAGTTCGGAATTGATACTGCTCTATTAACGTATTGATAGAGACCTGCAAAATTCGCAGATTCATTTCGTGTTATGCTACAATTCAAATAATTACACATTAGCGCTGCTTCTGCAATTGGTTCACTGTTAATCTGGAGTAATGAGGGCCAAATAGAGACCATCACTCAAAGAAGTGTCGAATCACGGACACTCGGTCGAGACGACTCACAAGTCAGCAGCCAATGAACAGTTGGCATTTGCCCGTGTGTAGAGTGTAGTAGAGTCTATCCTGGAGGTCATTGAATCCGCGAATTTTGCAGGTCTCTACGTATTGAGTATAATTGCAAAATATTATACTTTGGAATAATTTTTGACAATGTACAATTATCTTCTTGCAATGAAATAAGCATGTCTGTCATGTGGACAAGTGTGCATTTTTTTCCAATTTAAACGGAAGGTTTGATTTTCAACACATAACATTTACGATTATGCAGTTTTTTATTTTTGAAACAAAAGATAAAGCACTTCAACATAGTGTTTTGGTTGAAGGAAAATGATAAACTCTCACCCAGAGAAGTGTTGAGCCACAGAATAACCAGAGAAGACGTATCACTAGAAACCGGAAAAATTCGCGGATTCCTTTCGACACAGGCTGGAATCCAAACTCGTTTAGCTTAATGCTGCGTCAGTGATTGGACAGCAATTTACCTGAATGACTCTGAGCCAAATGGCAAACACTCAATAAAAGAAGTATCGAATCATAAGAATCGCAGTAAACAGGTGTCCCGAGTCGGTAGCCAATGACCAGGTGATAGTTGCCCGAGTACATGGAGAATCGTGGAGTCTATCTTAGTGGTCATTGAAACCGCGAATTTTTCCAGTCCCAACGTATCACGAGTCACCGGCTGCACATACTCGAATGTACCAAATATTGTGAGGTCCATCCTGCAGGCTCATTAAACCCGAGAATTCTTCCAGTCCCTACATAAAGGTAAAAATATTTGGTTTCTAACATATGAAATGAATCCGCAAAGTCTAATTATAGTTGAAATGATAAGTTTCGCTAAAAAAAGATCTGAACGCCTAATGAACTGCTAAAAGGTGTACCCGCACCAGCGGTTTCTTCCTTGTGATTGGCGGCCGTCTGCGATAGAAGTCGTTGCCTTATTTGACCGAGCCACTCAGGACGCGTTTGCTTCCGTGCTGAATTACTGCGATCGGTTATGAAACGATCGACATAAGTCGGAAAGAAACTACCCAATCACGAAACACAGAGATGATGCTACAGTGTTTTAACTTTCAACTACTTTCGGAATGTTTTCGCGAAATATGCATGCCCCTACCAATTACTAGAGACAGGAAAAATTCGCGTATTCATTTCGCGGTAGGCTAGACTCCAAACTCGTTCACCTTCATTCTGAGTCAGTGATTGGACCACCGTTTACCTGAAGGACTCTAAGCCAGTGAAAAACCTTCAACAAAAGAAGTATCAAATCACAAGCATCCCCGGTGACACGTGTCACGAGTCATTATCCAATGAGCAGGTGCAATTTGTCCTAGTACATAGAGGATCGTGGAGTCTATTCTAGAGGTCATTGAAACCGCGAATTTTTCCAGTCTCTACTAATGATATTTATCTGATATTCTGACAGCCTTACCGGATAAACGCCCGCGAGCTTGAGGCTGGGTTTATAAACTACGCAAGGAACGTATAGACGCACCGACGCAAAACGATCTTCTATTCAATTTTCACATATATTATAAAAAAAAGTAAAACAGAAATGGTCAATAAATTGATTTTTTTGAATGGGGTTGTCTGTAAAGTCGGTTTACGGACGATAATTTTACGTGATAACGTCATAAGAAAACATTGATGAAAAATTGCAAACTTTTTAATTTTCAAATATTATTTACAGTTTTTGCAAATTTAATTTAAATAATTTGATTAAATATAATCACGAACCATTAGTTTAAAAGCCCGCCTTAACCTGTTTAAAATTATAGATTATTTTCTCGCACGGTGGTTGGTCGGTTCTTGCACGCTCGGCTCAGGCGGAACGTGACAATTTTTCGTGCGTGCAGCCGGCGTTCATCGATTTGTAAGCCATTATCACGTCAAAACGTCATAATCCATCAAAGTGTATAAACATGACGTATGTAATAAAAAATAACACCGTGAGCTTCTATGCACATATCGTCTGCATGTTTAAAAGTTTTCGAAATTCTTCTCTCGAAATATGTCCGTCGGAAACGCAAGAAGGCTGGATGTTGAACAACACTTGCGTGATAACATTGCGCCTTGCCGTAGTTTATAAACCGGCAAGTACCTACTCTAAAATGTCATTTATTGGTAGAGACAGGAAAAATTCGCGGATTAATTTCGTGATAGGCTGAAATTCAAACATGCGCACAATTCTGCTGGTTCTGCTATTGGCTCGCAGTTCAACTGGAGCTCTCTGGGCCAATGAGAGACTATCGACCGAAGAAGCATCGAATCACAAGCTACCTAGTGGAGACGCCTCACAAGTTAGCACCCAATTTGCATGCGTGTTTGCTTGAGAAATCCAGAGGTGTAATGGAGGCTTTCCTAGAGGTCATTGAATCCGCGAATTTTTCCGGTCTCTATTTATTGGACATGTTTGCGTCTTGCGTGGTTCCTAACCCTGGGCCTGACGCCGTGTTCCAAGTTCAAGGCGAGACGCGGAGACAAGATGGCCGCGGCGCAGAAGCGGGACGTGAACTGGGCACCAAGCACGGGCGACGAGGGGAGGAGGGAGGGGAAGAGAACAGGTTTCTGTCCCTGGCGCGAGGCGAAGCCGTCTGGCGGGTTTGGCGATCTGGCCTGAGATGCTGAGGTGCTCGGTATTCCTGGACGAGGACTCTTTATGAAGTCCGTGTCAGCAGTAGCAGTCAGTGGCGAAGCTAGCCTTACCGGGCCCTAGGCCAGTCACGTAGCAGATGGCTGGGGTTCGGACCCCTCCCTTCCAAGATAAAAATACAAAACAAAGATAGAATAACAAAATACAAAGTAACTTAGCTACGTTAGTTTACAGAGATGTTATTTTGGAAGTATTATTGTAACCCTTAGTCGGCCACAATAATATGTTTCCTCCCCTTTACTTATATATAGAGACCTGTAAAATTCGCGATTTCAATTCCCTAAAGGATAGACTCCATGATCCTCTATGCACTCGTGCAAATTACATCTGCTGATTGGTTACCGACTCGTTAACACATGTCGACTGGAATGATCGTGAATCGCTAATTCTTCTGTTAAAGATTTATTCATTGGCCCAGAGTTCTTCAGATAAACTGTGGCCCAATCACTGAGGCAAAATAATGTCAAAAGTATTTGGACTCCATCCTATCGCGAAATGAATCCGCGAATTTTACAGGTCTCTACTTATATATAGCCACATCATGCCTCGTACACATACACACAAGCGGGAGGAATTATGTTTCCAAGAAGTCTATAAGTTATTTTACGCAGGTTTGCACGCGTGTTACTGTGAGCATGTTGACACGTGTGTTTTCATGTATTTAATAACATTAATTATGTAGATACGTATTTATAATTTGTTTTAACAAAATCATCAAAAAGTAGATTCCATAAAAAAAGTTCTAAAACCAATTAAATAAAAACCAAAATATAAACTGTTCCGATTTCTTTCCTCAAGCAAAAATCATTAGACTACTTAAATTTCTGTGTGTGCACGTTTGTGTTCTCAAAGCCTACTCCTACTCTCTAAGATTTTAGTGTGACAGTCAACTTTTTTTTAAAATTAAATTGTAAAGGAAAATTTCTCATTAAAAATTATATAATGGTTATACTTAAACCCCTCCTTCGCAAAATACTGGCTACGCATTTGCCTGGTCCATTTTCTTTTGAGGGGTCGTAACATCCTACCAGGAGGCGGAAGGAACCGCCCCTAGAGAAAAGGCTTTCTGGGACTCCATCCTGGAAAATTTTTTAAAATTTAACTCTTCGAAACAACATTAAAGCCAAGCTGTATCTAAAATTTAAATTATTGTTTTGTTAACTTGCCCTAAGTACTTAAATTTCCTGATAAATTATAGGTACTCGATTTAGTTTTTTTTAATGTCACCGAAAATAACTCCGTTGAAATCGCGTTAATAAATGAGGAAAATATTTTTAGTAATATGCAATTATGAAAACCCAAAAATAAATCGAGAGGTATTGACCATGACTTTAAATTACATGCTAGTTACAATTAAATAGTACATTTTCTCATTGATTTCCATTACTGTCGAGAGTAAACTTGCCCCGGGGCCACCCCTGGTGGTGGTCCAATGAGAAAGGCAATGGAGGCAATACGCCCTCCGCCAAAATTCCTTCTCATAACGCCCTAGAACTGAAAACGTGTGTGTGTGTTTGTGGAGTCCACGCTTGACAGAATGAAACTACTTGCTTATTAGGGTGAGATAGGGATAAATTATTAGTACATTAATTAGGAACCGGAAAAATTCGCGGGTTCAATGACCTCTAGGATGAACTCCACAGTTCTACATACACTCGGTCAAATGCCACCCACTCATTGGCTGCTGTCTTGTGAGACGTCCCAGCGTAGCAGCCTGTGATTCGATAAAGCTTTGGTTGGGTGTTTCTCATTGGCCCAGATTCATCCAGGTGAGTTGTGAGCCAATAGCAGAGGCAGCACAGAGGTATAACTATTTGTATTTTAGCCTATCGCGAAATGAATTGACGAGTTTTTCCGGTCTCTATAAAGTATTATTGAACAAGAGAAAATAATTGGTATGATCTGAAATGAAAAAAAAAAAAAAACCCCGAGGAGTAGACAAACACAAGAGCGTTACGATAATTCCGTAGCATCGCTGCTGCGTCACTTCTACCTCTCCCCTGCCGTCTCCCCTCCCGGCTGGTACAACTAGCATATATCATGGTCCGCTACATACCTATCCCCCCCCCCCCCCTTGAGGTCTTCCCATTCGACCGCTAGCGCATGCGTTGGACGCACTCTCCTCCTCTACGGGTTCCCCCACCACCTTCCTCACTATTCCCCTCATGTGATCGGAATTTTCGTAACGCTCGAAAATTTTAGCCCCTCAGCAAAGAAGTTTTACTTTTTAAAAAAAAAACTGGAGAGTTAACAAGTACTACTGAACGTGTGTAATTCTTTTTATTTAGTCTTTTTAAAAATCGGATAAAATCATAGTTAGACACCCGGAAATTTTGCTAATTCGTCTGGCGTCAAGCTAAAATTCAAAAGCCTTGTGTTCGCTCCACCAACGTTCGCTTATGCGTTATGCCTAGAGACCGGAAAAATTCGCGGATTAATTTCGTGATAGGCTGAAATTCAAACATGTGCACAATTCTGCTGGTTCTGCTATTGGCTCGCAGTTTATAACTGAAGCTCTCTGGGCCAATGAGAGACTATCGACCGAAGAAGCATCGAAATACAAGCTACCTAGTGGAGACGCCTCACAAGTTAGCACCCTATGTACATGCGTGTTTGCTTGAGAAATGCAGAGGTGTAATGGAGGCTTTCCTAGAGGTCATTGAATCCGCGAATTTTTCCGGTCTATACTTATGCCTTAGTGAGAACATTTTTGTTCTCGTTAATCGGCACTATATGCCTGATGCGCTCACTTCTCTCCCAGCTGAGCATCGCTTGCCCGCGGTCTCAGAGGGGCGTGTCCAAACACCCGCGGTCCAATCAATGAACACTGCGTGGGAGTTTGAAGGTTTGCATTCCAGTTTTTGCGACCACATGAATCCGCGAAATGTCCGTTCCTATAAGCATAGTTTTGGTAATGCTACCGTGAGGAGACGGACTGGCGGCCAGTTCTGCGAACACAGCGAGTAGTTGAGCAGAGATGTGAGATTTTTGACCTTGGATATACGCCTTTGCTAGTTACTCTGCATGTCTAAAGAAAATTCAATAATGGATAGAGACCGGAAAAATTCGCGGTTTCGATGGCCTTCAGGATAGACTGCACATTACCCTGTACACTCGGGCAAATAACGCAAGTTCATTGGCTGCTCACTTGTAAGTCGTCTCAGTTGGTTTGTCTGTGATTCGATCCTTCTTTGGTTGAGGGTTTATAATTGGTTGAGATGCGTCCAGATGAACAGTAAGCCAATAAGCAAAAAAAATCTAAGAGGTATATGTATTTGAATTCTAACCTGTCGCCCAATGAATCCGCGAATTTTTCCTATCTCTAATAATGGACAAAAAAAAAAGACGAATATACGTGGGGGGAAAAAACATGAATATTCAAACACACAGAAAACAAGTCGAATTCAGCCGACGTCAAAAAAAAGAATACAAAATATTCCTCGTATGGAATTAGTAAAAAAAAAAAAAATCATTGCACAAACGAACAGAGCGGGCAGTAGACAGTAGCTACAAGGGCAGTAAAGACAAAACAGGACGCTGGGTAACAGCGACAGACGAGCCAGTGACGTGACGTAACAGATATCACGGACACCACGCCGACTACAGAGACGAACGCAGTAGGCAACAGAGGCGGTGATTAATCGAGAAGCAATTCTCCGAAAAGCATGTCGGCCGACTCGAGGACAAAAAAAAAGACGGAGCGCACAGTGACTCACGTGGTCGAATGACGCCCCGCGCTGGTGCGCTGATGTGCCATCACTTTCCAGGCGCTGCGGCTGGCCTTGTCTTATCTGGTGTCGCTAGACGTGAGTTATCAGTAGAGACCGGGAAAATTCGCGGATTCATTTCGCGGTAGGCTAGACTCCAAATGCGTTCGCCTTCATTCTGAGTCAGTGATCGGACCACCGTTTACATGAAAGACTCTTAAGCCAGTGAAAAACCCTTCAACAAAAGAAGTATCAAATCATAAGCATCCACGGTAACGCGTGTGACAAATGAGTCTAGCCTAGAGCAAAAGGGACACAATTTTTTGTGGTTATAGCGTTGTGAACACGCTGGGCATGAACTGCAACTAACCGTGGACGTCACATCTGTTTCGCATGACGGAAGCGAACGAGGTTATGCGATGCGCGAAGTAAACGTCGTTAATTGCCGCGCTAATCGCTCCGTGCTCCGGTAAGGACGGTGACTTCGACACTCGAGCGTCGGTCATGACTGTGAGCCGGGCTCCACTTCTGCCGAGGTCCAGTTCCAGTTCCATTTACAGTTCCGGGGCCCGTCTAGACGGGGGGGGGGGGGGGGGGGGGTTGGTGAGGCTGGGTGATAAGTGCGACGCTGGCTGGCGCTTCTAGCGCGGTATCGTATTGATTTCAGTGAAACTAAATACCTAGTAATTATATACATTATAAGTAGAGACAGGAAAAATTCGAGAATTCATTTCGCGATAGGCTAAAATACAAATCGTTATACCTCAGTGCTGCCTCTGCTATTGGCTCGCAACTCACCTGGATGACTCTGGGCCAATTGAGAAACACCAAACCAATGCTTTATCGAATCACAGGCTGCTACGTTGGGACGTCTCACAAGACAGCAGCCAATGAGTGGGTGACATTTGACCGAGTGTATGTATAACTATGGAGTTCATCCTACAGGGCATTGAACCCGCGAATTTTTCCGGTCCCTAATTATAAGATATAAATCAAACATACTTAGAGACTGGAAAAATTCGCGGTTTCAATGACCTCCAGGATAGACTCCACGACAAATTGCACCTGCTCATTGGATAATGACTCGTGACACGTGTTACCGGGGATGCTTGTGATTTGATACTTATTTGTTGAAGGTTTTTCACTGGCTTAAGAGTCCTTCAGGTAAACGGTGGTCCAATCACTGTCTCATAATGAAGGTGAACGAGTTGGGAGTCTAGCCTACCGCGAAATGAATCCGCGAATTTTTCCGGTCTCTAAACATACTAATTATTAAATTAACCAAAAAAAAAGCCCAAATGCGCGTGTGTGACTCTCTTGAATGATGCAGGTGTTGACACTGAGACCGACAGGTATGTGTTATCGCACAGGGAGCTGGCGCGCGGAGCGAGGTGTTATCTCCCGCCGACCTTATCGCTACAAGTGCCTCGTGCCCGCGCGATAGCCGGCGACAGGAGGTGTGGATGTCGCGCGCCGATGTCTTCAGTCTTCTATCTTCTATCGCAACTTCCTCTACACAGCCCACGCGCGTGATTTCACACTACACAGGGGAATGTGTTCGGGTTTATTTTAAAAATATAGACGCCCCGCCTATGCACTGGACATATTTCAAATACAATTGACAGAGACCGGAAAAATTCGCGGATTAATTTCGTGATAGGCTGAAATTCAAACATGTGCACAATTCTGCTGGTTCTGCTATTGGCTCGCAGTTCAACTGAAGCTCTCTGAGCCAATGAGAGGCTATCGACCGAAGAAGCATCGAACCACAAGCTACCTAGTGGAGACGCCTCACAAGTTAGCACCCAATGTGCATGCGTGTTTGCTTGAGAAATGCAGAGGATAATGGAGGCTATCACAGAGGTCATTGAATCTGCGAATTTTTCCGGTCTCTAGCAATCACGCTTGCGGGTCTCTTACCTCCGCTCTCGTGGTTCGCGCTAACGGAAGATCTCTCTCAACGAGGCGGGAAGCGGCGGCGAGAGTCACGCCGTCTCGGCAACCCCAACCTCCCCCCCCCCCCCCCCAACACCAAACAACACCCCTTTTCGGGCGTGGCTGCCGTGTTTGAGATCTCGGGTCCCCGGCATCGTCGACAGTCCTCGTTCCTACCCCCTCTCTCCACCCACCCGGTTCGCTTACCGCAGTGGTGGCCAGCCTCGCTCCCAAGCGCTGTCCCAGTATTTCTCGCTGACGCCGCAGTGCTGCAGGTGTGTCGTAACAATATCAGCTCCTGATGTAGGTATGTGGCAACCCAGCCACAAGGTACACTTTTATTTTGAAGATATGCGTCTTTAGGCACGTTTTGAAAAAAAAATGGTGACAGTGAATTTTTATACTATGCGCGCGCACCATTCAACGAAATTTTCACAGGCTGAAAAACAAAATTCTACACACAAATAAAACTTATATAAATTTCAAACTTTACTGTATTATAAAGTTTATTTATATTTAAGTGAGGTTATGTTCCCGTAAGTATAATTTATTTGCATTATAAATTATTACATTATTATTTAACAAACAATTAAAATAAATTTATCATCATGATGATAGTTCATCTAGATTATTTCTTTAATTATTTAATTAATTTATACACCCGTTGATATTAATATTAAATACTGAGTATTTATTTTTTAATTTATTGAATTTATACTTTACCAACCGTATCACTTTACTATTTTTAATATTTTATTTCTAATTATTATTTGCAAGCAAAATTATAATTGCAAGGAATCCGCGAATTTTTCCGGTCTCTATGTAAATAGGGCTCGCAGCAATTCTTACCCATGCATTTATGCTTTGTGTTGTCCCAGAACCTCCAATACTTTAAATTATTTGTAAACAGTTCCCTGAATAACTTTACAGTTATAACTGCGCACATTAATGAGCATAATATAACAAACTAAAGTTAAGTGGTTGAATATCGAAGGTTTAAAAAAATTATGTTTGAATGAATCATCAATTAAAATATATTATAACGCGCCAATTTTCGTAAGAAATACTCATTATTATCCCGAAAAAAAAGGATTTCATATATGCAAAAATAACCGATAAATATATTCTGTACAAAGTTACAATATATTTCTTGGCAACAGGTTTATAAAGGAATATTTTGGAAATTTACAGAAAGATTTTCTGTGTAGCGACGCAAGAGAAAGTAAGCCTACAAGGCATTAACGGTACAGTGAGTTGCTATCTATCATATCGTGTTTTTTTTAATTGCCGTATGATTAAGTCCACCAAATAAAAAAAAAAAAATTTATACATTATAGTTTGTGGGTTTGTGCTATAAAATTGGTTCCAACGACTTTTGGGGAGGGCCACATATTGGCTCGTATGTTATGTTTAGAGACCGAAAAAATTCGTGGGTTCAATGACCTCCAGGATAGACTCCAATATCCTCTACACACTCGGGCAAATGCCTACTGTTCATTGGCTGATGACTTGTGAGTCGTCTCGACTGGCTGCCCTGAGATTCGACACTTCTATGAGTGAGGATCTCTAATTGGTCCTCAGTCCTCCAGATTAACAGTGAACCAATGACAGAAGCAGCACTAACGTATAATTATTTGAATTTTAGCATAACACGAAATGAATCCGCGAATTTTTCATCGCTGTTGTTGTATTGCTTATAGGTTATAGCAACGGGTGAAATGAAGACACAGAGAGTGATACAAGTGTGGTGCCAAAGACTGGGTTAAAAAAAAAAAAGACAAAAATATTCACACTTGATTTTTTTTTTAAGGCTGGTCAAGACATTAAATCATTTCATGGAATAAAAAAGTATGGAACTCCTAGTTGATGTATACATGACACACATTTGTTTGGTATATGCATTAAAAAATTTCAAATTTTTATAACATTAATTTTTTTGGATTTATTAAATTTTCAATTCTGTAATTGAATTCGTGCAAATGAAGAAAAATATTTAACTTCAGATGACAAGAAAATAGAATCTGGTGTACGATATTGTTTGCGAGGGTGATGTCAAATTTGTATTCAGTAAAAGCCATTAGATCATTTTTGGCATCATATTTAGTGTTACATAATTTTTTACAGAAAAGTTTGGGCTATATTCAACCTACGTTAAAAAATTAATTGAGTTTTATTTCCAATTAATATTTAGCCATTGCCCTAGCCTCGAAAGTATAATTTCCAGTGGTATATGGTTTGTAAATGTACGAGTGAAAACGTAGTTGTGGTCCACGAATAACCGGAGGCATGATTGGGTCTCGCGCGAGACTTGGAAATCGCCTCCGTTACCAGCGCGCGACCTGTCAGCCTGTGACTGTACGCTGGCGCTCCAAGCGAGATGTCTTGAAACTACTACCAGCTCTCGCGTGGGCAGCCAGTCTCCCGGGAAAAAATTCCTCTTTCGCGCGCATTTTGTGAAGTGTGAGTCGTACGAAGTGGTTTTGTAGGCAGAGTGGATCTGAAACTGTAAAACATGTCCAACAGAAAAAGGCAGCCGAGAAGCATTTTGAAGAAAAGTAAGAAATCTAAAATCATGCGGCAGTTGTGGAAGAAGAAAAAAGCCAAGGCCGAAACCGGAACATGTTTTACAAATTCGAGTTAAGTCATACGCTCGTTTTGAGGTGTATATTTATTCATACATTATTCAGGGTTTCAGTATGCTAATGAATTTTGAAAAAAAAAAAGTTTGCTCAGCCAATAGCCTAATTTTCTTTTGCAACTGTGATTCAGGTGTATCGTACTTGTAAGTTTATAAATTATATAAAAAAAGAGAAACTGGAAATGTTTATGCTATATTTCGTAATTTTCTGTATGCAATAAGAAAAATAAATTATTAGAAATTTAAAAAAATTATATTTTAAGAAAGATGTAAAGAAACTTGAAAATATTCCGAATACGAGCTTGTAACTACCGAAATTGTAGAAAAATTATCTTTAAGTTATAACACAATCTCACTATATAATTACTCTTAATAAATAATTAATTTATTCATTGAGTAAACTGCAGTTATATCTTTTTTTACCTCATTATGACAGTACTAACAAATCGCGTTATAATCTCTGCTAACTTTTTCGGGTCAAGGTTACGTAACAAAAAACTGGACCAAAAGTTACTCGTATGAGGTATCCAGTTACCATGTTTCCATTTCGTTTTCTAAACGATTTCGAAACACTTTTCGAATTGAATACGCTCATGTATACAGTACCTATTTAAATCGAACAGTCAAAGTCGGGCATCCCAAAAATGAGTCAATACCAGCTCGACTAGGGTGTTAAATTTACCTAACTCATATGGTTATCGTATTGAAATCCTTTTGAAACTAAACGCGTGCATTTTTTTGCGTAAAAGATTTACCTTTAGCCATTAAAAATAATTTAAAAATAGATACTTATTGAATATTATTGAAGTTTCACGTCATTTTCTGTCGTAGATAACAAAATACAACCGTGACAAACAGAAGAATCAGTACACTGGACGACAGTATTGAAACGTTATCAGATCAGATCGAAATTTCATATGTGAATGGGTATCGTACTTAGACGAACGTGAATAAACTATTTTTAATGCATGTAAATTTAGTAATTAAGCGCTAGTTTCGAGTTTAATAAACTGACATTTTACTAAAAATGGTCTAAACATGATTTTGAAAAAAAAAAATACAAAATTGCACAGTTTTCGTTACACAAGCAGATACAATTTAGAAAAATCCAGGCTTCAGGTTGCAAATCTAGAAGATAATGAGTTTGCAGCTGCAGCTAAGGTGATACTGAAATTTCGCGACCCATTACAAGGCACATGTGCAACAGTTGAAAGAATTAATCTTGCTGCTCCATTTAATGCCAATGTATTTTTCATGTCAGTGTAGAAATAATGTATGTAAACGCAATACAAGATACCCTATCTATGTTATAGAATAATCTGTCCAACACAAAGTACTATTATGTGTACTTCTATTTTTAGTTTTTGGTGTAAGGATAAAAATTTTAATCACTCCACTGTACTACAGTCATGTGTGGTTGAAATTGCACAACTGCCTAGCCATTCGTTTGAATTTTTCGTCCATCATTCAAGTCAAATTTCCCTTGGCCAACGACTCAGTCTCATAATATAGCTGTGGGTTGGCTTGTAACGCGTAATGGCCTAGGTCTCCGCGGCGTGAATGACCTGCACAGCTGACGCCGGGTAGGGGCTGGGCGGACCGCCTTTCAAGGTCACCGTGGCAAGAATTACTAACCCCTCCCGTTGCAAAAGTTTCGTGCGGGAGAAATATTCACACCAAAATGCGCTCTGCTCGTCTCATGACAACGAAAAAAGGAGTTTTGGGGAGGAGGGGAGGGCGCGGCGGCTTTGTCTTGAATTATTGCGTTACACTACTGAGTATAAATACAGGAATCTTTAGAACTGTTTAGCTTGAAACGAAATTATCCTGAAACTATAAAATAAAAGTAAATACTGCATATTTTCTTGGCATCGTTTGATGTTTCGTTACTTATTATGATGCGCGTTGTTTGCTAATGAATCGGATTGCCCCCCTCCCCCCCCCTTTATCCTTTTGTAATAAAATAATTATGGTGAACAAAAAATAATAAAAAGGCCGCGTTGGCTGGCGCTAGAATGCAGGTTTACCATCTATGCAATCCAGGTTAGATTCCCGTCGCGGCTTGGTCACACGGATTTCCGCATGTAGCAATCGCTATTGGTCGGCGGGGTTTCTCGGAGATATGCCTGTTCCCTGTCCCTGCGTTACGGCGCTCGCACCCTGTGCACCTCGACCTATCTCGGGCATTATTCACGATTGGCTGGAAGCTGCAGGTCTTTTCCTCGCGTGGGTCGGCCCGCCTCACTAACGTGCCAACCTCCATTCACTGCATCCTTAGACTCCGCATCAGGCTGTAACTACAACACGATTTTCAAATTTAAACCGAAGTATTTGGTAAAGTGTAATAAAGACATCATTTTCATTAAAACATTTTATTTTTGCTGACTCTTGCAGTAGTTTGTATTGTAGTAATTACTGCGAAATCGTTGTTACTGTTTATACCCAGCAATTAGATTATTTTTTTAAAATATTTGTGTTATTCTATTAACTGCATTCCTTTACACAGAATAGTTTTCTGATTTTGTTTTTTTAAGGTTAAATTGCAGCATATAATGTACTTGTACGTAAGTGTGTATCATCAACTGCGTAACTTCATTGGTTTTGTGTCCTCCCAAAGAAAAAGCCTTTATATGCCTCTGTAAATGATGCTGCTGTTTGGGGAGCTGTGACCATTGGAATTGGCTACAGTCAACTCGAAGAGATATTTTCCGTTATGAACACTCCCGTTATGACATGAGACATTTTGAAAACACGAAACTTCAATTGAACAGGTGTTACAATTATTATCAATGATGATTACGTTTCTTTGCCTAGTGCATTGCGCACGTACTTTGCGTTTCCATGAAAGAAATAATACCAGGTTACATTCCATTGCATTATATTGTAGAACAAATATCACCAAACTACTAAGTGTAATAGCCTCAGCATTAATAAATAACGACACACTAATTAACACGAATATTATGAACGTTAAGAATAAGCATTACTTATATGAACTTAAATAAATGTAGTTAGCCAACAACAGCATTATATTTTCCTTTAACACTGAAATCATTTTTACTTTGATATTAATGACTTTCAGGCCTGGGAAAAATATCTGACAGCAAAAATGAACGCAGCAGGCGTTCAAAAAAAATTGCTGAAGAAAACGGCCAAGATTTATCTTGCCAGTTATCCCAAAATAAGCAGGAAAAATATCAGTACCTCACTTTGCAAGTATGATCACCGGTTTTCCGTGTGCAGCACAACTATCACAGAGGGGAAATGTTGAATTGTCTGGTGCATTTGTTTTTTATTTACAATATATTTTCTTACTTAAAATATTTGTCAATGTGCCACTCTATATTAGTGTTGTAGTGACAACTACAAAGTACTTTTAATATTTTCAAAACGGCGCTGACAAGCGGCGAGATGCAAATGATGCGTCACCGCTCAGACTCACAGCGTTCACCGCGTCTCTCAAACACCAAACATCTCAAGTGGTATTTGTCCAGAAACCCGGATTGCCGTGGAGAGATGTCGGCGTGCTATGTGTAACTGACTGACACATCAATGATATCTCTAACTACCTTATTACATTAAATATGTAATGTATTTTCGTGTTAGCTTGTGCGCCATCCTCTAAAAATAGTTATTGCATAAATCGGGTAACGTTAATAAAACATGATTTTAAAAAAAATGTCATTACATGTATTAGCGTCACCCTGCTCACCTAGGCTAAATGCGATGACACCTCTGTAATATTGAATGTAGACAAAAAGCAAATAAAGAATTTATGCCTATAACTATAAAAGTTATATAAGCTTACATATTGCACAGGCCGTATGCGTGTGGATGAAGCATCATTAAAAAGAATCTAGGAAGTATGTGCGAGATGGCAGGTGTGGAGCTGGAACACGTGTGAAGCCGCGCACTGCTGGCCAGCGAGCCAGGCGTCGGGCCACGACACGAAAAGGCGACCAGCGATCAGTGGGTTCTGAGCTCCGAGTTGTTGTCTGTCACATCCTCCCCCACCCCTTGGCCAAAGGGCGCTCCCACAAGCCAGCGCGACTACCTGCTCCCAGCCTACAAGCAGTTAGCTTTCCCTCCGCTAGGAGTGATACTGTCCATTTTCATACGCGCGTCGTCTTTCCATTGTTCGGGAGCGGAGCGACACACCCTCCCCCTTTGGAGGCTGTCTCGCCACTGAATGCCCAGCGGCGCGACCCTGAGTCTTATACAGCGCTGTCAGGGTGTTCGGCCATCAGTTTTCATGCTATTGTGAGTGATGTATCAGTTTGAAGTCATTCTGAAGTAGGGACGATTTTTGGACCTCTTGAACAGCCTTAATGATCTGAGATTCACGTCAAGTTACTTCAGGATGGGCGAAGATACGTACTAGATACTTCTGTCGCCTGTGGCAAGGAAGAGAGGCGCTGTAAGCGAGTGTTCGCGGGAGAAGCGAAGGGGCCGATGACGTGTCGATGACGACACGCGGGGGAAGGGGAAGGTAAACAAGGGACGCGCCGGTGCAGACGGCCAGACATTCCTCAGAGGGCGGGCGCCAGTCAGCGACTCTGCCGTCGACCCACTAGCGCACTAGCACCGACCCCGCGGGGCAAACACGGCCTTCCCTGGCCGCGGCGGAAACTACAGTTGGAATCTTCCCCGAATTTATACGTCAATAAATACAAATTGCTAGAGACCGTTAATATTCGCGGATTCATTAGGCGAAAGGCTAGAATTCAAATACATATACTACCTCTTAGATGATTTTGCTATTGGCTAAATGTTCATTTGGACGCATCTCAACCAATTATAAACCCTCAACCAAAGAAGGATCGAATTACAGACAAATCAACTGAGACGACTTAACAAGTCAGCAGCCAATGAACTTGCGTTATTTGCCCGAGTGTACAGGGGAATGTGTAGTCTATCCTGAAGGCCAGCGAAACCGCGAATTTTTCCGGTCTCTTCAAATTTCCAAGATGTCGACCATAACGGCTTACTGGAGGCTGGTAGTACAGGATTTTAAGCATATTGTTAGTATTTTGTACATGATTTATTGAAATTATTACTTTTTACAAAAAAATAATTTTTTAGCATCGACCAGGGATCGAACCAAGCACAGGAATAGATCGAATAAATCAGTAAATTGATTGACAGCAGCAAATAACATTACTTTTAATTACGAGAAATAAATTGTATTATCATTGTTATTGCATGCTGGTCCTTTACAAACCGAAGGATAAAACATGGTCAGGTGGGATACAACTTGGTGTTGTGATACACTGGCGTTCTAGATGCAAGGAATATCATTTAGCTGTCAGAAATTTTGTGAAATATGCGTGAAATTGACATGTATTGTGCATAATATCACAAGGGCAGAAAATAACAATAATCGTTTTTTTTCAAACTCCTCCTCTTATATTAACTAAAAAAAAATTCAGTGCTGTTGGTGAACATGCTAATGAAAAAGTCTTGTTCTCCAATACAGAATGATACACATTTTATCTATTTATTCCATACCAACATATAAGGCTAGGATTTACAAATGTTTTTAACAACATACGTCTTTTATTGAGTGGGTTTTACGTATTTTAAAAGCATGACTAATCTTCGTTCATGATTGTTTAGTTTGCGATCTCGTATAGTGACCACGAAGGGAATATATGCTATGGTTCTATAGCGCTGAGTGTCCACTCTGTAGTCTGTAATGGTGCTGTATTTACTCTATGGCTGGATCGCGCGAGTAGTAGATGGAAAATGACAGTTCGAGTCCAGGTGGTGCATCTGAGAAGCCGATATTCTTATTGGAAAAGGCGTGGGAGAAAAAGGAAATTGACTTAAAAGTCCTCGAATACGGCCGGAAAAACCCCTTAACAAGACTGAAAATGTCCTATTTTCGAGGGAAAAATTTCTTTTTCGAACGAAAATTTCCCCACAAACAATGTAAAAATTTAAACATCTACAAAACGGCTTGAAAATCCACCTACCAGCCATCGCAGAAACTCTTAAAAGAGACCTGAAACACTACAAAGTGGCTTAAAAACCTCAAACGGGAGACGTTGGATTGAGAAATCCTTCTGGATGACATTGGCTTTAAAAACGTTTTCCAAAAACGACTAGATGTTCCATAAAAAGTCTCAACATTCCCATTAATGAGGGATAAATAAAGTTTTCGTAGGTAAAATACCTCGTTGGAGGGAAAATCCCCCCCCCCCTTAAGGGGAGTCTCCGTGGACTGTCCAGAGGGCGACCTTGAACCAGGAGCGGATGGTTGGACGCGGCCATCGACCCCACAGCGCGACTTCGAGGGATCGATCCACAACCAGCGCCGGTCTCGACTCGCCCTCGCTCGAGCGAAATGCTTCGATGGATTCGTCAGTCAACCACGTACTTTTTGAAGTGAACATTTTCTACAAGAAGCCTAAGATGTACATCAAGTTCTGTCCCTGCCCGAACACGCCCGAATATTCACCTTCGGCCAACCTCGGGATTTGTTTTATTTTTGTGCAGGAAAAATGAATTCAAATATTCAAAGTGGTTGGTTAGGTTAGCTACATTAAAACACTTTAAAACACTATGAACGGTTAGTTAGGTTAGTATAGCTACATTAAAATAAACAGAGAAATATAAATATATATAAATAAACCCGAGGTTGGCCGAAGGTGAATATTCGGGCGTGTTCGAGCAGCGACAGGCTTCCCATTTTCTACAGCCGGTAGGCTCATCAGAGCGTAAAGAAATATTCAACTCTCGGGAGTGAGGCACGCCATGATGGACAGGGGGTAAGGGGAATGGGCATAACAGTAAAGAGTCCGACAACCGTGCATCTCAATTTCGTAAATCATTGTCCAGTTTTATCGTTAAAGTGAATTACTAAATATTTTATTTTATAATTCAAGTGGAGTGTTTAAATGTGAGGTATTCACTTCTAACGCAACGTGTTGTACATGTAAATTGCGGCAAGCATATGCATATAATTAATTTAAGGTAGTACGAAAAAAATATTTATTTTTTTTTGTTGGAGTTTCTAATGTTCATCCTACCATATTACTTATTTCATCTTCCATTCTATACTTATTATTTTGAATACCCAACTAAATGCAGTGGTGGTTAGTTAGCGAAAGGGGCTAATAATAATAATATGTGTGTCCCTTTAACTTCACTACCTACATGTACGTTCAATATATATAAATAATTGTCCACCCGACATGAAAATCATTAGAAACGGTGACGGGTGATGCGTGATTGTAGAACTGGTGAAGTGCGTTCGGCGGAGGAGAAGTTCTACTTTAAGAAAAAATAAGGTAATCATCGTTTCACGGCATTGCCCTCCAGGACTACATGCGAAGGGAAGCCTTCATTTCACAGACGAGAGAGCCACATCCGAAGTTACCCGAAATTCATGCTCGCTTTTTTTCCCCGTTCTATCTCATATCTTTAATGTAGCTATCCTAACCAAATCAACCGTCCACAATGTTTTAAAGTATTTATAATGTAGCTAACCTAACCTAATTGACCATTAGTTATCATGTGTTACAATGAACAAAAAAAAAACCAGCGAAGATGCACGATCGGGCGTTTGGCTCACTTGTCTGTGAAAAGAAGGCTTCCCTACATGCAAAAAGCGCCTCAGAGGGGAGCGAGTGAGTTGTTCGCTGAACTACAGCAACCACCGCCGGTCTAGAATATTCCCTGCCTGTGCTGACGCTGGGAGATTTTACACAATAATTAATTAAGAATGAGTTCTGGGTAGGCTGAATAATATTAGGACGAACAACCTTTCAGCAGAATGATTTCCAACCTGAAAAAAAAACTACCTCTTCCGAATGCATTTAGGCCGAACGGCGGTGGCTGGAATGACCTGAGTGTAATCACATTTCAATTGAAGGGTGATTCGCGGTTTCTCAACATAAATAGTTACGCATTTCCAGGTAGGTCACATTTCATTTAGGCAGCCATATTTGCCAAACCTTATTGCCACTCTTCTTTTCATTCTGGTCAAAGAGGAAATTTCCGTAAATGCAATGAAAAATAAATATCTTTCATCGAAATAAGCATTTAAGATGACACCATCCCTCTTAAAAGAAATTGATTTTGATGCATACCGGTGTAATACTACGGTATTATCAGACTAACTGAAACTGTTTATTATTGTTTTACGTTCGAGGTTAATACCGCTTCCCGATACTTTCGGCAGTGTTTTGTTTTGTTCCACGCATGGCGGCGCGCGCATCTCGTGCTGTGTCGTCATGACAACTGCTAAAATAAATAATCGCGCGGCGTTCGGAACAGCTTTAACGAGCCTATGCTTGATTGATATTGACATTTCATTGGCTTCATTAAAAAGGACGCTAACGTGTCGCGGCCGTGATTGGCCCTTTTCAATTAACAATTTAATTTCGGCAAGAGAGAAGAGAAAGAGTGGAAAATGACGCCATTTAGTGCGTGTGGTAGTGTATTCCCTCTGGGAATATTTCGTTCGTGGCGATGCTAATTTCGGCGTTATTGGACTGGAAATTACGTCAAAATACTGGGCAATGTTAATTGACGCCCTGTAATTGAATGCAGAATAATCGCATTCAATTCACGTGAGCGACGAAGTATTTTACGAACGACATTAAGCATCTATAGTTAAGGTATGGTCTGCATCATCGCTATATATTAAAATTGGCGTAAATTTTACCGTCAACATACGCGAACTATAATTATATAAACTTTGGATTATCATAAAATTAGTAGAACATTGACTTTCGGCGATTAACAGCAAATTTACTCACATTGGCACAAACTATATGTACACAAGTCCAGAAGTCTTTTGGTTAGGCGTTTCATGCTCGAGCAAGCCGGAGCAAAACCCCAAAACTTTTACTCAGTGAGCAATTTCAGGAACTTTATTTATTTTGTATTTTATTCAAGAGTCAGGTTATCTACGACATCCCATAGACTTTATTTAATATTTGTTTGTTTGGTTATTATTTCCATGACTCGAGGTTTCTCATTATGATTAAAACAATAAAATAAGTTTTTTTTGTGTTATTTTGTTTTTAATTATTGATGACCTCTGGCGCCCTTGTATTAAGTCCTGGAATAACGTTCTGAGTAATTAAAAATGGAAAATCTTAGTTTCATCACGTACACGTTTGTGTACACCGGTATTTTTTTTGATACTGTTGCGTGTGGGAAAACAGGTCCTAAACGGATAGCCCACTGAATTAAATAGAGTTTTATTTATTACCTAACATTTACATTATTTATTAAGTTGATTATCACTCTTTCATTACACTCCCCACTGGAGCTCGTCTCGACAGTGGCTCTTCCTACTACTAGTAACACACCGCGACACACAGTCTCGCACTACTCGCTCGTCCGCCGCGCATACAACAACACCGCCCAGGATGGCTCGCCGCCCGCCATCTCTCGCCAATAGGTCGCCGGGCTCTCTTCACTTCGCTGTTCTCTCGGGTCGCTCCGGGGGTTTCCGCCAGCATCGCCACCAGGCCTCCTCACGTGCACACACGGGCAGGTGTCTCTATCAGCCTCTCTCTTACACTTCACTCGAAGATGCCAGAACAATAGCGTCCTAATTACGCCCCTTCTTCCCGCGACGGGTGCCCTCGGTACGCGCAGTATGTACCCCCTCCCCCCTCCCGGGCCGGGCTCCGTGGGAAGGGAGAGGAACGGCCATTGCCTGGGTCGCTGCGGGGTTTCCCCACAGATGAGCGTCGCTCCACACAGAAAACATTTTTTCTACTCTTTTACAAAAGATTCCTTTGGAAACCAGTTGCCAAGAAATAGAGTTTTGTAATATTAAAATAAACATTATTGTTACGAGAGTGGGAGGGTAGGACTCGAGGCACGCTATAGGTGGGTGGAGGCCTCGCACGGCCACTGACGTTACGCGCGCATACCTTTGGGGATTAGGGTGGCCCTGGCCTCACCCCCCCCCCCTTTCCACAGCGTCCACAATCCACGGGGCATTCCGCGGACTTACCGTGGCCGCCGCGTGGAGGAGCGCGAATGATGCGCTGCCGTTCTGGGTGCTTCGAGCCCCGGGCTGACGGGACAAAAGGGTTGAGCAAACACTCACGTCCTAGTAATCTCGAAAATAAACAGGAACAATGGACGTACGATGTTTGCGTGCAGATGGCTGGAAACACGAAAGCGCGAAAGACGCGATGCGACAGCAAAATACCCCATTACTGCGAACATTCTGTTTTTTAACTTCGCGACAAACCGAAACTAACGTCTAGACATAAAAAGTTTATTTCCATTTCATAGACACTACATACACGACAGCCAATAATTTTTTTTTAGAGGTTTGTTTGAATGGACTTGTTAGAGAAAATTTTGTTAAGTCAAAATTTAACATATATGTATATAAAGAAACAAATTTAGTCAACTAAACTAAAAAAAAAACTATACGAATCATGATTGTAATATATATGTACCAGTTTAACCATCATAACCACCATGTGTTGTCCGGAGTAGTTTATATGTATCTATATCTAATGTTTTTGTTGAAGCTGTCTCGATGTTAGTCTGTTCTGTAAGTTTTTCTTATTTCATTCTATCCACGGAAATATCTGTGCTGTCTATGGATGTAATATATTTGTTTGCGCTCCAGGTTTTTATGTAATCAAATTTGTTTTCCAATCCTCAATTTTTCTACGACAACCAGTATAAACCAGCTATGGTACGTATGTTCATTAAATTATTTTAAATCAAAATAACAATTAATGCATTGGTGGTGCTATTTCTCACTTTTCCTACCACGAAAAAAAATTGGTTGTCTGTAAAGTAGGTTTACGGACGATAGTTTAACGTGACAACGTCATAACAAAACAACGATGAAATGATTGCATACTTTTATGAATAAAATTGAATAATTTTTATTGAATTATCACTATTTTGTATGGATACAAAGGAGTGAAATGAAATCTACAATTTAAATGATAAATTTACTTTTATTTGCACTCATTAATTGAAATATGTTTATTACTTTAACGAAGAGATTATTTCAACTGTAACTTTTATACATGTTTGCTATTTAACTTCTTCCAACCTGTGTTGTGCTGTTAAGGATAGGATGATGATAGGAAAAGTAGTAAACAAATGGGAGTGTTTCAAGTTTAATGTGCCTCGAAAAAGTCAAATCGATGGTTGTTCCAATCGAGTGGAAGAGAGATAGATCATTGGCTACAGACTCGTGACACCTGCTAACTGGAATGCTTGTGATTCGGTACTTCTTACGTTGAGGGTCATTCATTGGCTCACAGTCCTTCAGACAAACTGTGTTCCAATTACTGAAGCGGCAATAAGTCACACGCACTTGGATTCTAGCCTATCGCGCAATGAAACCGCGAATTTTTCCTGTCTCTAACCTTAACCTTATTGAGCTGAATCAACATAATTGTTATTGTTATATTATAACGTTGTTAAAAAAGAAAAACAATCAAGTGATGAGATTTAACCCTCGCCTATTGGGGTTACCATGCGCGCGCACTACCGCTGAGCCAGTATGCCTCTTGCAAGTTTAGAAGGAGAATTGTATTATAACCAGAGACCTGCAAAATTCGCGGATTCATTCGGCGATAGGCTAGAATTCAAACACATATACCTCTTAGATAATTTTGATATTGGCTTACTGTTCATATGGACGAATCTCAACCAGTTATAAACCCTCAACCAAAGAAGGATCGTATCACAAACAAACCAGCTGAGACGACTTACAAGTTGGCAGCCAATGAACTTGCGTTATTTTCCCGAGTGTACAGGGGTATGTGCAGTCTATCCTGAAGGCCATCGAAAACGCGAATTTTGCATGTCTCTAATTATAACCATTTTAATGCCAAATTTCTTACATTTATTAAAACTTCAGATCACTTTTCAAAATGACTATTTTATTTTATCAAATACATTCCAAAGAAGTTTCACTATCATAAAGTTTCATGTGGCACACATACGTATGTCCCGTGATGTTTACGAAAGTAAATATATATACGGGTTTATGTTGCTACACGTGGGTCCTCTATCTTTATGTCACATTACCGTTCATCGACTTCCC
The DNA here is from genome assembly GCF_032445375.1 of Bacillus rossius redtenbacheri. Taxonomy (NCBI): domain Eukaryota; kingdom Metazoa; phylum Arthropoda; class Insecta; order Phasmatodea; family Bacillidae; genus Bacillus; species Bacillus rossius. The sequence goes on along the minus strand of NC_086340.1, from coordinate 41,211,974 downwards.
TTCAATTTTCACGAAATCAATCTTACCAAATGCCGTATACCGAGAGCCAACATGTTTACACATCAATAAATAGAGACCGGAAAAATTCGCGGGTTCAATGATCTCCAGGATAGACTACAATATCCTCTACACACACGGGCAAATGCCAACTGTTCATTGGCTGCTGACTTGTGAGTCGTCTCGCCTGGGTGGCCTGTGATTCGACACTTTTATGAGTGAGGGTCTCTAATTGGTCCTCAGTCCTCCAGATTAACAGTGAACCAATGACAGAAGCAGCACTAAGGCACAATTATTTGAATTTTAGCATAACCCGAAATGATCCCGCTAATTTTTCATGTCTCTATCAATAAATAAATATTCTAGTTACAACTCAAATTCCACAGTTATCCTGTGCACGACGAGAAGTCTGCTTGCCAGCTCAGAGGAGACAGCGCGCTTCAAGCACCAGCAAGTGTTGCACTTATGATCCCGCCTCACTAACACTCATACAATTAAAGTGAAACTTCTTTGCTGAAGGGGCTACAATTTTGGAGCATTACAAAAATTCCAATCGCATGAGGGGAATAGTTAGGTACTTGGTGGGGGAACCGGTAGAGGAGGAGAGTGCGTCAGTGGTGACGTCACTCCAACGCAAGCACTAGCGGTCTAAAGAAAATAAGGGGGGGGGGGATGGGAACGCATCGGAGCATGCTATATGCTAGTTGTAACAGCCGAAAGGGGAGAAAGCAGGGGAGAGGTAGAAATGACGCAGCAGTGATGCTACGGAATTCTCGTAACGCAGCTTGTGTTTGTGTACTCATTTTTTAGATCAAACCCGCATCCCTACTATTTACTACTCTTGATTATTCGCGATTTCGATGACGCTCAGGATAGGAGACACAGTCCTGTGTATTCTCGGGCAACTAACGCCAGCTCACTGGCTGCTGACGTGTAAGTCAGCAACTGGTAATTTCGGTACTTCTCTGGTTGCGGGTGTCTCGTTGGACCACAGTCGTCCAGATGAACAGTGAGCCGACGGCCAGAGCAGCTCAAATGTATATATAACCTACCGCGCTTGCGCTCCACCCGTGTACTGAGGAGGCAGTGGTGGGTTTTTTTTTTTGGGGGGGGGAAAGGGGGGGGGGGGAGAGCAGCAAAAATCGACTCGGTATTAATGAAGCTGAGCCTTCTAGCTCTGCCTCTCGCGATGGTGGGCGGGGGTCAGGGGTGGTGTTGGCGCAGGGGCCCGACGTTTTGCCTCGCCTGGAGGGTGTTACCTTGAACACTGCATTTGCTAACAAGATAGTGGATTATCTGCAACCCCTTGATTATATATGTTGATCTTCAAATGAGAAACTCGTAGCGTTGAAATCCAAATTTGTATCCACAACCACGCTTCCAATGAAGCGAGCCGGGAAGGAAATATTGATAGAGGGGTAAAGGGGAGCAGGGAAGGTTCTACGTGACACACGGTGCTCTGTGCCGAGGAGGGAACGAAGTGGTTATTGGGGGGACGGTGGAGGAGGGGAGCAGGGAAGAACGCGGAGCCTCAAGGCCGCGCGGGGGACCCGGGGCCGCACAAAGGCGAGGGCGCGCGTCCTTGCAGGCCAGCAGGATGCCGCGGACTGAGGTTTACTGCTCGCTTTATTGCCGCGTGCAGGCACGTGCGGGCTCTCGCGACCCTGGCCACGTGCCGCACAAGGCTGCACTGGGGGACGCACCACAACGCCGAACATACCACAACGCCGAAAACCATAACGCCGAATGTCAAATTGACTACAACGCCGACAGCTAGAAAACTGCTGTGCACCACAACGCCGAAATACATTAACGCTGACAAATGTTATTGCAGGACTGCCACAAAGGTTAGGTTAGGTAAGGTTAGGTTAGACTAGTATAGGTTAGGTTAGGTTGTGGTATTTCGGCGTTAAGATACATTTAACATTTTTCGGCTTTACTGTATTTCGGCGTTGTGGTACACAGCATTTTTCTAGCTGTCAGCGTTGCGATCAATTTGGCATTCGGCGTTATGGTATTCGGCGTTATTGTACGTTTCCCGGCAGCTGCTTTCCGAACGAATCTTTTGTAAAACCAAAGGAAAAATAACTTCTGAGTGAAAAAATCTACAAAGGTTTCTTGACCATTCAAGATAACGGGATCTTCTTTTCACAATAATTAAACTAATAAGCGAGCACATAGCAAGCTATGCACACGACTGCACGCTATCTGTGCGAATTCGGTTCACAATTGAAATTTTAGCGTTTATTTTATTCAACGATTTTTTTGCGTTCTATCTACCATATGTTGGTAGTGTTAGTAAATAAATAAAGTAACCAACAATGATTGAATCCTGCTACCTGACGAGTAGTTTGTGCATAAATACAGTAATTATATATATAAGTACATAAATACATAAATGCAGTAATAAAACGTTGGAGGTGCTGTCTGTAGGACAAGTTTTTTGACAATGAGGATTCTCAAGACGTGTGAATTAAGCCTCAGTATCGAAACATAACATAACTGTAAGATAATTTACGGTATAGAATCATTCGCAAATGGTTTCCTCACGAAAATCGTTACATGTATGCCGTTAGAGTGAAATATGGATTATATAATCAATACTTATATGCACGAATTCTCTAGTTAGAACAAATAAATCTTCTTAGCAGTTAACTCTATAATATTGCCTCTATCGTAGACATCGTCTATCATTTTTCCAAACTAGTTTTCCAAATCATACAATATTGATCTTATTGGCAAAGTTGGGAGTTGGCAATATTGACTTTGTTCAAGATAACGATAAAGGAACTTCTTGCGTGACTGAGCGTCAGCAAACACCGTGTGTCACCGTTTACTTTAGTGGAATCATTAAATGATAAAGAGATAGCACTCTTATCGTCCGAAAAGCTGTGAGCCAAGATAAGATTTCAACCTGTCTGCTATCATGCTCGAAATATCTTCATTAGAGAACACACATGATAAACCTACCTTCTGGCAGTTTCTACCCCGTTTTGTCTTTTAATTTCCTTTCATGTTTAATGACAAAACATTCCCGGAAAATGAACTAGCAAATGATAAACCTACCTTCTGGCAGTTTCTACCCCGTTTTGTCTTTTAATTTCCTTTCGTGTTTAATGACAAAACATTCCCGGAAAAGGAACTAGCAAATACAGCCCTCAAGAATACGCCACCTATTTATCATACGTTCGTCGAATAATATGTATCTCGTACTTGTTTTACAAAACATTCTTTGTAAACTTTGTAACCAAACAATTTCCACAAACACTAAGATTAAAAGTTTGCACTAAAATTTTACATCATGTTCCTTTTAATACATGCTGTGATTCCGTGTTAATGGTAAACTAGGTAACTTACGTATGTACATACTTGTTCAGATTTAAGCATTAAAATGAAGCATATTTCACATCAAAGTTGTGCTGAAATATGCCTATCATGTGTAAAGTGTTACATGAAATAATTTCGCAACTATTTAACTATTTAGGTCAATAATATTTATCTTCATACGGAATTTGTCAGGAGAATTATAAAGACAACTAGGTTTAAGACAGAAAGGAATGTACTTGAGAGGAATACAGGTATGCAGTTAAAAAAAATTGTAATTTAAGTAAAGAAAGATTTTCTCCCTCTAAAGGTGGTATCCTCGTGGAGAAATAGATTTTCTTAGTTGGTACTTCTGGTGGTCGCCTGGCTAGGTTGCTAGAAGGCCTGCAGAGCTCCTGGTGTTCACGCGCCATTTACAAACTGCTCAACATTTACTACACGTGTCTGATTACGAATAGCATTTAAGACACATTACTAGAGACAGGAAAAATTCGCGGATTCAATGACTTCTAGGATAGCCTCCATTACACCTCTGCATTTCTCAAGCAAACACGCATGTACATTGGGTGCTAACTTGTGAGGCGTCTCCACTAGGTAGCTTGTGATTCGATGCTTCTTCGGTCGATAGTCTCTCATTGGCCAGAGAGCTTCAGTTAAACTGCGAGGCAATAGCAGAACCAGCAGAATTGTGCACATGTTTGAATTTCAGCCTATCACGAAATTAATCCGCGAATTTTTCCGGTCTCTGCACGACTTGTCTATACAAGTTTTATTCTATGGCTTCGTCTATAACGTGTACTTTTATGACAGTTAAAAAGCCTAAAATGTGTGTTTCCACTGACGTTTTCTGGTATGAAAAATTCTACACTCATTACTGCATCCCGTTAATGGTGTAGGGAAGTGAAAGACAAGACGCCTTTATCTTTAAAATTTTAACATAAAAATGATAGGGACCCCGCTTAAGGCTGTTCAAGAGGTCCAAAAATCGTCCCTACTTCAGAATGACTTCAAACTGATACATCACTCACAATAGCATGAAAACTGATGGCCGAACACCCTGACAGCGCTGTATAAGACTCAGGGTCGCGCCGCTGGGCATTCAGTGGCGAGACAGCCTCCAAAGGGGGAGGGTGTGTCGCTCCGCTCCCGAACAATGGAAAGACGACGCGCGTATGAAAATGGACAGTATCACTCCTAGCGGAGGGAAAGCTAACTGCTTGTAGGCTGGGAGCAGGTAGTCGCGCTGGCTTGTGGGAGCGCCCTTTGGCCAAGGGGTGGGGGAGGATGTGACAGACAACAACTCGGAGCTCAGAGCCCACTGATCGCTGGTCGCCTTTTCGTGTCATGGCCCGACGCCTGGCTCGCTGGCCAGCAGTGCGCGGTTTCACACGTGTTCCTGCTCCACACCTGCCATCTCGCACATACTTCCTAGATTCTTTTTAATGATGCTTCATCCACACGCATACGGCCTGTGCAATATGTAAGCTTATATAACTTTTATAGTTATAGGCATAAATTCTTTATTTGCTTTTTGTCTACATTCAATATTACAGAGGTGTCATCGCATTTAGCCTAGGTGAGCAGGGTGACGCTAATACATGTAATGACATTTTTTTTAAAATCATGTTTTATTAACGTTACCCGATTTATGCAATAACTATTTTTAGAGGATGGCGCACAAGCTAACACGAAAATACATTACATATTTAATGTAATAAGGTAGTTAGAGATATCATTGATGTGTCAGTCAGTTAGACATAGCACGCCGACATCTCTCCACGGCAATCCGGGTTTCTGGACAAATACCACTTGAGATGTTTGGTGTTTGAGAGACGCGGTGAACGCTGTGAGTCTGAGCGGTGACGCATCATTTGCATCTCGCCGCTCGTCAGCGCCGTTTTGAAAATATTAAAAGTACTTTGTAGTTGTCACTACAACACTAATATAGAGTGGCACATTGACAAATATTTTAAGTAAGAAAATATATTGTAAATAAAAAACAAATGCACCAGACAATTCAACATTTCCCCTCTGTGATAGTTGTGCTGCACACGGAAAACCGGTGATCATACTTGCAAAGTGAGGTACTGATATTTTTCCTGCTTATTTTGGGATAACTGGCAAGATAAATCTTGGCCGTTTTCTTCAGCAATTTTTTTTGAACGCCTGCTGCGTTCATTTTTGCTGTCAGATATTTTTCCCAGGCCTGAAAGTCATTAATATCAAAGTAAAAATGATTTCAGTGTTGAAGGAAAATATAATGCTGTTGTTGGCTAACTACATTTATTTAAGTTCATATAAGTAATGCTTATTCTTAACGTTCATAATATTCGTGTTAATTAGTGTGTCGTTATTTATTAATGCTGAGGCTATTACACTTAGTAGTTTGGTGATATTTGTTCTACAATATAATGCAATGGAATGTAACCTGGTATTATTTCTTTCATGGAAACGCAAAGTACGTGCGCAATGCACTAGGCAAAGAAACGTAATCATCATTGATAATAATTGTAACACCTGTTCAATTGAAGTTTCGTGTTTTCAAAATGTCTCATGTCATAACGGGAGTGTTCATAACGGAAAATATCTCTTCGAGTTGACTGTAGCCAATTCCAATGGTCACAGCTCCCCAAACAGCAGCATCATTTACAGAGGCATATAAAGGCTTTTTCTTTGGGAGGACACAAAACCAATGAAGTTACGCAGTTGATGATACACACTTACGTACAAGTACATTATATGCTGCAATTTAACCTTAAAAAAACAAAATCAGAAAACTATTCTGTGTAAAGGAATGCAGTTAATAGAATAACACAAATATTTTAAAAAAATAATCTAATTGCTGGGTATAAACAGTAACAACGATTTCGCACTAATTACTACAATACAAACTACTGCAAGAGTCAGCAAAAATAAAATGTTTTAATAAAAATGATGTCTTTATTACACTTTACCAAATACTTCGGTTTAAATTTGAAAATCGTGTTGTAGTTACAGCCTGATGCGGAGTCTAAGGATGCAGTGAATGGAGGTTGGCACGTTAGTGAGGCGGGCCGACCCACGCGAGGAAAAGACCTGCAGCTTCCAGCCAATCGTGAATAATGCCCGAGATAGGTCGAGGTGCATAGGGTGCGAGCGCCGTAACACAGGGACAGGGAACAGGCATATCTCCGAGAAACCCCACCGACCAATAGCGATTGCTACATGCGGAAATCCGTGTGACCAAGCCGCGACGGGAATCTAACCTGGATTGCATAGATGGTAAACCTGCGTTCTAGCGCCAGCCAACGCGGCCTTTTTATTATTTTTTGTTCACCATAATTATTTTATTACAAAAGGATAAAGGGGGGGGGGGGAGGGGGGCAATCCGATTCATTAGCAAACAACGCGCACCATAATAAGTAACGAAACATCAAACGATGCCAAGAAAATATGCAGTATTTACTTTTATTTTATAGTTTCAGGATAATTTCGTTTCAAGCTAAACAGTTCTAAAGATTCCTGTATTTATACTCAGTAGTGTAACGCAACAATTCAAGACAAAGCCGCCGCGCCCTCCCCTCCTCCCCAAAACTCCTTTTTTCGTTGTCATGAGACGAGCAGAGCGCATTTTGGCGTGAATATTTCTCCCGCACGAAACTTTTGCAACGGGAGGGGTTAGTAATTCTTGCCACGGTGACCTTGAAAGGCGGTCCGCCCAGCCCCTACCCGGCGTCAGCTGATATGCAGGTCATTCACGCCGCGGAGACCTAGGCCATTACGCGTTACAAGCCAACCCACAGCTATATTATGAGACTGAGTCGTTGGCCAAGGGAAATTTGACTTGAATGATGGACGAAAAATTCAAACGAATGGCTAGGCAGTTGTGCAATTTCAACCACACATGACTGTAGTACAGTGGAGTGATTAAAATTTTTATCCTTACACCAAAAACTAAAAATAGAAGTACACATAATAGTACTTTGTGTTGGACAGATTATTCTATAACATAGATAGGGTATCTTGTATTGCGTTTACATACATTATTTCTACACTGACATGAAAAATACATTGGCATTAAATGGAGCAGCAAGATTAATTCTTTCAACTGTTGCACATGTGCCTTGTAATGGGTCGCGAAATTTCAGTATCACCTTAGCTGCAGCTGCAAACTCATTATCTTCTAGATTTGCAACCTGAAGCCTGGATTTTTCTAAATTGTATCTGCTTGTGTAACGAAAACTGTGCAATTTTGTATTTTTTTTTTTCAAAATCATGTTTAGACCATTTTTAGTAAAATGTCAGTTTATTAAACTCGAAACTAGCGCTTAATTACTAAATTTACATGCATTAAAAATAGTTTATTCACGTTCGTCTAAGTACGATACCCATTCACATATGAAATTTCGATCTGATCTGATAACGTTTCAATACTGTCGTCCAGTGTACTGATTCTTCTGTTTGTCACGGTTGTATTTTGTTATCTACGACAGAAAATGACGTGAAACTTCAATAATATTCAATAAGTATCTATTTTTAAATTATTTTTAATGGCTAAAGGTAAATCTTTTACGCAAAAAAATGCACGCGTTTAGTTTCAAAAGGATTTCAATACGATAACCATATGAGTTAGGTAAATTTAACACCCTAGTCGAGCTGGTATTGACTCATTTTTGGGATGCCCGACTTTGACTGTTCGATTTAAATAGGTACTGTATACATGAGCGTATTCAATTCGAAAAGTGTTTCGAAATCGTTTAGAAAACGAAATGGAAACATGGTAACTGGATACCTCATACGAGTAACTTTTGGTCCAGTTTTTTGTTACGTAACCTTGACCCGAAAAAGTTAGCAGAGATTATAACGCGATTTGTTAGTACTGTCATAATGAGGTAAAAAAAGATATAACTGCAGTTTACTCAATGAATAAATTAATTATTTATTAAGAGTAATTATATAGTGAGATTGTGTTATAACTTAAAGATAATTTTTCTACAATTTCGGTAGTTACAAGCTCGTATTCGGAATATTTTCAAGTTTCTTTACATCTTTCTTAAAATATAATTTTTTTAAATTTCTAATAATTTATTTTTCTTATTGCATACAGAAAATTACGAAATATAGCATAAACATTTCCAGTTTCTCTTTTTTTATATAATTTATAAACTTACAAGTACGATACACCTGAATCACAGTTGCAAAAGAAAATTAGGCTATTGGCTGAGCAAACTTTTTTTTTTTCAAAATTCATTAGCATACTGAAACCCTGAATAATGTATGAATAAATATACACCTCAAAACGAGCGTATGACTTAACTCGAATTTGTAAAACATGTTCCGGTTTCGGCCTTGGCTTTTTTCTTCTTCCACAACTGCCGCATGATTTTAGATTTCTTACTTTTCTTCAAAATGCTTCTCGGCTGCCTTTTTCTGTTGGACATGTTTTACAGTTTCAGATCCACTCTGCCTACAAAACCACTTCGTACGACTCACACTTCACAAAATGCGCGCGAAAGAGGAATTTTTTCCCGGGAGACTGGCTGCCCACGCGAGAGCTGGTAGTAGTTTCAAGACATCTCGCTTGGAGCGCCAGCGTACAGTCACAGGCTGACAGGTCGCGCGCTGGTAACGGAGGCGATTTCCAAGTCTCGTGTGAGACCCAATCATGCCTCCGGTTATTCGTGGACCACAACTACGTTTTCACTCGTACATTTACAAACCATATACCACTGGAAATTATACTTTCGAGGCTAGGGCAATGGCTAAATATTAATTGGAAATAAAACTCAATTAATTTTATAACGTAGGTTGAATATAGCCCAAACTTTTCTGTAAAAAATTATGTAACACTAAATATGATGCCAAAAATGATCTAATGGCTTTTACTGAATACAAATTTGACATCACCCTCGCAAACAATATCGTACACCAGATTCTATTTTCTTGTCATCTGAAGTTAAATATTTTTCTTCATTTGCACGAATTCAATTACAGAATTGAAAATTTAATAAATCCAAAAAAATTAATGTTATAAAAATTTGAAATTTTTTAATGCATATACCAAACAAATGTGTGTCATGTATACATCAACTAGGAGTTCCATACTTTTTTATTCCATGAAATGATTTAATGTCTTGACCAGCCTTAAAGTCCCATAGAGACGCGTTAAGGACGAGTTCTGTGCCCGGCGCGTAGAGGTTATAAGCCGTGTGATGCGCCAGCCAGTGTCGCCCTTAGCGACACACAGCTCACAAAGCTCGTGCGACCGGCCACGGATGTGTGTGTGTGTGTTGGTGAGGCGGGATGATAAGTGCTACTCTCGCTGGTGCTTCTAGCGCGGTATCGCCTCTAAGCGCAAGTCTCTGAACTATCGCGCAGTCCTCTCTTCGTGCACAGGACAGCTATGAAACATGAGCGGTAACCATAACATGTAGTGGCGAAGAAACTAAGATGAAGATATAATGCAAGTCCTTGAGTGCTTTCAAGACTATTTTTACCGGGCGATTCATGCATAAATATTTTTCAGAAAACAAGCGTTTTAGCCATTTCCACTCTCCTAAAAATATAGTATAAAAACGAAAAACGGAAATAGAGATACTCAGCGTAATATTAAATGCTTTTCGTAAACATACAGTACTAGGATACCTTGAGAAAATTTTTAATGCCGTGGTTTTTTCTGGAATATGCGCGTTTGTGCTAGAAATCACAATCAATTTACGGACTTTTCAGCAAAGATTTCACCTCAAATACATGAAGAGTACTTGGTAAATTCATGGAACTGGATCACTCATTCCTCAATTCCTTTACTGATGTGTAGAGACCTGAAAAATTCACGGGTTCATTTCGTGTTATGCTAAAATTCAAATAATTATACCTTAGTGCTGCTTCTGTCATTGGTTCACTGTTAAACTGGAGGACTGAGGACCAATTAGAGACCTTCACTCATGGAAGTGTCGAATCACAGGCCACCCAGTCGAGACGACTCACAAGTCAGCAGCCAATGAACAGTTGGCATTTGCCCGAGTGTGTAGAGGATATTGGAGTCTATCCTGGAGGTCATTGAACCCGCGAATTTTTCCGATCTCTACTGATGTGTAAACGTCTTAGCTCTCGGTATACGGCACTCGGTCACTACTCGGCAAACATCGGTACGTCAGGGCTCACACCACCCAGTCATTGGGGGAAACGCCTCATCATCATCATGTAACTTTTAAGCGACTTAAAACCGTTAGCAAGCCTGGCTGGACGCCAGACACAAAAGATGGTTCCTCCAGCGCTCGCGGACCGCGGCCGGGGTTCGTCTCGGCTCGTCTCGTTCCGCCGCGCTCCGGCGAAGAGAAACCCTAACAGGATCTCTTCCTCCTGCCGCTCGTGCGAGACACTTCCGCGCAGAGCCGGCGGCCGTCCGCGGAGCGCATCTCGCGTCTCTTGGCCTCGCCTCGCCTCGCCTCCGGGCCTCGGCTCCAGGCGTCGTTACCACGGCGCCGAACGTACCATAACGCCGCAACGCCGACAGCTAGAAAACTGCTGTGTACCACAACGTCGAAATACAGTAACGCCGAAAAAATGTTGCTGCGGAGGGGGGGGGGGGGGGCATAGGAGCAAAATGAAAAACAACTGAATGAATTTGTGTGTGTTTCTTAAATGTATCTTAACGCCGAAATTCCACAACCTAGCCTAACCTAACCTAACCTAACCTAACCTAACCCAACCTAACCTAACCTTACCTTACCTAACCTTTGTGGCAGTCCTGCAATGACATTTTTCGGCGTTAATGTATTTCGGCGTTGTGGTACACAACAGTTTTCTAGCTGTCGGCGTTGTAGTCGATTTGGCATTTGGCGTTATGGTTTTCGGCGTTATGGTTTTCGGCGTTATTGTACGTTCGGCGTTGTGGTATTTCGGCGTTGGGGTGCGTCCCCCGCCTCCAGGCATCACCTCGCCTCGCCGGGGCCACCACAGCAGTGCGTTGAGCGCGAGTGTATTCCTCGCCGAACAACCTCGCCCAACGCATCTGTGGCGGCGGGGAGCAATTCCCATGTAGCTCTGGCTTTATGAAGCGGCTCTGGAAGGTTTGAACACGGTTCTGTAGGCTGACCCTGTGAGGGTGCAGTCTTGGGAGGGGAGGTGGAGGATGAGCCGGCCTTCGGCTTGGAAAACACTGTGACGTCGGCACCACGTGAGCGCCAGGATCTTGTTTACGGAAGGATGGTTGGACTGGTGGGTTGGCAGGCCTGAACAAATCGTTACTCCGTATTTGCCAAGGCTATCTGCGCAGACTGTGAAATGTTGTGTGTTCTCATGTTGCAAATACACTTATAAAACGAAACTATTGACACAAAATTTAACGCATAATTCTTTAAAATTATGTCGAGCGTGATAAGTATACGAAAATTGTGTTTTCGATTACATTTTCTTGACGCGAATCACGCGTGGTTTCCGCACCCGTCGCTAGAATTCGCTGCCGGAGAAACTACGTCGATTATGGAGAGATATTTCAAACTATATAATTAAACTGTTTCGATAAAAGCGACAGACTTGAAAAAATATATACTAAAACCCTGCTTGGACCTGATTTTCGACAAGGAGTTTTATTAAAATACTGCCCAACATGTTAAAATTGATAAAAAAGTTAATACTATTAAGTTTACCTTTGTCTTTGTGAACTTCGGTTCGCGCCATCCGCCACAAATAGCAGCATCGTGGTTGTTACACATTTCCGTTCCTTGCCTTTCATTGCATTCTACAAAATACTCCCACCAAAATGCTACCCAGAGTTAAGATATTCCACATCAAAAACATGCAAGCATTGATGGCTGTTGTATGTTTGGTATAACGTGATGGCAAGAAACATTTCTTATTTTTTGTTCATAATTTTTTTCGCATCGCATCTTACCCGTCGCGCTACACTGTAATCCAGCACAATTCCTCCACGAACAGTTTCAGGTGTTACACTGTCAAAAATATCCCTTTCGAATTAATTTAATGCAGCTCTTTGGACATACACCATTGCAGTTTTGCACTGTTATCATGGAAAAATTCCGAAAATAAAAAAAAAATTAATAAAAAAATAAAGATATATATTTTTTTTTCGGAATGTATGTCCAAAAACCTGCATTAAATCAAGATTCCACATTGCATGAATTATTTAAAGAACGTAGATTTCGAAGTATGTACCAACTTATTCTGCAAATGTTCTGGAAATCTCTCTAAACTTCTGGAAAAGTTTAAAAACTTAATGTACATAACATCCTATATTTTGTCCAATATGCCAAATTAATCTATAAAACTTTTTTATTTCATATCACATGCAGCGAAAATATTTCGAATGTTTTTAACTCAATTGATACAGCATTGAAAGCTTAGAAAGATTTTTCATATTGTGGCTACTAAGACAGTAGTGATTTTTTTTTTACTTTCAAGCACTAATTTTTATCCCTTACACTAATACGTGAACATATAAATATTTGCTTTGGACCAAGGCTTAGGATAATATTAACACGCTTTAAAATCAATTCGAAAAAATTTGATATTAAAGGAAGTTTGAATTTTTTTTAAATTACAACTCTTTCTGTTTTTACTGTAATAATTCGTGTCTTAAAAAATCGTTCAAGCCAAAGGTTTAAGATAATGTTTAAGATTTTTACAATAAATGATAATGGATTTGATAGTACAGCTAAGAAAAAGTTATTATTTGTTTTTGTCTTTCAAACTATGTTATTTCCATCCCTTGCATTACCACCAAATTTAGGAAGTTAAAATAAATAAAAACGTATTCAATAACAGTGTACATGGTACGAAAGGTTTATATATTTTTATTCTAACCCCTGTTTATTTTGAACTCCTTGCCTAATGGTTCGTCTCATAAAAAATGTTTCGAAGATTTTCAATCAATTGTTATAGATGCAATACTTTACCTAATAAGGGAGTCATTCATTTTTTTTTGTCCGTTAACCTCAGTTTTTTTTTTACCCTTTACCACAATGGTTGACTGTATCAAAAATTATCTCAGACATAGACTTTGGATAACATTTACACGGTTTACAAGCAATTTGAACGGATTTTAAGTAATTCACCACCTGTTTTTTTCCACCCCTTACAGTAATAGTTAGTCGTATAAAATTATTTTTGAATATAGTTGTAGATAAGGAATATTATGTATAACCACAAACTTAGACCCCCCCCCCCCCCCCCCCGGTTACCTTTAGCTCGAACCTTTCAAAGTACCCAAGAATGCATTTAAGAATGTAAACGAACCGTCCTATCACGAAAAGCCACATCGGCGCATCATGAAACTATAATGGTGTTCTTTGCGCATCTATCTCTGTCTCGGATTAACAATTCGTGAATTAACTCTGGATATAAGGTACTTTGTTTAGTTGGTAAAGAGAAATGTAGGTTAAACTGTATTTACATGTTGAAACGGTGAATATAAACAAATTCTGAAGTTTATGGGAGTTTGGTTTTTCCATTAAAGTAAATAAGAAGATATATTTTATACCTGTAATTAGTTTAATTGCCTCATTTATGTCTAAATAAGTTTTTTATCGATGGTTTTATCTTTCTCCGTCAGACCTAGGTTCCAAATGGACGAGAGCATTTAAGTTTGCCATGGTTATAATATAGATCGGAGTGATTATTTTAAAAATAAAATAGAAATACAACACAAGTTTGACCAAAATAAAGCTATATACATTTGTAGCATTGTTTGCTACGACCACGAAGAGTGCAAATCGTCGATGAATACACACGTAATAATATCTTATATGTAAATAAAACAATTCTCTGTAGAAATAAAGTACTGCATGAGAAAATAAAGTGGTAATTATTGTAAATTCTGAAAAAAAAAAATTAGTCGGTTAGTTTACCATCTTCCGAAAAAGCTACTTTTTCAAAACCAAGGTTAGAAAATAAATTCAATACTCTGTTATCCTTGCGATATAAAATACATCTTTTTTTATTTATCATTTCACAAATATTTTAATATTAATTTTTTTAAAGTTTTCTAACATTATGACATTTTCTTTTTCTGCAATGCAAACGGCAAATCTGCCACCCTGCATTCATGAACATGACTAACACTCCTTAAGGCCTTTTCACAATACCGCGATGCGACGCGATCTGGCGACGCGATGTAGCGAAGGCAGCGACGTAAATATATGTCGCCATCTAGTGCACTTCATAATAGCGCGACGCGATCGCCATGCAGCTGGCGAAAAAAACCGAAGCAGCCTGCACTCTGCTGGGGATATTTTACAACATGGCTGTAAACAAAAGTTTTTGGCGGTAATATTCAGATTGTTGTTATTATATTTGTACACTGACTGACTGGTAGAAGCATTTAATTATGGATAGGAATCGCGAAGCCCATAATATATTTCTAGCCAAGCATTATTTTTCTCCATCTGATTACAATGTTTGTTACTAGAAACATCGTACAAACACGGCTTTTTCTGAACTTCATCAATCAGACGATCTTCAATACTCATTTCAATTGAACAAAATCCACGTGTTGTTTACTAACATTACTTAGATGCATCAATACATCGTTTCTTACCTCTTGTTTTCAGTACTTCTTTATCTTTACCACAATCTTGTTTCTGATTGGCTGTTATTTCTGACGTCATTAGCGACATCGCCGAAGCGACGAAACAGCCTCGTCGCCAAGTAAGCTGTCGCGCATCGCGGGCGATGTAGTTGTGATTGGCTGGTTTGGTATGACGTCACGTCGCGGTATTGTGAAAAGGGCTTTAGACATCTCTACCTGCAGCTTGTATCCCTATTTAAAATTATGGTATAAAAATCTTTATTTTACAATTTAGTAAACCCTACCTACCTTTCTTTGTGATAAAAGATTTTTAAAATTAGTCTCTTTGAGCGAATACACTTCAATTCTGGTGAGTTATAGATTTAAAAGAAAGTGTAATACTTTATTTAATGCACTTTTGCTCGTTTACTGTCATTTGGGCAACCATATTACACAAAATTAAGCATATCCTCAGTTCACATTATCAAACTGCCAATTGAAACCCGTGCTAGCTTAGCGCCCAACATCGTCTTGCAGTTATCTCCAACGTGACGCAAGTGCGCAGAACGATAAAAACAAAAGTCCGCGTATCACGCAGGCCTATCTACTACAAATTAGGCCATGCCCAGGATTTTGAATTCGATAGTATCTAACCAGGTGGTCCAGAGCAGTATTTTTTTTTTTTAATTAGTTGATCAAATTTGTTTTTTAACGCAAGTACTTAGCGAAATATTACAGTTTTAAGGTCAATTTATGTTAACAGATGCATTTTTTTTTAGATTTTGTGTTTATTTATTTTTTACTATCCTCAACCACCTCCCCTAAACAAGTGACGGAAATTTCCCCTCCCCCTCAATTGTCTCAAGGGCGCAACACGCGCCACATCCCCATGAGGGCGGGCCTGGCTGAAGGGTTGTCGGAGGCAAGGGGCGACTGAAATGCTGCCTCTTGGAAGGGCAGCCCTTCAGAATTTTTCTGACATCAGTGTTTTTGAAAGGTTTTCTGAATGGTTGCCCCTTGGATGGGCAGCCCTTCAGGATTTTTCTGACAGTGGTTTGTTTGTAAAGTGACCTAACCTAACCTAAACTAACCACTGTCAGAAAAATCATGATGGACTGCCCTTCCAAGGGGCAACAATTCAGACAACCATTCAAAAACACCACTGTTAAAGAGATCCTGAAGGGCTGCCCTTCCAAGGGGCAACAATTCAGACAACCATTCAAAAACACCACTGTTAAAGAGATCCTGAAGGGCTGCCCTTCCAAGGGGCAACAATTCAGCTCCCCCGGGGGCAACAATTCAGCTCCCCCGGGGGCAACAATTCAGCTCCCCCGGAGGCAACTGACAAGTGCGGGACACTCACCCTGGCCGTGAGCACGCCTCGCACGGTGAGCCCCACCATGGCGGCGAAGCGCAGCTCCACGCCCGCCTCCAGCACCAGCTCGCCCGTGGGCGCCACCACCAGGTCCTCGCGCACCAGGTAGGGGCTGTGCGCCCTCGTGAGCGTCATGGCGCGGCCGGCTATCACGCCCCCGGCCACCTCCGTGGGGTCGGCCTGGCCCCGCGCCGCCCCCGCCGCCATCAGCCACCACAGACACAGCAGCAGGCACGTCCGCATCTTCGCCTACTGGGTCCTCATCGCCGCGTCTTCCCCCGTCACACTCCCACCACGCACAATCCACCTCACGCACGTTTCACCTCGACGAACATCACCATCGCGATAGTACGCAGTATCGACGCGAGAACGAGACAAAGAAATCTCGAACGTTCCCCCGCGGCGAACGAGCCCACCTCGAATGACGTCACCGCAACGACGTCATACCGGAAAACCGCGCAGTCCGAGATCGCACGCGACGGTTGCACCAGCCACCGTTGGTTTTATTATCTCTCCCGTCGGATCTTCGCTCGCGTGAGGTCTTGTTGCTCCGCGCACACACACACACAAGCAGTCTCCTCCGATCCACGCGTCTCTTTGTTCTTTTCTTCCCCCTCCACCCGCGCGTGAAAGCCGAGGCGGAAACGACAGCAGCTCCGCGCGTCAACCGCCCGCCTCTCTCTCTCCGCTACTGGACTCTCGGCCGGGGCGCGGTTCCGAACCACGTCTCTTTTTCAAACTGCGTCACGTGACCACAGCGACACGTCACAATAGCCCCCCTCCCCCTCCCGCTTCCACGCGCTCCAACCGCTCCGCAGCTGACACAGGTATGGCGCTCTCCCCCTCCTCCGGCACTGCACAGGTGAGTTCGTGGGAGGGGGGTTTAAGGGGGAGGGGCGTGAACACAGAAAGCGAACAGTGGCGCCGCGCTGCGTCGAACAGCCGTACTTCAGGAGAGAACCGCCGCGCCGGCCAACACGTAACGTAACACAGCAGTATCACCTGAACAATAGCCGACCTCCGTAGCGTAGTCGGATGCACATTGGCTTACGATGCGAGGGGCTCTGGGTTAGAGTCCCAAATAAGGTATGGGTGTTAATCTACGTACGGATTGGTTTTCTGTAAAGTCGGTTTACGGACGATAGTTTAACGTGACAACGTCATAAAAAAAACATTGATGAATGATTGCATACTTTTATGAATAAAATTGAATCATTTTTATTGAATTATCACTATTAAATGAAATCTACAATTTATTGATAAATTTAGTTTTATTTGCACTCATCAATTCAAATAGGTTTTTTACTTTAACGAAGAGATTATTTTAACTATAACTTTTATACATGTTTGCTATTTAACTTCTTCCAATCTGTGTTATTCTGTTAAGGATAGGACGATGATAGGAAAAGTAGGAAACGAATGGGAGAGTTTCAAGTTTAATGTGCCTCGAAAAAGTCAAATCGATGGTTGTTCCAATCGAGTAAAAGAGAGATAGATGCGGCGCAAGCGTACAATGAGCGTAACGGGACACAGCGTAACGGGACAACGTGCGTATCTGGACACTTTTTCGTGCGTGCAGCCGGCGTTCATCGATTTATTAAACGTTGTCACGTCACAAAGGTTTCGACTAAGAAAAGGCATCTAGTGCTGGTTGTGGACGGAAGCCAATAACCATTCAACCAATTAAAAAAAAATTGCCGTAGTATAAGTAGGGAAAAGATATTATGGTGAATTGCGAATAAGCCGAAGTAACACCGGAACGCAACAAAAAAAAAATTGATTTAATCAACACAATTATTTAAAACTCAACTCAGATTACAAACTTAACCTTATAAAATTCAATAAATTGTTTAGCACGGAGTTAGGAGACTCCCAAAATGTATGTACTTCACAGACTGGAATTTTTTTTATATTACAACTGTTATTAGTAACTATTTTTTTTTTACATTACGACATTGGAACATTAAACAAACGCACATGACTTGCTGATTTATTTGTATTTTCCCAGTTGTCAGACATTATTACAAATCATTGTATTTTAAAAGTGCATCATGTATAAGTCAAAATGGCACTGTTTTGGTGACGTATCATTGAACAAGTAAGTGTCGACTTTGTTTAAAATTGTGCTAGCTTTATGAATAAACAGAGTTCATAAAAACATAACACTGTAATTTCTTGTTTTAAAAACGAAATTGGCCCAAAAATAAAACCTTAAATTCTTGTATCTAACTATAAGGCCCGTTCACAATGACACGTAAACTAATCACGGATCCGCAAGATTTTTACGTCTCACTATCCGTCGTAAACAATCCACGTAAACGTAACAAGGCAGTCAGTGAGACTGAATTTCATTATTACGAAAAATTAATTACATTTCTTTTTAGCTGCGAGAACAAACAATATCGGGATTTACATACGATATAAAAATGAACCACAAAGTAATGATAGAACACTAGATATGTTAGTACTCGAAACAATTTTTATTGTATTTAAAACATAAACATACATGGCCACTACCGCACACGAATACTCGAGTTCTATTGGTGGCTCGTATTATCGTAAACGGAAGAGCTGGGCATTGACGAGCTAATACGTGCCTGTCCGTGTTCGCATGTGTGTCATTTTAGATACTCCTTTCCACGAGTCACGTCTCCTCTTACGTGATCCGTCTCCGCTTCTGTGTCACTGTAGAACTGGTCTTATAAAGTATGTGTCATGCAGTCGTACTCAAATAAAAAAAGTGGTTGTCTGTAAAGTCGGTTTACGGACGATAGTTTAACGTGACGTCATAAAAAAAAACATTAATGAAATTATTTCATAATTTTATGAATAAAATTGAATCATTTTTATTGAATTATCACTATTTTGTATGCATACAGAGGAGTGAAATGAAATATACAATTTAATTGATAAATTTATTTTTATTTGCACTCATTAATTCAAATATGTTTATTGGTTTAACGAAGATATTATTTTAACTATAACTTTTATACGTGTTTGCTATTTAACTTCTTCCAATCTGTGTTATTCTATTAAGGATATGACGATGATAGGAAAAGTAGGAAACGTATGGGAGTGTTTCAAGTTTAATGTGCCTCGAAAAAGTCAAATCAATGGTTGTTCCAATCGAGTGGAAGAGAGATGGATGCAGCGCAAGCGTACAATGAGTGAAAACGGGACACAGCGTAACGGAACAATGTGCGTAGCGGGACACATGCGTGCGTGCAGCCGGCGTTCATCGATTTATTAGACGTTGTCACGTCAAAAAAAAAGGGGGGGGGGTAATAACACCCTTCTCCCTAAAATTATCTATAAAATATTTTCTTCATTCCCATTAACAAAACGAAATAATTTGAATGTTACAGCTGGCAAAGTGGTTTTATTCATTTCACAACCCCCTCCCGTCCCAAATAAAAACTCAAATGGGCTTACCTGTGATCCTCGTATCCTTCTGCATTGTTGTTCTGTCAACACGTAGACTTATACATTTGATTGCCAGTGCTTCTATACAACATCGCGTGACGCTTTGCAGATGGGTGCCATTGGTGTAAATTTCTAGAGCTGTCAAATTCAACACCAGCTAGTTACATGACACAGTTGTGGCGCAGTCATCAGCAGCACACAGCCAGCAGTTAGAAAGAGAATGATGTTCACAAAAAATTGTTCCCGTTTTTAAACATTGTACATAACTAGGGACTGGAAAATTTCACTGTTTAAATGACCTCTAGGATGGACTTTACAATCCTTTACATACTTGAGTAATCGTTACCTGCTCATTGGCTACAGACTTGTGAGACATGTCAACTTGGATGCTTGCGATTCTATACTTCTTTGGTTGAAGGTTTTCCATTGGCTCAGAATTCTCCGGATTAACTGTGAGCCTATCACAGAAGGAATATGAAGCTACGTGTGTTTGGATTCCAGCATTTCGCGATGTGAATCCGCGAAATTTTCCAGTCTCTATACATAACCAGACCCGTGTAATTTTCGCGAAAAGATTTCCAGCATTGTCTGTGTTTCGTGGTTGGCTGGGGGTAGTATATATTACTTCCTCCTGGCCCTGGCTTCAGCTTGAGGGGCCAGTGCTGGGGTTCAGTCTGAGGATTGTGACGTCACGGTGGCCATCTTGGATGACCTTGACCCCGGTGGCCATTTTTTATCCGCCGTCTTGTATCCGCCATTTTGTTTTCTAGAACTTTCTGCCATCCATGAATCGAATGCGCCACTCCCTAAAATTGCAATTTTCGTTATGGCAGTCATCTTGGCAATACACAATTTGTTCATGTTCTTTTTATTGTTATTATTGTTATTTTCCCTTTAATAAGTTTTGAACTATTTAAATTGTTTTTTTTTTAACCTCTACGAATAATAATAATAAGTTTCACAGATAAATTCATTACGTTATCGTTAACGGGACCATTTAGGATTAAGGGATTTCATGAACATTAAAAGCGTAATAAAAATACTTGTAAATATTGATGGCTGTGCGGTGAGAATAATGGTAAATGTTCTCTAGACGAAAGCAGATAAGGCTATTTCAAAAGTCGTTGAAAGAGATCAGTGCCGATTTGGAATCCTTTCGACCTCACGTAACACATTGCAGCTCAGCACTTACAAAGGCGCTACTGCCAAATAGAGTTGTGGCTTGGTAGTAAACTAATGACTGAACAGTGGGGTTGGACGCAATAGGACGTGAATTCGTTGCTACCACTACAATACATCGGAAGCAGCCCACACAGACAATATCAAGTTGGTGTCATGTAAATGCAGAGGCAATTATTCTGCGTTACAATGCAACTAGAAGAAAAGTAGAACTTCATCTACACGACTTTGGAAGGCCTGACTTGACTCAGCTCGAAACCTGAAGAAGAACCAATGTCCATCGATCATGAAGCCTAGATTTCTGAAGGTGTCTCAACTAATGAAGACGATGAATAGTATACAAAATTAATTTTTCTTGTGTAACTTAAATTAATTTACCAAAAATGTTTTTTATTACTTTTTCTTTATCACTTATACTGTTAATGACATATTTTTAATTATTCGCCAACACATTTTTTTTTAAATTTTAATGATACCCTTTTTAATTACATTTTTGTTGATCATTGTGTTTTGTTCACACATGTATGGTTCCTTTAAATGTTAAATCGTAATATATATATATATATGTGTGTGTGTGTGTGTGTGTGTGTGTGTGTGTGTGTCTCTTGTTCAAGGGTGGTTATATTTTTTTTCTTCCTTTCTATTTGATCCAGGGACAAAAACTACTCAAAAATACAAGCTTAACTTACTTATATTGTACCAAATTAACTTTTCAGTTTAGAACACTAAATATCCCCCTTCCCCACACAACAAGAAAAAACATCCTACCATATTATATATTTTTATGACCTCTCCATTTTTATGACGAAATAAAATTGTTTGCCAATTTTTTTCAATGGGTTGATTTTTTCCCCCTCCCATTCCATCTGCACTACAAAGTGGGCTGGCTAGCAGCCCGGCGGGAAACGACTAAAGTCGCCTCCGAAACAACCAGTGCCACCCAAACCAATGCGGACAGCAATGTCCAAGCCCCCAACCCCCCCCCCCCCCCCCCCCGCATGGTAGACTCTTTTCTACTCTGTCCAACTCTTCTTCCAGATCCATCCTTCTGTTCCCGTAACCCAACCTAGGGGAGGGGAGTTAGTCATGGCGCCAATCGCTGCCATGGCTGGCCAATCCCCCTCCAAACACACGATTCATGCTACATCTCCTGCATGGCTAACACCCTGCATGATTAGAGCGTATTGGCTTCGGCCTGAGACGCACTTAGTCTCCCTCCCTAACCCGGAACCCTCCCCCAACACACTTAGTTTTAATTTAGGTTAGGAAAATAAATACAACTCACAGTGGCACCACCTCTGGGTCGAGAGTCACTTGACTAAACTAAAGGACCGAGAGCGCCAGGTTTGATTGGTAAACGTTGTCCCCTCCCTCAGTCCGAGTCGTCTGTGAATAAACCACGAGGTCGTGTCAGCGACTTACATCTCCGGGGATAACAGGTAAGAAGTTATATCAAGAACGTAAGAAATATTTAAAATATTTAACCGATTCAGAGGGCGTGCACCTGAAACAATACTGCTACAAAAAAACAAAAATTTGGTTTTGAAATGAAAATTTAATTCTCCTGTCGTTAATACGTGGGAAAACTTGAAACTTCGTGGAAGGATGAAGTGGTGTTTTAACTTGTTTAAGGCTGACCAGCGGGTTGCTTATTCCCAGGCACCACACGCATTGGGGCAGTATCCCACTTTGAAGATAGTGCCCAGGAATCCGAGCCAAGACAACGTTATCATTCAGGGCAGCAGTCATCATTATTTTCCCCTCGTATCTGTCGCCCTATCATCTACCTGGTACCCAGGTGTTTCGTTCTGATTCTAACGAAGTTTACCTTTTTGCAACATGATACTTACAAGTTACAATCATGCTCCAGTTTGTAACCGTCGGGAGAATGACTTGATATAAGCTTTTGGACATACGCCATTGCTAAGCACATGTATGTCTGTAGAGGAAAACTTTTTTCTTTGTTTTTATTTGTTTGGTGACCATATTCCTGTTATGGAATATTATGTGGTGTTTATATCCTGTTGACAACAGCAATTTTTTGCTTAGTTTGTGTTTTTGTCTTTTGGATTTTTTGTAGTTTTCCTCTACAGACATACATGCGCTTAGCAATGGCGTATGTCCAAAAGCTTACATCAAGTCATGCACTCCCATTGCACAAATCTTTCAAAGATAACGTCGGGAGAATGTCACTGATCAATCCACGTGGTTGACTAGAACTATCCTGGTTATCACACTAGACCAAGAATTTAAACTTCAAGTCGCATGTCTTTTTTTCGCGATTAATCTGAACGCTCATTAAGTCATTAGTCTTCTGTAAGCTATGCCTGCACTAGCGATTGTTACCATGTAATTGGCAGCCCACGGCCCCACAAGGGTGGGGCTGAGTGGACCCCTGTGTCCAGGGCCCGGGCCTGTTTATTTCTAAATGTTTAACTATCATAATTTTTTAAGAACTAAAAAGAAAATTAATATTTTTTACCCAATGAAATTTTAGAAGATTTTACACACCTACAGGTATTTTTCTGTGACTATTTTCATTTTTATCTTAGTGTGTGAAATACAGATAAACACTTGCTGTAGTTATTTTAAAGTAAAATAATTTTATAAAAAAAGCTTAGTTTAGACTTATAAAATAGTAACCATAATTATAGCTTGTATTTTTCAGGTTAAATAACGTTCTAAAAAGAGTGTAGGTAAGAAATAATCATGCAATTATGATGTAGCGCGTGACTGTAAAATTGTGAGGGGGGAGGGGTTTGTCGCCGATCCTGGGATATAGGGCCCGTAATCGAATGTGGGGGCCATGTGGCAGCCATCTTGGATTCAGCACCCCGCAATAGTTGATGGCATGGTGTGCCTGAGGATCTGTTCCCTTGTGTGCAACAGAAGCACGGAACGAGCAGTGTCTTTGAACAAAGCTGCGACGCAGACCGCAGGCCAAACACGAGTGACGCCCAGGGTGTCCACAAGGAAAAAAATATTTCGTACCAACTTAGGCGAGAAAAAAGTACTAGATATGAAAAATAAAAGTACAAAATTATAATTTGTTATGGTTTTAAGAATTTAGGAAGTTATTACGACATTGCAATACTCGAAATTCAATATCATACCACACACACATACATTCCATGGTTTTTAAAAATAATTACGCTTAATAAAACATATTGGAGTTACTGTCATATTATTATATTAAATAAAAAAAGTACTAGACAACTAACAGTACTAGATATAGAAAGAAAGAAAAGAAAACCGGGACCCCTCTTAGCGTTAGCCTTCCGGGGTATTTACGTTACATTTTTTTAGTGATATTGTTGTTAAGGTCCCACAGTGAACCAGACACCGCACCCCAATCCCTACAGTTCCACTCAGATCGGACGCTAGAGGGGCCCACTGGGTTTCCCTGCCCAAGGCACGATGCCTCCCCCACCGCGGTATTTTGAAAACAAAAGAAAAATTTTAAAGAGATAGTTAACTTAAGTTTACTTTAATCGAAACCACTGCATTAAAAAAACAAATAAACAAAAAAAAGATTAGGTTATTTTAAATCTTTGATTGGTTCCGGGCTATGGAAATCTCGGTCGGAGGTCCGTTCCTGCTAGGTCCCTAAAAGAGGCCCAACAGGAACGGAGGACGGTCGCTAGCCTGGACTCTCGAAGAACTAAGTGCTGCCTTAACTGGTCCTTCCCTCACAAAGTGAGGGGGGACAGCCCGGGTTCGCTTCTACGAGGCGTCTCTCCACTCCAGGCACCGAGAAACGCCGGCAGGGGAGCGGATATCCAGCTACCCCCTCCAGGCGCCCACGGAAACCAGGAATGGAGGAGCCTACATACTACTGGGATCATCCTTTCGGAGCGGACCAGGGCAATCGGGCCGCGCCAGAGGAGCGCACGGGGGCGGTTAAGCAGCGACACATCCCCCCCGCCCAGGGGAGGGGCGAAAGCAACACTTCAGCGGCGGGCCGGAATACCGTGCATTATCCAGCATCCATGTGCCCCCCCCCCCCCCAGGCGCAGAGACGCGCGCCACCCAGCCCCCGAAAGACCCCAGCGAACACCCAAAGCCCCCGAGTCCGATTTCCTCCAGGAGAGAGCCCGTTCGAGAGTCCAGTTGCCACGCGGAGGCCACCGTCCGGCATTTCTGCCCCTCCCTTTTTTCCTTTCTTTATTTCCATTTTTTTTTCTTTTTTTTTAGGACACGTTTACACTGGGTAATTACAATTTTTATAATATTTGTTTTACAATTAAATATTACAATTCTATCTGTTTATATAATTTTAGTTGGATTTACAATTTTTCAAAAATTTAGTGAGATTTACAATTTACTTTTTTATTTTGTTTTACAATTTTGTTTTGTTATTTAGATTATGTTTACAATTTTTTTTTTTTCATCCTTTGTAATTTAGAATCGCACAGGACAACCCACACACCTCACACAGTTATATAATGTAGGCTATATATCTTATATACCAACTCTGGAACAAAAAAAAAGAATTGTACAGAAAAAAAGAAAAAAGAGATAAACAAGTACTAAATTATTAATTTCATGTAGTTTATTATAATTGTTAAGTATGTATTAACGTATACCAGCACCCAAACAGCACAACTCACACAATACACAAAACATATTAGACATATAATATACAGTTACATTGGTTGTTTGTAATATTAAAGTTATATACATTTCTTCACCAGAGCTAAATTAATCAAAAGTATATTCAATATAAATTTAGATTAGTTTATAATATATTTTTACAAGAATAATAATATAGTAATTTTGATTAATATTTAGGGCAATTTATTACATAGTTTTAAATAAAATAAAATAATACATAACAAAAATAATTAAATAAATACAATAGGTTATTATAATAATATTATTTTCACATGAATTCAGCAATGTATAAATCACCTCCAGTGCCCAGACCGCCAGAACACGACGGCGAGAAGAAAAGAAAAAAAAGAAAAAGAGGAGAAAGGATTTACTTAGTTAAATTTATTAAATTATTTTATTTATTTTTATTACTATCATTTTATTTATTTTTATTACTATCATTTTGTTTATTTTTATTCTCTATACTTTATCTTCCTACCTAATTTTAATCTTCCAAATCATCATTAAGGGTTTTAAGTATTAAATATATTTCATTAAAAAATTTACTAATATATTCGAAGATTTCTATGTCGTAGATTTCATATTTATTAAGTGGCCAAGTTTCATTTTGTGTAATTAAGTTTTGTTTTAGTTCATTTCTTTCTTTTTCAAATAGTTTACAGTTATATAAAATATGGGTGCGTTCACAAAGAAAGCTGGTTGCAAGCGCTTGCTAACAAGCGCCGACAATGGCTGACCGGCCGAGAAAAAGTTTTAATGGTATCAAGTGTGTGTGTTTAGAGAGAAAGCTTGTTCCGACTTGCAAGCGCCTGCTACAAGCGCTGAACGGCAAGCAAGAACCTGTTGATACTTGTTTTTCGGCGCCGGCAGCATTCAGTCGCTGACAACTACTTGTACAGTCAACATGGATGTCGATGAAATTATTTCACAAGTGTTTAGAAGAGGACCTATTTGGGACAAACGTCTCAAACAAAATGCGAATAGAGTTTACGTATAGAAGTGTTGGAAGGAGATAGCTTTGGAAATGAACATTGAAGGTAAGCAAATATATTATTTCAGAACATGTGCTGAAGAAGAAGTGGAAATATTTACGAGATCAATATTCCACTGAGCTGTCAAAGATGACTCGTCCCAAATTTGGAGCTAGAGGAGATGAAATAGTTACGTGTAAGTGGCAGTATTTCAAAGCACTTTCTTTTTTTAAAGACATTGTTAGACCTCAACAAAGTTCAGGTAACTGTTCCACACTCAAAAGCCCAGATACTTTTGAAGATATTGAAAAGCAGAGGAACTCTCCAGATATAGGCGACAAGGAAGAAGTTATTGGGTCTGAAGATGTGGTAGTACTTCAGCCCCAGAAAGATAATTCCGTGGGTAATGACGATATATCCACAATAGCTGATCGTTTTTGCGGAATTCCACAAACACAAAACATTAGAAAACATACAACGGATTGAATCAAACGTAGAAGAACTGATGACTAGTATATGTCGTCAATGCTGTAAATCGAGAGAAAAAACTAGAAATTTTAACACAAAAGAGGAATAATAAAGAAGAAAAGGAACCTGAAGACAAGCATTCATAATTCTTCAAGACGCTTTTACCACATGTCAGAAAAATTCGTCCGGAACAGATTTTTCCATTTCGTGCAAGGATTCAGGAAGTTGTTCAGCAATTTGCATACTCCATGTCTTACAGTGTTGGATCTACACCTAGAAACAGCACTCAATTTTCACCTTGTGGCACTTTTAATCAGAGGTCATCCATGGATGA
The DNA here is from genome assembly GCF_032445375.1 of Bacillus rossius redtenbacheri. Classification (NCBI taxonomy): domain Eukaryota; kingdom Metazoa; phylum Arthropoda; class Insecta; order Phasmatodea; family Bacillidae; genus Bacillus; species Bacillus rossius. The sequence goes on along the minus strand of NC_086340.1, from coordinate 41,184,783 downwards.
ATATGAGGCAACACCAATTTCTGCAAATGAGGATTTTCACGGACTTGACCAATTATTAAATCTCAAATAAAAATAACTAGTTAAGGAGTTTTTATGCGTGTAGGAAACAGTAAATATTTCCAACAACATGCCTATTATATTTAAATTCACAACTGTTTGTGTTTCCTTTAATTTACTCATTGTTACGTTCTTATATTAATAAATAATTGAAACTCCAACTATGTTGTGTTTTGTGGTACCTACTTTAATTAATTCACTAGACATAAATAAAACCTCATTACTCACTCCGACACCATTACATAATTAATTCAATTGATCTGAGGATATAAGTGCAGATTATCTTAACAATTCAAGATCCATAATAGACATTTCCTCAAAGATAAAATACAAAAATTTTAATGTGTTTATATTTAACTACAAATTATTATTTGAAAGAATTTATTGTAACTGTGGTAATGTAATATAAAACAAACCACATATAAATAGTAGTTTTATCTTAAAGTGCATAGTAAAAACTATATAAAAATTATTATATAGTAAATGGTTCCTAAAAATAATTATTATCAACCAAGACTTACCTCAAACAAATAACTAACCGTTCTTCGGGATGAATTGGTTGCTTATGCCAGTTTCCCCCTGCATTTGTCCAAACTAGTTTCAATTTTCTTGAGGATATAATTGAACGTCCTCAACTCCATCCTCACACAAGATAAAAATCTCACCTTGTCCAGTAGCTGAGGAAACAGATGGTGGTATTCACCAAATCTTCCTCTACCGCGTTTAATTACATGTCTTCGCACTTTTAAATCTACATTTTCCAGTAAAAATAATATCATCACTAGAGGAAGATTTATCGCAATGAGATTTGAAAGCTTACTAAGCATTTATTGTGAACACCCAACACTAACCACAAGCCCTTGAAAGCGCTGGGAGCAAGCGCTAGGAACAAGTAACTTGCTACCAGCTTTCTCTGTGAACGCACCCTATGATAAGTATCTTGTTGTTCTTGATTACATTGACAAGTGTCATCTGTTATTTTATTTATGTTATGTTTTAAGTAATGTTTAAATTGCCCATGGCTGGTTATTAATGGAATCATGTTTTTATCAAAGTAAATTTTGCTTTCGTACCATTTAGTTATGTTTTTAATGTGATGTTTTAATGAATAGCTCCCCTCTGTATCCTGCGTCTCCTTATTCCACTCAATTATACTTTTATTATTAAGAAAGGTTTTAAATTGTTTAATATTATATGGTTCATCGTTTATTAGGATCCAAAGTCTATTATTATCAGTGTCTTCAAAAATATTATAGTGATCACCTCTATCATCGATTGCTGTTTTATGTGTTTTTAATCTATATATTATATTACGGTCTTTAATTTGATAATCTATTGGGATTACTTTATTAATTATTACTGTAGATAGATATGAGTTTGTTGGGCATATTCCGGTTAGTTTTATTAAATTATATCTTTGCGCCGCACGTAAACTTCTGATTATGTGTGTGTTATTTATTCTAGTATCAAATGATGATGATGCATATTGTACTATATTTATAAATAGTGCTTTATAAATTATATTTCTATTTTTATTATTGTATTCTAGTATTTTCCAAATTGCCTGTCTTAATCTTGAAAATATTGTTTTAGTTTTAATAGTTATATATTTTATATGGCGCAAGAAACTTAATTTACAGTCTAAAATTACACCTAAATAAGTAAAATGTTTAACGAATTTTATGCTTTGTTTATCATATTTTATAGTGGGGTGTATTTTATAGAGATCTCCTTTTACCTGCATTGCATATGTTTTATCAATAGAAATCTTTAAATTTTGTTTGTCCATCCATTCTTTGGTTATTTTTAGAATATCATTAGATTTATTTTCAATTTCTTGTCTATTTTTTCCTGGGATTATTAAAGCTAAGTCATCCGCAAAAGCTAATATTTCTATGTTATTGTCATCTGTTATTATTTAAATGTATTCATTTATTATTAAATTCCAAAATGTTGGGCCTAAAACTGATCCTTGAGGACAGCCTCTATCCATTAATCTATTTATTTTAACTGTATCTATATTAAATTTTATTCTCTGTCTTTTAAATAAATCCATAATAGATTTTTTATTTGTATATTTAATGGTAATTTATTTAGTACTTCCTTAATTTTATTCCAATTTACTGTTGAAAATGCGTTATGTATGTCTATGAAGATTATTATTACGTGTTTTTCATTTATTTTATTTACTGTTTCTTATAATTGATTTATTGCATGTTCTGTTGATTTATTTTTACGGAAGCCGAATTGTTTTTTATGTAAATAGTAGTATGTAAATGGGGCTCCGGAAACTGGGTCCGAGGCGTGGATTGAAGATTGTTTGCATTGTGACGTCACGGCGGCCATCTTGGATGGTTGTGACCTTGACCTATGACCTTGACCTTGACATTTGACCTTCAAAATATGCCAAAATCCGCCAAAATTGGGCAAAAATTGCCCAAAATTCCTCAAAATCCGCCAAAATTTCCATTTCTGTGGAAAAAAATTCCACCAAAAAATCTCAAAAAATTCCACAAATTAAAAATTTCTCTTTTCGAGGGAAAAATTCCCGTTTAGAGGGAAAATTTCCCGCTTTTAGTCCTTAAAAAATCCCAGCAGCTAGAAATGTCCATATGTAGGCTTAAGCATCCATGTCTACAGCCTACGATAAGCCTCTGACGTCATCATGGATTATGACGTCTCCATTGCAATTTCCGTTACGGCCGCCATCTTTAACTTTTTTATTTATTATCCGATTTAAATGAAAAAAATTTTAAAATTTATAAAAAAAATCAATTAATTAAATTTTAATAAAAAATTTTTAAAAAACAAACATGAACGACACGGAACTCGGAGTCCTCGGTTCGAACCCGGTGAGGGCAAAAAAATAAAAATGGCGACCGAACCTTCCTCCACGGAAGTCACCTACAGACTAACCTACCACCAATAACAAGGTCAACTAGTATGATGTCATGTCCGCCATCTTGTCGTCGATGCTGGAAGCCATCATCATTGTATCGTCGGCTAGAGTGCGCTGATGACATGTTAGTTTAATTCTTATCCGCTAGAGTGCAGTAATCATTTATTATTGCTGTGACACCCGCCATCTTGTCATTTGGCCGCCATCTTGGAATCGTGTAATTATTTAGCTAGGAATTCGGGAAAAATTCCAAAAATCATTAAATAAATCACTCATCATTTTACAGATTGATTCGATCAGTTTCAGTCCTTGGTTCGATACCTGATCGATGCAATAATGTTTAATTTTATGAAAAAAATATAATTTCAATAAACCATGTTCAACATTCTTAAAGAGACTTTAAAACCTCTACTACCATCATCCTATAAGCCATCAACACCACCATCTTGGAAAATTCGTAATTATATTGCTAGAGATTCGGGAAAAAGTTCAGAAATCATTAAATTAATTTTCAATCAATAAACTGACTAATTAGATCGACTAAGGTCCTTGGTACGATCTAGGATGATGCAAAAAAAATATAACATCAATTTAACATTATAGTAAAAGGTTCGAGGAATTAAACACTGCAAGTTATTTTACAAACATAACATTTATTACATAATTTCTAATCTACTACAGGATCACTTACGAAAGCTAGCAAATTTATAATCAATCATTTGGTTCCGCATCGGTGTGAAATGACTAATTCTTAGCTCCAATCGGTTTATACAAGACAGAGTCCAACCAGATCCTTTACAGACATAGTCCTCCTCTTCTTGACAGAGTTTCTGGATACCTTGTTTAACAGTTTGCTTGACATCGTTAGAACTGTAAATTACTGCAGCCGATGTCTTGAATGCACACTTCTTCACTTTGTCATCGAACGGATAAGGCTTTCCATATATACAGTCCAACCACAAGTTATATTTCAAAGGTCCGTTTGTTGCTACATCACCAGTAAGCTGATTGATTATGTCCTGTCTGATATCATCAAGAAAATTACAAATGTCCTTCGACTCACTTAACGTACTTGGATAATAGTAGTCTTTCAATGTTCCACGAAATGCAGACTGCGCCAAGTAGAAGCCATTATCGTTCACATGTAATGCTCCGATCACAGTCTTAGGTTTATTTTCATGTTCAGATGCCACAGCAATCGGTTGCTGCACATCGGTTTTTTTACTTGTACGCTCACGAGTCACCAATCTAAACTCAGGAGTCGTAATTGCTGCAGGTAGTTCAGCAGTAGGCGCACGGACTTCTCCTTTACAGTTTATCGCATGTCGGCGCAAATTATCAATTCGAGTAAACCATTTATGACACTCGTCACAGCGAAACTTCATGCGAGAAGGATTCTTCATGCATTTGCTCCGCTCATGTCTTCGTGCATCATGGAAAAATGCAAACGTCATTTCGCAGTAGCCACAAGGATGCCTAGTTGAAGACAAACCCGAACCAGATGTCGCTGTTACTGCAACTGTACCATTTCCAGGCATACTCTTATGCACATCAATGCATCTTTGTTGTATAGAAACCTTTACTTTCTGCCGCACTGCAGGACCTTTACATGTCTACAAGTGATGCTTCAAATTAGCATTTCTTGTAAATTGCTTGCGACAATTAATACAACCAAACATTCTACGATAAGGGTTCTTGGCACATTCTCTCTTCTGGTGTCGACGAGCATTGCTGATGTTTCAGAAAACCTTGTCACAGTAACGACATCGATGTTCGTTAGTTGTTGACGATTCGCCATCCATTGAAGTCTCCATCGAGGGTGAAACAGCGTTCTTCGAGGGTTCCTGTACAGCCAGCACTACCGGCATTAAAGTCTCTTCTTTTGGTGGTATCACGTCTGTCGAAATCTCCTCCAATGTTGACGTCGTCGTTGCCAACAGGATCTGCACCTTCTCCGTTGTAGCTGTCGTCAAGGTTACCGTAGACGATGGTACAACCTCCGAGTTCGACGTTAACGTCGGTAAAGATGCCATCGTGTTCACAGGAATAGGTAATTACGCGATTTATGCACCAGATTAAACAAACTAGGTGATCCTAACAACGCCGACATCAGTAACAAACTGAGCGTCCTGCTGTCTAGGACTCGCTTATATACATGCACCGTATGGAATAATACGCTAGTCAAATCAAGAACCATCTACAATAATACTAGAGTCAAAACAACATTAAAAATAGAAGGACCATCAACGAAAAGGCAGCACATTTGGAAGCAACCGACAACGAAAAGGCAGCACATTTGGAAGCACCGACAACGAAAAGGCAGCACATTTTGGATGCACCGACAACGAAAAGGCAGCACATTTGGAAGCACCGACAACGAAAAGGCAGCACATATGGAAGCACCGACAACGAAAGGCAGCACATTTTGGATGCACCGACAACGAAAAGGCAGCACATTTGGAAGCACAAACAACGAAAAGGCAGCACATTTGGAAGCACCGACAACGAAAAAACAGCACATTTGAAAGCACCGACAACGAAAAGGCAGCACATTTGGAAGCACCGACAACGAAAAGGCAGAACGTTTGGAAGCACCGACAACGAAAAGGCAGCACATTTTGGATGCACCATCGAATAAGGAAGCACATTTGGAAGCTCCATCAACAAAAAAAAGGCAAAAAGGAAGCACAAGTTACGAGATCTAAGTTTTAGTTAGAAATCAGAATACAAGAAATAAAAACATTAAATTCTTTTAATTTAAATTATTTATTTTATTTCTTTACATTATACAAATGCACGTAAAACAAGCCATTATTGTATGTAGCCAGCTTTCCTCAGTTCCTTGAGTATGAAGGATTTTTCTTTGATGCACGAATAGTTTCCTGCCCAAAGCGAACCATGTGGAAGTCTTAGCCTGTCAACCAATATGTTTAGATGTTTCCATGATGTGTAATCATTCTCTTCTACCACCATCTTCCTTGCACCTTTATAATAAATATTATGATCTCTGGTGTCTTCCGTTTTACCACCAACCTCAGGGTAACTTTCATTTTTGAGACGGTGATCATCACAAGCTTGATCAGATTTATTTAATATATCATGTCGTTTCCATTGTTTCGGTCTCAGGACACCGCCACATTCTTCGATCTTGTCAGCTTTAGGTGCTTAATTATAGTCTATGTCTTTGTCAACAGCCTCAGAGTCACTGTAACAATCACCGTAGAAGGAATCGTCTTCACCCAATTTACCGTAATAATTCGATGTTGATGATGTTGAAGTGTCTTCATCGTCTTCATGCTTCCTTTTTAGGAGTCCATCATTTTTACAAAGTAGGAAAGATCTACTTGAATTCGGTTCGAATATATTCTCACTTTTCACGTTAAGGATTCTTCCATTGTCTTCATTCTTCCGTAAATCATCAACCTCCTTCAATTTAAGTTCTTTGTCGAGATCGGAAGAGCTAAGAAAATTTATGTCGTAATGCAGATCACTCTTCCTTAGGCTAGTAGATTCATCGTTGTCCTCTAGCTTGTACGCAGGCTTGGCGTTACAAGTTCTGCCATGTCTTTTTAGGCTCTCTCTCCGCGTAAACGACTTGCTACACTGAACACAACTTATCATATTGCGCAGTGGATTTTTAACACAGTCATTTTTCTCGTGTTGTCTTTTATTCTTTCTCAAGATAAACTCTTTGCTGCAAAACTTATACCTATGTTCTTTCGATACAGCGTCAGATACCAAATCGGAATTCATATTAGTTACTGAGACTAATGCCAGATACCAATTGAGTGTTTTAAATTAGATCCAATACTTAAATATAATTTTTTTCATATTTCATCAGCGAGAATTAATATATATCATGCAAAAGTACTTTATGCATGTAGTTCTGCTTTTCAACAACAGATGTCGCCACATGTTGCTTGCAGGTAAATAATATTTAGTTCTTTTATGCGGGATGCGGGATGCTCACTAACGATCGCAAAAGAAGGATGGCTTCGCTAGACTCCAAGGAGAAGGAAGTCAATCCTTCCTGTTAGTGCTTCTTAGATTTCTCAGAGATTATTATTATTTGACTGAGAAATGATATTTTTTTTTAATTTCCACCTGATAAAAATATTACAAGTGTTGATTAAGTAGCAGAAATTCACTAATTAAATGTAACCTTAAATAAATTAACATGACTCATTAAATTAAAAAAATCCTTCATGAAGAGATCAATTGCTCATCTGTAACCAGAAGCACTTGCAGAAAACCATCAAAATATTGTCAAGTATATTCAGGAGCACACGGAGAAAACCACCATAATATTGTCAAGAATAATCAGGAGCACACGGAGAAAACCACCATAATATTGACAAGAATAATCGGAAGCACACGGAGAAAACCGCCACAAGTTTTCTTTGTTATCATAAAATTACAAAAAAAAAAGTTAATAAAAAATTAATAAAAAAATCACAACAAATTTAAAAACTGATTATGCTAGCTTGTGAACTTCTCATTGTTGAGCAAAGATAGAGTTCTAGTCCAAGCCAGAATCAGTTTTTGAATTTGTTGTGATTTTTTTATTAATTTTTTATTAATTTTTTTTTGTAATTTTATGATAACAAAGAAAACTTGTGGCGGTTTTCTCCGTGTGCTTCCGATTATTCATGTCAATATTATAGTGGTTTTCTCCGTGTGCTCCTGAATATTCTTGTCAATATTTTGATGGTTTTCTCCGTGTGCTCCTGATTATACTTGACAATATTTTGATGGTTTTCTGCAAGTGCTTCTGGTTACAGATGAGCAATTGATCTCTTCATGAAGGATTTTTTTAATTTAATGAGTCATGTTAATTTATTTAAGGTTACATTTAATTAGTGAATTTCTGCTACTTAATCAACACTTGTAATATTTTTATCAGGTGGAAATTAAAAAAAAATATCATTTCTCAGTCAAATAATAATAATCTCTGAGAAATCTAAGAAGCACTAACAGGAAGGATTGACTTCCTTCTCCTTGGAGTCTAGCGAAGCCATCCTTCTTTTGCGATCGTTAGTGAGCATCCCGCATCCCTCATAAAATAACAAAATATTATTTACCTGCAAGCAACATGTGGCTACATCTGTTGTTGAAAAGCAGAACTGCATGCATAAAGTACTTTTGCATGATATATATTTATTCTCGCTGATGAAATATGAAAAAAATTATATTTAATTATTGGATCTAATTTAAAACACTCAATTGGTATCTGGCATTAGTCTCAGTAACTAATATGAATTCCGATTTGGGATCTGACGCTGTATCGAAAGAACATAGGTATAAGTTTTGCAGCAAAGAGTTTATCTTGAGAAAGAATAAAAGACAACACGAGAAGAATGACTGTGTTAAAAATCCACTGCGCAATATGATAAGTTGTGTTCGATGTAGCAAGTCGTTTACGCGGAGAGAGAGCCTAAAAAGACATGGCAGAACTTGTAACGCCAAGCCTGCGTACAAGCTAGAGGACAACGATGAATATACTAGCCTAAGGAAGAGTGATCTGCATTACGACAATAATTTTCTTGGCTCTTCCGATCTCATAAAGAACTTAAATTGAAGGAGGTTGATGATTTACGGAAGAATGAAGACAATGGAAGAATCCTTAACGTGAAAAGTGAGAATATATTCCAGCCGAATTCAAGTAGATCTTTCCAACTTTGTAAAAATGATGGACTCCTAAAAAGGAAGCATGAAGACGATGAAGACACTTCAACATCATCAACATCGAATTATTACGGTAAATTGGGTGAAGACGATTCCTTCTACGGTGATTGTTACAGTGACTCTGAGGGTGTTGACAAAGACATAGACTATGATTAAGCACCTAAAGCTGACAAGATCGAAGAATGTGGCGGTGTCCTGAGACCGAAACGATGGAAACGACGTGATATATTAAATAAATCTGATCAAGCTTGTGATGATCACCGTCTCAAACATGAAAGTTACCCTGAGGTTGGTGGTAAAACGGAAGACACCAGAGATCATAATATTTATTATAAAGGTGCAAGGAAGATGGTGGTAGAAGAGATTGATTACACATCATGGAAAGATCCAAACATATTGGTTGACCGGCTAAGACTTCTACATGGTTCGCTTTGTGCAGGAAACTATTCGTGCATCAAAGAAATATCCTTCATACTCAAGGAACTGAGGAAAGCTGTGGGCGGTACCCACTAATGTTTCAGACGGAAATTATGGATTATTGATTGTATATTTCCTAACATCTGTGGTGTCCGGCCCAGAATGAATGAATTGAATAATGTAAATTAACCTTACTCGAATTCAAACTGAAAATACTCCTTAGTGTAACTATTTTTATCCGTGGTAAATAAAAATATGTGGTATCGGTGACAAATGACAGTGTATTATTTAAGTGTCTCTGTATCGTTGACATAACATTCATATCACATATTTGATCCACAGAATTAATAAAATCACACTATGATATAATTAAAATTATTTGCTAATCTCAGATGATTGGAATTCTTACAGGGGTTTTGTTCCTCATCAGTCTAAGTGCAAAGTCGTAATTAAGTTGCAAAAATCAATATTTTTGCACAGATGTAAATCAATTACTTCAGGTTAAAAGAAATTAATATTTTCTCTACTTTAAAGTTCAACTCCTGTTGAAAGTTACAACGAACCTAAATAAATTATGTATGTATAATGAGTGTGTGCCGTTTAGTGATCAGTCGGTGAGCGAACCTCTGGGTTTCAGTGAAAACCATACTACACCAGAGTAAGCGTCTTAATCAATAGTTTCTGACTCCAAAATGAATTCCAATCATGTACTACGTCTAAAACTATGTGATACTGGGATCCTGGTAAAATATCTGATAATTAAATTAACCAAGTTAACATGTATGAAGAATAGTTGTTACAATTTTTGTTTAAACTTTCAATGCTTTAAGTATCTTTGAAGGAATAAAGTTTTTTTTATTTTTAATGTGGATAGAACTCTTGAACGTAAACGATGAAAATTTCTACAGCGACGGGACGGGACTGGTACGAACCGACCTCGGTTTCAGCAAACCACATCCAGGAAAAGAGGCCATCCTCAGTGATCACCGCACAGCGCGATCAGCGGACAAGGACATCCATCACTCTAGGACCTAGTAGAAGTAGTCCTCTGGGCACTCCTCTCGAACGGTCTCCTGGGGCTGGTATTCGGATTGGCTCACGGATCGTCCTTCTCTGGAATCTTCATCGTCGATTGGAAATGTTCCTCCACCTTCCTTCAGTCAGTCATGGTTTAGCAGGACAGTAGTACAGAAGTAGACTCGAGCTTCAACTCTTCATTGAATTTTTAGATTAGTCTTTTGCAGGTCAATTTGCGATTATCCTTCAACATTACTTATTCATGGTACGGTATTTTATACACGTCGATAATGGATCAGCTCTCGTTGAAAGTATATGGTAATTCTTTGTAAATTATTTTATCTAAATCAAATTAATTCCTTACGAATATCTATAAATCTTCTTCAATTTTCAGTAATTCAGCTTGACTTATTTTAAATGGTCATATTTCTCGTAGTAGCTATTCGTAGAATCCAACTTAAACGTCATTACGGCCGAACATTCTAAAGAACCTTTTTTCTTTTGTCTTGTTAATAACCACCGCGATTCTCTCAATTTTGACAAAATGCAGAGAAAATAAAAAAACAAATAATTTTAAATTTATGGCCAAAGATAAAATCATAATCATAGACAAAGCAAAATACTATTCAAATCACACACAATTGCATAGAATAAACGAACCATAATTAAACTGATGAAAATGTTCAGCGTGAATAAAATAAATAAACTGATTTCTATAAAGTAGAGAAATTAACTTTATAGCTGGCTACATACAATAAAGGCTTGTTTTACTTGCATTTGTATAATGTAAAGAAATAAAATAAATAATTTAAATTATAAGAATTTAATGTTTTTATTTCTTGTATTCTGATTTCTAACTAAGACTTAGATCTCGTAACTTGTGCTTCCTTTTTGCCTTTTTTTTTTTGTTGATGGAGCTTCCAAATGTGCTTCCTTATTCGATGGTGCATCCAAAATGTGCTGCCTTTTCGTTGTCGGTGCTTCCAAATGTGCTGACTTTTCGTTGTCGGTGCTTCCAAATGTGCTGCCTTTTCGTTGTCGGTGCTTCCAAATGTGCTGCCTTTTCGTTGTCGGTGCATCCAAAATGTGCTGCCTTTTCGTTGTCGGTGCTTTCAAATGTGCTGCCTTTTCGTTGTCGGTGCTTCCAAATGTGCTGCCTTTTCGTTGTCGGTGCTTCCAAATGTGCTGCCTTTTCGTTGTCGGTGCTTCCAAATGTGCTGCCTTTTCGTTGTCGGTGCTTCCAAATGTGCTGCCTTTTCGTTGACGGTGCTTCCAAATGTGCTGCCTTTTCGTTGATGGTCCTTCTATTTTTAATGTTGTTTTGACTCTAGTATTATTGTAGATGGTTCTTGATTTGACTAGCGTATTATTCCATACGGTGCATGTATATAAGCGAGTCCTAGACAGCAGGACGCTCAGTTTGTTACTGACGTCGGCGGTGTAAGGATCACCTAGTTTGTTTAATCTGGTGCATAAATCGCGTAATTACTTGTTCTTGTGATAACGATGGCATCTTTACCGACTTTAACGTCGAACTCGGAGGTTGTATCATCGTCTACGGGAACCTTGACGACAGCTACAACGGAGAAGGTGCAGATCCCGTTGGCAACGACGACGTTAACATTGGAGGAGATTTCAACAGACGTGATACCACCAAAAGAAGAGACTTTAATGCTGGTAGTGCTGGCTGTACAGGAACCCTCGACGAACGCTGTTTCACCCTCGATGGAGAATTCAATGGATGGCGAATCGTCAACAACTAACGAACATCGATGTCGTTATTGTGACAATGTTTTCTCAAATATTAGCAATGCTCGTCGACACGAGAAGAGAGAATGTGCCAAGAACCCTTATCGTAGAATGTTTGGTTGCAGGGGCGTATCCTGACAAATTTGGTAACGCATGCAATATAGAATACATCCAAAAAAAACCCAACCCCACCCCCCCACCCTCGGAAGAAGGGGGGTCCGGGGGCCCTCTCCCGGAAAATTTTGGTTTTCAGGGAGAAAAATGGTGCTGTTTAGGCAGTTTTTTTAAAAAAATAATTAAACATAAAACTGGTAACAACATTAAATTTTTTGTGATAAACTTAGAGGGAAGAATTAACAAAGATATCAAATTGTCACTCACCATGTATTTACTTATTAAAAATAGTCTCTACGACGTCATTTTTACAGTTATTCATCTTGCAAAACTACAATTTTACAACAAACTTAATTGTAAACTTATCACTAAATCACTAACCATCACACATCTACTCCTGTTCATGCTGAATAAAATGTCACCTTCAAGCACCTGCAACCTCCCACGTGACACATAAGCTTAACACAAGCTGCGACAAGCACCCACGCCGCACGCGTTATGATTGCAGTGAAAAGGAAAAATAGTAAAATTAAGAGTTGAATTACAACTAAATGTGTCTACGAATGTTATATAATTCTAACCCAAACATTTAATTTAAAAAAAACCCGACTGAACAGACACTAAATGGACTGGTTCGCGGCCGCGCTGTGCTACTGATCAGTGAATGCAGAAGCAACTAGTGCATGCATGCGACCCCGTCTTCGCGAGAGTTGGTAGTGACGTCACATCTGGAGAGTGGCTGTTGAGAACACCACAGCGCCGTACCGCGGCAATCTGAGGAACTATTACAAGTATCATTCACGCTGTAGTCAATAGGTAGCGCTAATGCATTTGTTTGCCACACGTCGCACAAATCGTGAACGGAACGAGATTAGCTATAAAGAAAAGGGAATAACTTAAGCAGAAAACAATTACAGAACTAAACAGCGAGATAGTGATCAATGCCACAATGCCCATAAAATATTAGTTTCATTTAGAGCATGCACTGCATGCATTGCATTCATGGAGAATACGCCCCTGTTTGGTTGTATTAAGTGTCGCAAGCAATTTACAAGAAATGCTAATTTGAAGCATCACTTGGAGACATGTAAAGGTCCTGCAGTGCGGCAGAAAGTAAAGGTTTCTATACAACAACGTTGCATTGATGTGCATAAGAGTATGCCTGGAAATGGTACAATTGCAGTAACAGCGACATCTGTTTCGGGTTTGTCTTCAACTAGGCATCCTTGTGGCTACTGCGACATGACGTTTGCATTTTTCCATGATGCACGAAGACATGAGCAGTAGATGTATTTGGTTCGTATGGGGGCACCGGTGGACGAAGGGGGATCTGGGGATCCGCGGCAGCCACCTTAAGGCTTCGCTTCATCAGCCCTGTTGGATTACGTCACTTCCGGCGGCCATGCACGCACGAAAAAGTGTCCCGTTACGTTCATCAGCCATGTACGCACGAAAAAATGTCCCGTTACGTTCATCAGCCATGTACGCACGAAAAAATGTCCCATTACGAGTAGATAGGAAATACCGATTCAAGGACAGGCGCAGGATCCAGGAGTCGACTTTGAACTTTGACTTTGACCTTGACCTTTAGCCTTTAAGTTTGACCTTTGACCTTTAAGTTTGACCTTGACCTTTAAATCTGACCTTGACCTTGAAATTTGACCTTGACCTTGAAATTTTACCCTGACATTGAAATTCGACCCTGACCTTTAGCCTTGCGACCCTCGATGTTGCCAACCTCTTGGATGACGTTTTCTAATCCATGCTAATCTATGCTAATCCATGCCAATCTATGCTAATCCATATGCCAATCTATGCTAATACATATGCCAATCTATGCTAATCCATACACCAATCTATGCTAATCCATATGCCAATCTATGCTAATACAACCGCCATTTGGTTTTCTAGAAAAAAACCTATGCATCGAACACCCCACTTCTCTACATTACAAATAAACCATCTAGCATCCCGCTCCTCTATTACAATGACATCGTCATCGAACACCCCACTCATCCCTGTTACAATTTTTCGTTACACCACATTCTTTAAAATGATTTATTATCAACAAAAAAAATATATATAACATCGTCAGCCAGAGGCAGCCATCTTATTTAGTGGAGACCACCATCTTGATTTCATCTGATGGTATCATCAAGTGTAGGTTTTTAAAGTACGCTAGTGTATGTAAGGTAGAGTTCCTATCCCGTACCAGCATTAATATGACCCTTATAGACAAAAATCCACAAAATCCACAGTCATTTTGCTGTTGTAACCACCATGTTTTCTTATAGGTTTTAACTAAAATATATGTTATCAATACTATCGGTGTGGATGCGATAGTTAAAGTAATGATAATTAAAAAAAAAAACTATTACTCCATCCTAGCGGACCAGAAATTTTTTCAGAGTCCTAACTCACAAGTAATATTCTCTTCTCATGTTTGCGTACTCGTATTTAGAAAGCTGCATGGAAGCAGATATTTTTATTGTCTGCGTATAATTACATTTTACTATTCTCTAAGACATTTATAAGTATCAGTACCTTGGGGGATATAGGTTATAACAATTAAAAAATAATAAGTAATAAGTAGGTAAAATCTTATTTATTAAATTAAGATCATAAACTGAAACAGAAAATATACAAAAAAACATAAACTATAGACCAATAATGGAAACTATACAACAAAATGAAAACTATAAAACAAAAAATGGAAACTATACGACGAATGGAAACAGAAACCAAACTACCAAACTATTTAAAAAAAACTATTTACAGAAAAAAAATTATTCGTCGCCTCCGATATAGCCGTGGGGGACCGTGCGGATGCCGTCTTCACAGATTAAACGTTTGTCATCCTCCCACGTTATGGCTAGCTTATTGCTGTATTCGCGGTACAGCACATGCTTTCTCGACCGTATGGCTCTAACACCTGCCCTCCTTGTGCGGTGGTCTTGCAGGGCATCCAGGTAATCACCATATGTGATGTGGTTTTTGACCACACAACGCTGGATGCCCTTAGCCTTCTTCTCAACCTTGCCACCGCACCTGTATGCATAGAGTTTGGCCCGCAGACTGACAAACTCGCTCATTACTTCTCCCCCACATTCATCTTTGAATTTGCCAACAACTTTCTTGTTGATGGGGGAGAAGCATGGGTGGTCAGGAGAGTAGCAGCTGGTGTCGAATTCAGACATGAACTTAGGGTCGGCTCTTAGATCATGGTAGAAGTCCTGTGTTTGAATCTCATACACAAAGCTGTCTGTATCCATATATGCCAGATGAATATTTTCCTGATATTATGGTTTCATAGTATTATAGTGGAAGTCGTACATGAGTGTTTTTGATAGATCAAGTACTGCGAGTCCGGCATAGATCGGCTTGTCGAAAATGATGGTCTCATGGTTCAGGTGGACAAGAGACAAGTTTGGCTCATACATCGTGCGATCCTTGAAGGACGGACGACACACCAACTTCTTAAAACGCTTCTCGGAGCACACCAACTCATTTTGAACCTCCGTCTCTTGTTTTCCATCAGTTTACCAAATGTCGAGTTCACAGCGAGCTTGAAGAACTCCTTCTCGAACTCGTTGGCTCCCGTACAAGTTGTTTGCATCAATGTACTCCAGGAATGTGGATGGCTTGGAAGCATCGTGTGTATCTGGTACGTAGGCGTTATTGGCTACGCAATGACGTTTAATGCTTTGAGCCACACCACCGCGAATACCAGCCTCCACAAACATATACATGTCGTTATCTGTGAGTAGCTCTAGCTGTACACCTGTGGTTCGAAGCATCGCGTCGAAAGCGAACCCAGGACAAGAAATGTAGTGAGACGGATCTAAACTATATGTTTTCAAGCAAAGACTGCGAAAATTCTCGAATACGTCCGCCAATATCAGAACATCCGTCTTCAGGTACAAGTCAGCGTACTCCCCCAAAGTAGCACACTGAAACTTGCCCCAGACATTTTGTGCGTGAGCGTAATCAGCCTCGGAAATACCAGTATCAGTCAGAATATTAAAGAACTCATCGATGGATGGAAGACTAGTATCGTCTAGTCGAGCAAAAGAATCAACGAAGTCGTATGGGAATACTCCTTTGCGGGTAACCAACTCCAACTCATCAGGAGCGAAAAACTCAGCAGTACTTATAAACTTGTCTGCAGGCAAGAACTCGGCGAGCGAAGCGAGACCCCGATTAATAAAACGGAAAGTATCAACAAACTGGATATTGAACTTATCGCATAACTTTTTGGAAAAGTTATCAGCTTCTCATCTGAATTAGGAATGATTAAAATATCTTTAGTATCATACCCCAACTTCCTGATAATGAAGTTCTGGTCGTATGCCAGGTTGTGGAAGAACACAATCAACTTTTTTGGTTGCGCCTGAGAAGGTTGCAGTCATTACATGCAGACCCAATAAATTCGCCGGTGAAGTGATTATGGTCACGAACTTTCTTTACAGTTCCTCCGAACTTTCCCCCACAGTAGCAACAACACCTTGCTTGCAGTAAAGCAGTGTTCTGTGCATGTGTGAGCGGAGTCATAGGAACAGACGTAGAAAAGATTTTCTCGACATCCT